>NC_091132.1:20909605-21284605 GCF_040183065.1 Periplaneta americana | reverse complement strand
AAAATTACCAGAAAAATTTTGGCTACAGATTTATTATTAGTATAGATTTACATAACTTGATCTTCTCTATCACTCAGATTTTTTTTTATTTCCAACGATATTTTATCAACACCTTGTATCTGGCGATGACTTCTTTGAAAATTGATGCGACATCGTTGGAAACATTTGGATATTAATTTTTGCACATAGACTGAAGTTTGGCTATGCCGTGTGAAAATAATGCTTCTGTGACACGACTTTCCTGTGTCAATAACGCTTTGTCGTCGCAGCGTAAAGGTTGTGTGCCGTTGTTTGCCAGCGGTTTCAAATACCGCTTACACCAGACTACGCTGCACATGCTAACTTCGTTAACGCGTCTGTACAGTTGGCACTGGAGGGCCTAATATTAGCATTGCAAATTTGAATAATTCTATCCACTACTTCTGTTCCTACAAGTTTATTTTACAAATTAAAAGAATTCCGGTGGCGTTTACGGTTGCAAATTCAGCGGAGATGGTTTCGACTTTCGCTAGGAAAGGATTTTTATTTATCTTGCAGGGATTGGGTCAGTGCCCTTTAAGTAATATTGGCTTCTCCATATACTGTAAGACAATTTCCTCACACCCCGAGCTCAGCAGCAATTTCTGTTATACGCCTCGCTCAAGTACCGCGAAATCAGCCGCTGTTTCTACCGTAGTAACTTGTTTAGCGGGAGAAATGTTGCAAATCTAATCTTTCAGGTAAGGCTCCCTGTAAAGTAGATTTGAATAATTTCAAGGGAAAAATTGTTCCGGGGCGGGGTATCGACCCCGGGACCTCTGGTTGAACGCACCAGCGCTCTGCCAACTGAGGTACCCGGGAACTCCACCCGACACCGTCTCAACCCTTCCCTTTATATCCACACAACTCGCGTGGGCTGACAAAGCGCCAGAGACCCACATCGAGTGCACAGAATCTCTGTGTGACTTGGAATTGTGGTTTTCTGTTAACGTACACAGTGACGTATATATTATGCAAATCTGATCTTTCAGGTAAGGCTCCCTGTAAAGCAGATTTGAATAATTTCAAGGGAAAAATTGCTCCGGGGCCGGGTATCGATCCCGGGACCTCTGGTTGAACGCACCAGCGCTCTGCTAACTGAGCTACCCGGGAACTCCACCCGACACCGTCTCAATGAGAAATGTTGTTTATAAACAACTTAAAAATGAACATAAGTGTATCTTACATATTATAAAAAAGATGTTCAAAGTATTTTCACCTTTAGTACCTTTTCATATCTCCGAATATTGTTCTGAAATACTGAACTAATCTCTTATTTGCGAAATGTTGTAAATAATGACTTTTCGGATATTTTCTTCTATTTTTTGCACATCTTAAAACTACAAAAACTTGCTGCACTATTCTGTACACCATTCTCAAACAATTAGAGAAACAACAGTAACTTGCACTACACTACGCACGAATGAGTGATCCCTTCAGTGTTCTCAAATAATTAGAATCGACGCAATAGCTTTCACTATGTGCATTACGCACGAATGAGTGATCTTATTGTTCTCAAACGTACAGAAAAACACAAAAGCTTGTACTACATTACGCAAGACTGAGTAATAGGGTAGACTGAATCTATAAATGAAATTTTTTTTTTAATCTTTTTTCTAAATGTAATAGTTGCAAAAATCTGTCTTTTCATTTAAGGGGTTAGGTACAGCTTACAACAGTAAAATTTTGGAAATATTACACATTTTTTCCTCCATTACTGTATCTTCTACAGTAATGAAAATTGGTAAGTGTAAAACACTATTCGTTTGCTATATGAAAAAAAATATATATATATTTTTACGGTATAAAAAAATTATTTACTTTTTTTTTTTTTTTCAAAATTTAGTACACTGTGCAGTGATGAAGCGTTTCCCACATAACTAAAAAACTATGCAACATTCTATGATTAATTTTTTTGTGCATTTATGCATGTCATATATACAATACGATGGAAGATCACTTCTCTATCTTTGATAGATCGTCTGACAAAAAATAAATTCATTTAAAAAAAATGGTCAAATATCAGTATTTTCTTCTAACACATAATAAAAAAATTATTAATGAATGTAGTTGAAAGAGCATGATATTGTAAACATGAGTTTCAGCAATAAAATAAAAGAAAGACGACATGAAAAAGTTAACAAGTTTATGAGTTACGAGGGAAACGCACAGTGAAGTACCACCATTTTGAATTTTGAAAATAAAATAAATATATATTTTTTTTAATTGTAAAAAATATTTTTTTCATATAGCAAAAGGACAGTCTTTACACATACCAATTTTCATTATTGTACAGGACACAGTAATGGAGGAAAAAATATTGAATATATCCAAAATTTTACTGCTGTAAGCTGTACCTAACCCCTTAACTTAGAAATGTCAAAAGTATGGAGTTTCTGTATTTTATTTTTGGGGTTCCCCAAGGGCTTTGAAGTTTCTTAAAGTCATTTTATATATATATATTACTTTTCCTATATTTTCTATTATTTTGTTTTTCATTATATAGCTAGTGAATTGCTGTAAGATCACATATTTGAACTTTATTTGGAAGAGTCTAAATTTGTGTTGCAGTATACAGTGTACAGTATTTTTCTGCATTCATCATGGTAAACTATTTTTGTATGACTGACTGTCGGAATAGATGCCTTTACCCAGATTTCCTTACTTTTGATAGCAACTCTTTCTGAAATCTCTCCAACAGTAGGTTCTCTTGATTTAAAGTGAGGTTTTAATTCATTTTTGACCATAGATAATATTTCATTACATCATTATAGCTGATGTGATGGGTTCAGCCCCTCAGGCATTCCGAATGCAGGGCAGAAGGTCAGATTTCTTGTCTTAATTAGAGCCATTGTTCTGATTTAAATACCCTGCAACATAAGAATGAATTTCCATTAATTATATAAGAGTTTTGTGATTATGCCCAATTTTCGTATAAATTGAGGTTTCTGTTACACTTCAAGATAAAATAATAGGGGACGAAAAATATGCAGAATCTTTTAACATGTATTTTTTTTTTAGTATTTCCGTAGTATTCTGTTTAGATTAAACCACTGGAGAATGTTTTCTCGCTTAAAAATCTGAACCTCCAAATTTTGTGAAAATTTCAAAATATAGTGCTCTTGGGGCACCTCTAAATATTAAGCTAGAGAAAAAATATTTTGCAGTGTTCTTTATGATATCAAACCACAACTTTTCCCTGGTATTACATTTTGATTCCATAAACTCCACATTTTCACTCCACCATACTGAGCAGAGGTCTGCTTCGGATGTTTTCGCTCGAGCGCCAAGTAGTTCATAGCATAATCCGATAGGTAGCGCACATGCATGATGGGTAAAATTGTCGCGAGCGATAAATCCTCGAACGGTATAAGCCGAGCGTTAGACATTCGTTCTTGTTACAGTGATGAACTGTGTAGTAACATCATAGATGTTTATCATTTCAAAACTTTGCAGTGTTTAACCATTTGAAGCACAAATATTTTTTTTTATATTTTTAATATCATGGGTCATAACAAAGCTTCGATCAATTTTTTCCAACATTTTAACTCTGCACACAATTTCAAAACACAGTTGGCACCTCTGTGTATACTCAAGAGGTGGTTCCTCGGTGGAATATCTGTGCCATAAAATTTAGAAAGAAAGAAAATGGTGGTTCTTCTGAATAACCACTATGCCGCAAAGGGTTAACTAACCATCCATAGCACAACTACAAAACTTGCTGTATAATGTAATATAAATGTTGTAGGTAAATGCTTTTTTCTTCCACACAGGAGTGATTTTGTTTTTACCACATCTGGTATATGTTATTGGATGTAAATATAATTATTATAAACGGAGAACACAATCACGATAATGCAAGAACCGTATCAAGTTTTCTGGTAATAATAATAATCTCTAATAATTAGTGTATCAATCTTAGTTGTGCAGCATGATTATTCGTTTCATTGTAATATTTTCTGTGACGTTATCTCTGTACTAATATTGTTATTAATCTACTGCTATATCAATAATATTTTGTAAAACGTTTCTACATTGTCGCAGTATATAGGCGGAACACTATGTATGGACCTATCATATTATATATGTGGTAAATCAAATATTGAATAATTATTAATTAGCAATAATAACTGTATATCGAAGTTTTTCATACTATTTTATTTATAACTTCACGTTCCTGTTTTGGTACGTTCCATTGACTGTTCCATTAAACGTTTGTCATAAACGCATAAAATAAAGCCTTATTTTTACCGTGTGAGCAAAACATATGTGTATCTTATCTGTCGCCTTTCATACAAGATAAGACATGTCGGTGAGATGACCTTGTACTGAGCTTCTATTTATTACGAGCGTATCACGATCAATCTTATCTCACTCGAGGGTGCGACACTCGACCGAGTTCAAGCGAGCGATTTAACTCCAATGCTGCACTATGGTACTGAGTAATACCCTCATTTTTATAAAAGAATTACAGAATTTCAATATTCTCAGTAGATCTTGAATACATAATTGCTTTTAAATGCACTCATAATTAAAAATTCGTGATGCGGCGCTTAGAAGAGTGTATGCCTACATACAACAACTTAACCTAAATGTGTGTATAGTTTTCAAAGCCTACAATTTGGGATAGGTTTCATTAAAGCACAGCATTTCCATGCTGCGACCTGGTCTTATTAGTCTCTAGTCTATATAAAACGGATACTGCAGACCATCAACTACGAGTATTTTTTGGGCGGGGTTCGCACCACGACCATGACTTTCAGATAACGTTGAAGCTACTCCTGAGCGGTGTACATAATGCAGCCAGCTTTACATAGAAATTGAATATTTAAAACATGCTACTAAATTCGAGGAATTGTAGAGTCTCAGAAACAAAATTAGCGTTAGGTCTGCTACTAAATTCGTACTGAATTCAATGTATAAATAGCGCGGATCTCGCAGAATGGGGTTAAATCTCAAACCATTAAATAATGGACGCTTCGTCTGTGCTTCCTGCGACAATACATCCGCGCCGGCCTTGATTCCTATTATCAGACTATCATGAAACTATTGTAACTCGAATGAATGACGTCACGAGAACAACCGGAGTCATCAAATATTAGCCCGCGTTCCATTTTTGAATGTCAGGATGGATACTGTAGCCTGTTCACTGCGTGGGATGTAATTATCGCTCTTGTGACTTTCCATTAGAGCAGTGCATCATTCCGACATTTTTAGTTACTAATTGTAATTGATCTTGTTGATAAATTTAGAATCGTAATTAATGTTTAGTGCAGTTTAAAATCAGTGCATTAGTGAAGAGATAAAGAACCCCGATAAAGATAGAATTTTTCAAGTATTCATGACTTACATACCTATATATTCCGGGATTGAGTCAGTGGTTGTGAGGTGAATAAAAAATAGTTTTTAAGTATCCACAGTACATACTTACATTGAAGTGACAAAATATATCAGTCGGTACTGCCATTTATTAATAAGTACTGCAGCTTTAATTAAGGAAATATTGGTAAACTTCGTGACAAAACCTAACCGCCTTCTTTCCTTAAAGGAAGGTCATAAATACTCACCAAGTTGCGTATACTTCTGAAACTTTGCAAATATTCGTTTTATGGCATCGACTCCAAATAATCGTACGTTTTATGTTTTGGCTTTTTTTTAGAGTAAATTCATGTGGCAAAATCTTCATTTTTCACAGGCATTTTTTTCATCTTATTTATTTATTTATTTATTCTGGTGGAGTTAAGGCAATCAGGCCTTCTCTTCCACACCACCAGAAATACAATACAACTACAAGAAAAATTATACATCTATGGAATTAATCTACAGTAGTAACGAGTTACAGAATGAATATGACATAAAAAACAACTGAACATACAAATACAAATTGAAAATAATAAAAATTAGTCTAACATAGCCTATTAAATGATGGGAAAAAAGAAGAACAAACAAAAAGTGAAAACATATACATCAAATACAGACACAAAATAATAATGTCACTCAGCATCATTGTTATTAAGCAAGAGACAGTAAACTGTTCTAGTAACCTGGCACAAAGACAAGAGAAAGGGTTAATCTATGAAAACGAAATTATTGCCAAAATACTAAAGATTAGAACTTCGGCATAAATCTAGCAACTTCTCAGAAACAGATTTCGTGAGATAAAACATACTTTTCTAGTTTACTTTCAAACTGTGACAGTGTCCAGCAATCCCTGACCACTAAGTAACATATTCCAGAGGCGAGACAATGATACAGTATAGGAGGATGAGTATAGGGAAGTTCTGTGACGAGGAATAGAAAGGAGAGATTGCTGTAGATTTCGTGAAGTAGTTAGGAACTGAAAGCATGAAGACAAGTAATTTGGAGAAGAGTTATGTAAAATTTTGTATAGAAGTGAAAGAGCGTGTATGATTCTTCGTTCCTTTAGACGAACCCACGAGAGCAGCTCAAGAGACGGTGTTACGTGGTTAAATTTCCGAATATTACAGACGAATCTTATACATACAGGGCATTTGGCCCCTTTATAAACATCAGAGGGTTTCATTTAAGTAAAGGACAAAAGTAAAACATCACTTTTGAAGGGTGTCAAACTTTTGGCAGAAACTGTGAGTAACAACTAATAGCATCTAGTAATACTACAAGGATTGGGGCATAAGTCTTGGCAACTATTTTTTTTCAATGGTAAGTGTTGGTATTACAAAATGTCATGTCGCACGGAAGCCGTGCAGTCATAGTGTGTGTCCACAACACAAAATGGTTCTGTGCTTATCTGTAATAGAACAGAGAATAATGTCAAATCAGTTTTCAGTGTAGCGCCGTGCAGGATGGATGTAACCCGTATTGAACAACGCTCGTATATAAAAATAACCGTTCTCCGTGGGAGGAATGCCAGAGAATGCCACAGAGAGTTGGTAGAAACTGTCGGGAATAATGCCCTTCCATACCGGACAGTCGCGAGGTTGGTAGCTACTTTGAGGGCCTTTGGAACGGGTATGTGTGATGTAATGATTCTGGCACAGAAACCCTGTAATGTTATGGCAACAATAGGAGCAAAATGTTGACGTGTTGTTAAATGTCCGTAATAAACATGAGGAGCAAAATGTTGGCGTGTTGTTAAATGTCCGTAATAAACACGAAGAGAAAAATGTTGGCGTGTTGTTAAATGTCCGTAATAAACACGAAGAGCAAAATGTTGGCGTGTTGTTAAATGTCTGTAATAAACACGAAGAGCAAAATGTTGGCGTGTTGTTAAATGTTCGTAATAAACATGAGGAGCAAAATGTTGGCGTGTTGTTAAATGTCCATAATAAACACGAGGAGCAAAATGTTGGCGTGTTGTTAAATGTCCGTAATAAACAGGAGGAGCAAAATGTTGGCGTGTTGTTAAATGTCCATAATGAACATGAGGAGCAAAATGTTGGCGTGTTGTTAAATGTCCATAATAAAGATGAGGAGCAAAATGTTTGCGTGTTGTTAAATGTCCATAATAAACATGAGCAAAATGTTGGCGTGTTGTTAAATGTCCGTAATAAACATGAGGAGCAAAATGTTGGCGTGTTGTTAAATGTCCGTAATAAACATGAGGAGCAAAATGTTGGCATGTTGTTAAATGTCCATAATAAACATGAGGAGCAAAATGTTTGCGTGTTGTTAAATGTCTGTAATAAACACGTGGAGCAAAATGTTGGCGTGTTGTTAAATATCTGTAATAAACATGAGGAGCAAAATGTTGGCGTGTTGTTAAATATCCGTAATAAACATGAGGAGCAAAATGTTGGCGTGTTGTTAAATATCCGTAATAAACACGTGGAACAAAATGTTGGCGTGTTGTTAAATATCCGTAATAAACATGAGGAGCAAAATGTTGGCGTGTTGTTAAATGTCCATAATAAACATGAGGAGCAAAATGTTGGCGTGTTGTTAAATGTCCATAATAAAGATGAGGAGCAAAATGTTTGCGTGTTGTTAAATGTCCATAATAAACATGAGCAAAATGTTGGCGTGTTGTTAAATGTCCGTAATAAACATGAGGAGCAAAATGTTGGCGTGTTGTTAAATGTCCGTAATAAACATGAGGAGCAAAATGTTGGCATGTTGTTAAATGTCCATAATAAACATGAGGAGCAAAATGTTTGCGTGTTGTTAAATGTCTGTAATAAACACGTGGAGCAAAATGTTGGCGTGTTGTTAAATATCTGTAATAAACATGAGGAGCAAAATGTTGGCGTGTTGTTAAATATCCGTAATAAACATGAGGAGCAAAATGTTGGCGTGTTGTTAAATATCCGTAATAAACACGTGGAACAAAATGTTGGCGTGTTGTTAAATATCCGTAATAAACATGAGGAGCAAAATGTTGGCGTGTTGTTAAATATCCGTAATAAACATGAGGAGCAAAATGTTGGCGTGTTGTTAAATATCCGTAATAAACATGAGGAGCAAAATGTTGGCGTGTTGTTAAATATCCGTTATAAACACGTGGCGCAAAATGTTGGCGTGTTGTTAAATATCCGTAATAAACACGTGGAGCAAAATGTTGGCGTGTTGTTAAATATCCGTAATAAACATGAGGAGCAAAATGTTGGCGTGTTGTTAAATATCCGTAATAAACACGTGGAGCAAAATGTTGGCGTGTTGTTAAATATCCGTAATAAACACGTGGAGCAAAATGTTGGCGTGTTGTTAAATATCCGTAATAAACATAGGGAGCAAAATGTTGGCGTGTTGTTAAATATCCGTAATAAACATGAACAAAATGTTGGCGTGTTGTTAAATGTCCGTAATAAACACGAGGAGTAAAATGTTGGCGTGTTGTTAAATGTCCGTAATAAACACGAGGAGCAAAATGTTGGCGTGTTGTTAAATGTCCGTAATAAACACGAGGAACAAAATGTTGGCGTGTTGTTAAATGTCCGTAATAAACGTGAGAAGCAAAATGTTGGCGTGTTGTTAAAATGTCGGTACATTTCGTCCATTCCTTGTCCTTTCATCTGTATATTTCACATTTTCCACCCACGCTCGAATTCTGACAAAAAGAAATAGTTGCCAGGACTTATATTGAACCCTCGTATATAATACTTAATACTGCTAGTATGTATTTGTACTTAATGTCTTCTAAAATCTATTACGGAATTTTTTAACATAGAATATGTCGTCCGAACCTGATATGAGGCACCGTTGCCACAGGACAGGAAACGGAGAAATTAACAGTATGAAACAATGGAAACGCCTGGAATCTATACTAAACGCATCACTTGAAAGTCAGAGAAGAAGACTAGCCAATAGGCGTATATGGAGAGATTTCATGAATACGAGGGCCGTAAAAAATAAGTTCGCCAGGAGCCGTTAACAAAAAAAAAAAAAAAAAAAGATTTCATCGTACAAATTTCTTGGAACAGACACAACAATTGTTGAGCTATTTTTCAACATATTTTCAATCGGAATTGAGACATTTGTCATATCAAGGATTTGACAGAGAGGTGCAGACGCAGTCAAACGCTGGTTCCGATCTGAGGCGGCTGACTTCTACGACACAAACATTGATCCTATGGTGTGACAGATATCTCAATTCCAGTGGACGACATGTTGACAAATAGCGCAACAATTGCTGTATCTGTTTCAATAAATATTTTGATGCAATTGTGCTTTTTTCTATAAACGGACCCAGGAAAATCACTTTCTGGACGGCCTCGTAATTGCGGTCGAGTGGTAAAAATTTGTATAAGCACTTCTTTTGACATTATTAACACGATGGAAGAAAAAACATTAACTTTTTTTATCTGCCCCAAATATTTTCCTAAGCACCTATTCTCGAACACCCTTAACTTCTGTTCCTCTCTCAAAGTGAGTTGAAGTTTCACAGCCATACAGAACAACCGGTAATATGTAACTGCTTTATAAATTCTAACTTTCAGTGTTTTGAAAGCAGGCTAGATGACTAAAGTGTTTAATAATAATAATAATAATAATAATAATAATAATAATAATAATAATAATAATAATGAAAAATTACGTGCCACTTAGGCGTAGTCGTAACTATATTTCTTTGTTAATATATTTCCCCATACTGTAGGAAGCAGATAGTAAAAACGTAATACAGCGGTGTTGAGTTCGTAACTAAAAATAAAAAGAAAGAGAATTGAAATAGCTGTGTTGCAGGCTGCGTCCTGATTTTAATCTTGAGTGTTGCGGGTAAAGCTACTGTTTTGTCGTCTAGTTTTTCTCGTTGGCGGACTTAAGAGTGTTTTGGGATGCAGACTCGTCTGGATTTTTCTTCGTCGACTGCTGTGTAATGCCCATGCGAGCAGTTAACCTGCTGCCTTCCGTTACGACCCCCTGCACGTCGCTTTTTGTGTAATGTCGCGTCTAGCACACGGCCTGCATTCTTGTCTGCTGCCATGTAACGAAACGAAACATGTAGCTACATAGAAGAGATTACGTGAGATTAGTAGCGAGTGCAGTTGTCTTTACAAACGTCAGTTTTCAAATTTCACTTGAATTACACACTTTGAGAAGCTGTAGTAGTAGCAACGGACTGCGAAGTGGAATGTCATGCTTTCGCGCCCCGGTAGTGACGAGATCTCGCTTTAAGGGGAGGGATGTGTGAAAATTTTGACGTTTCAGATTTGTTCGTCATAAAATGAAGCTATAATGCGCACGTTACACTTGACGAAGTTTTAAAATCTTACGGCGGTTGCGTAATTAATTATACTATTTTTAAAAAGGCTGAAAACTTCTGAACTCACTACCCCCTCGCTGTATTTTTGCCCACTTCTCTGCATTCACATTTCTCTAAGGATTCCGCAAATTTTAAGCTAAGACCCTGAAATTTTATTGCGTGTTCTATAAAGTATATTTTACGAAGTTATGTTGGCTTTTTTTTTTTAGAAAAAGAAAATATATTTTTAATAATATAATAAAATGTGTGCATGACTTTTTAAATTTTATAAATTTGAATGTGAATAAGTTTTATTTTTCCCAGTTTTTAGAAGATAAAACTAAAAAGATCTGAGAATATAGACACTATCTAAAGAGATAACCGTTATCGTAAAAAAATTTGGGAGCCATGAAACACTTTGAAGGGCCTTCCCGCATTGACTTCGATTTTGAAAATGCATTCATTGAGTGGAGTATGCATAAAAACCGACGTATTCTGGCGTGATGTGATGTAATGAAATGCAAATGCAATAGCAATACTGACAGTCTGCTCTAGATAAGATGTGGATTGTGTAGACTTATATGTGTAAAAGATAAAAAAAAACAATAAAATTTAAATAAGTAGACTACTGTTTCTTTCAATTCAATATAGATACTTCATTTTTGCACAAATGTAAATTTTTATTTGTGCATTTTTGCGAAATCTATTTTTTTTTCTTCGTTGTTGGTAACTCTATAGCATCTATTAGATGCTTTATGGTTGTGCTAACAGATGGAGTTACTTGTCAACAATGTGACGCTGAAACGTGTGTTCAGGTTACTGCCCAGCGACAGTCCTGACGTATTTTTATATTGTGATGATTGGTTAATTTATATTAACCCGGCACACTCCCAATCATACAAATTTCCAGACTCTAAGACACCCAGGGAATTCCTCTTCTTCAAGAAAAATTCACCGAGAGCCTAGCCCGGGAATCGAACCCGGGACCTCCTGATCTCGAAGCCAGCGTGCTGACCAACAGACCACGGAGGCAGTCAGCATCTTTTTATTTTCTACTTTAAATCCTGATATTAATGCCAATATAATGAGTTCAGGACACTGAAACTTTGAACTTGCATTGTTCTAAGTTATACGGTGCGGAAATCTGTGACGGTTTAGTTTACACTTTTCGTATGCCTTTCATATATCAAGTGAAGTGAAATGTGCATTTCGCGTTTATTTTGAAGTTTTCTACCTCTTTATTCCACGTGCTCAGTAGGCTTAATTTTTTTATGTTAGCTACACCTACCAATTGTTTCCAATTTTGAGGTATTTTCTAATGTGTTTTCAAGTCAACTGACATCCTGTGTGAATTCTTCATATTCTAAACCACCATCCCTCTGAAAATTAGACTATTTTCCAATTTTTTGTCAAAGAAACCTGTCGCGTGCTATAGAAAACCCTATTGCAGAGTGTAGAGAAACTTCTGTCCGTCCCCTATACACTTACCGTTCTGCAACTCCAAAATCACCTTCTCCTCAGATACTTGAAGCGTTGTGTTCTTCGGATACGTTTACAGCATTAGTTACAAACTCCTCTCCCACTCACACACGCTATAAGTAATGTTCCTGGCCGTTACAATGTCGGTGTGTGGCGACCAGTGCTGCGAAGTGCAGCGACGCCCTCGCTCCTGACCTTTGTGCTGAGCCCCACATGTCGAACTTTACCTTCTCGTGTCCTCTTGCTTCGTGCTCCCACTTCAAATATTTACTGCACCGCTCTCCCGTCACCTGTTCCATTAGTGTGCTCCCCCCTCCCAAATCGCCTTCCTCCGATATGTTCCACAGGGCTTGTTGGATCCCAGCACACTCTAAACCTCTTTCTGAGAGTTTACCTAGTGGACTGTCTATTGTTTCTCATTTTATTTATCTTTGATTGAAAGTCTATTTGTTTATGACCAGCTATTTTAAGTTTTTATATTGTTTAGAGCACTGGCATTGAATTCTTTTTTCTTTTTCCTAGAATACCCTCAAAATACATTTTTTTTATCTTGCTACTCTCAAATTTGAAAATATGTGAGAAATAACACAAGACTATGATGTTACATGCAAAATAAATTATTATTATTATTATTATTATTATTATTATTATTATTATTATTATTATTATTATTATTATTATTATTATTATTATTATAAATAACTGTATATCCGAAAGAAAATTCGTTAATAATGGAGTTCGACAAGGTTGTCCACTATCACCAACTTTATTTAATATTTATATAAATGAAATTATTTTAAAATGGAACCAAATCTACACATCAGGAATCAAAATAACCAGTGCTCTAACATTAAATACCTTACTCTATGCCGATGATCAAGTCATAATTTCCAATTCAGAGGATAATTTACAAAGAGGATTGTATACATTAAATGAAATATTAAAAGATTTTGGGATGGAAATTTCAGCACAAAAATCAAAAGTAATGGCATTTTTAGGACAAGACCCAGTGAGAAGAAAGATAATACACAATAACCATTGCCTCGAACAAGTGCAAAATTTCAATTATCTGGGTTGTGAAATATCTTATCAAAATGAAAAAGATGTGAACAAGAAAATTACCAAATTTACACAAATTCTAGGAATAATAAACAATACATTAAAAGCTAATTTAGTACAAAAATCTACAAGAATAAAAATATATAATACACTGGCATTACCCACCCTTCTATACGGAAGCGAGATTTGGACATTAAAGAAAAAAGACGTGAACAGAATCAAAGCAACGGAAATGAAATTTTTCAGGAGAACAGCAGGATATACTCTTTTAGACCGAAAAAGGAATGAAGAAATTTTAGAACAATTAGAAGTAGAGTCAGTAGAAGAAAAAATCAGCAGATACAAATTCAATTGGCTAGATCATGTAAGAAGAATGGAAAATTCAAGAATCCCAAAAATTATGATGCAATATAAACCTAGAGGACATCGTCGACCAGGAAGACCGTTAAGAAGACTGCTAGATGGGGCCGAAACAGGTCTACAGAGGCCTAATTCGTGAAGGATGATGATGATGATGATTATTATTATTACTACTACTACTACTACTACTACTACTACTAGAATACCAATTACCAATAAGAAAGTTGAATAACTCGCGTAATAATGGAGATAGGAAAATGAAATTTGCGGCAAATGAAAGAGGGACATTTTAAGTTTTATGTGTGATGTTGGCAACATTTGGTCATTGTTGTTGACATAGCTGTAATTAAAATAGCTCTTTCACAGTGCAACAAAAAGTTCAATGCTGCTATTGGCTTGCCGAATTCAAGTATCCGAAGATAGTGGAGAGAAGATTTAGACAACAGTGGCCTGAGAAGCAACCACCAGATAGGCACACAATAACAACTTGGCATAGAAAGCTTCTTGAGAGAAAACACCACGCGGGAAGAAAGTGACAGAAGCGCAAGTCGACAGAATTCAGCAAGCTTTCCAACGGAGCCCGTGTAAGTCTGTTCGCCGTGCCAGCAGGGAACTTGCAATTCCAAAGTCAACTATCCACGATGTTCTGCACAAGAGGCTACGTCTGCATGCATACAAGATTAAATTGGTTCAAAATTTGAAACCAAACGACTTCCCTGCACGATATGATTTCGCTAGTGGCATGCTGTTGAAAATTGATATTGAAAATGGATATCTGCAGAAGGTCGTGTTTAGTGATGAATCCACCTTCCACGTCTGTGGGATCGTCAACAGGCACAATTGTCGCATCTGGGGATCAGAAAATCCGCATGTAGTGAGGGAATTGGAAAGAGACAGCCCTAAGATTAATGTTTGATGCGGACTTACACATGAAACTGTGATTGGACCGTTCTTTTTTGTGGAAAACACTATCAATGGAAATGTGTATCTTGATATGCTGCAAAATTACGCCATTCCTCAAATTCCACAGGGATATGTTTTCCAACAAGACGGAGCTCCGTCTCATTATGCATTACATGTTACAGATCACTTGAATGAATGCTTTCCTCAGCGATGGATTGGTCGAGGTGGACCTACAGCATGGCCTCCCAGATCCCCAGACCTAACCCCACTGGACTTCTTTTTTTTTTTTGTGGATACATAAAAGGCATTGTGTACAAGACTGTAGTGGCAGATTTGGAGGATCTGCGTCGGAGAATTGTCGCTGCTTGTGCAACTGTCACTCCAAAGATGTTACGAAACACATGGCAAGAACTTGAATATCGCCTGGACATCTGTCGTGCTACAAGAGGTGCACACATAGAAGTTTATTAGTGGTCATTCGAAACTTTGGAAGTCCCTTTGTCAATTCCCGCAAACAGCATTTTCATCCATCAATTATTTGATGAGTTATTAAACTTTCTTATTGGTAAATTTTGTCCCGGACACCCTGTATTAGGTATTATTATTATTATTATTATTATTATTATTATTATTATTATTATTACACATATAGTAGTTACTGATATAATAATTATTATTATTTATTTATTTACGTTCTTACTAATAAAAACTCTATATACAGACGTTTAACTGTCTTATACAATGAGTAGCTCGTTTATAAGTCGTGTGTAAATTCCTTACTAATAATCACTACATACGTCGTGTATAACAGTATGACTGTTACACAGCTACGTCATAGTTTCGTCATTACTTCGTTACGAAAGGTAATAGAATATCTGAGGTTCTCTACTGCATCCGGTAGAGCGCTCTAGTGTAGCGTGTTAAATATCGATAGTACAACTGGCTCTAATCGATTACCACACTACATTTTGGTCAAAGAGTACAAGCTACAGCAATATTATTCTATAATTCTATGATCTTTGGTTTGTTCTGTGGTTGCAAGGTAACCATCATCATAAAATGACAGTCGATACGAACAGCTGTTAGAGGGGCGGCCATTTTTTCGCTATATACAACGCTTAAACAAGAGGTTTCGTGTATATAACTACTGCAAAGCAATTCCCATTGTATAGTTACAGCCTGTTTATACGTCCATAGCTTATTCACGGTTTATTATAACGTTTTCTGTCTCAACTCTGCATAAGTCTCATATAAAAACTATACACGGTTTATTAGTAAGACTGTAGAATATTAACGTGCAAAACAACAGCACAAGGCATTACAGTTTAGCACTAGATACAAAACAATCAATATAATAGTCAACATTAATCATTGACCAAATGCAACAAAATAAATAGCACAAATAATTATTAAAATTAGTACAGTGAGATAATTAAAATAATGGCAATTAAATAAAATGAATTACAAATGAATTAATGAAGTCATATAAATGAAGCCTGGAATAATGGAAGTAGTGTTGTAAAGATATGCAATTGACAAGAATAGTATGATACATATCTTAACAAATGGCATAATTTAATAAAACTGACATAAAAACTCAAAACGTGTATACTACACATTAAATGAATCCAAGTTCAATCCATGCAAATTAGCATATTTAATACATCTGCAGACCGGAGAGAGAGATTTAGAATTCCTATTATAAAACATTTTATGAAATCTTAAACCCTTAGCAGGAATACGAAGACTGATATTGCTTATGAATGATTCACAATCAATATCACCCTTAATGACTTTACAAAAAAATAAATAATCAAGATCCTAACGTCTGGTAAACAAACTACCGCAATTGAAATATTTGCAATTAATGTCATATTTATAATCGGAATTTGGTAAAAATCTATAAGAACACAAGGGAAATAATAATAATAATAATAATAATAATAATAATAATAATAATAATAATCAGGGAAAGGATTTATATGTAAATACATATTTACTTATAAAGCTAATATAATTTATATTTTGCATTATCTTTATGTTTCACAATGTGTAGGGTTGAAAAATCCTACTTTTATTTTCCATATTTTTCCATATTTTAGAGTTTAGTACATATTTTCGTTAATTTCCATATATTTTCCATATTTCATATTAAACAGTCCATATTATATTAGGTTTAACAATAAAACAAAACAAAATTCCATTAACTTTTAAAAATACATTTCAACAATAGAGATTTAAACACATGTTCAGTAATCCCTTTAACATCAGAGTTATTTGAAAATTAGCAGTCCTATCAACAATGGGAAAGTAAGTTACAAAACTGTATTAATTTAATTTAAAATTTTTAACAGACTTCAGTTGTGCAGCTCAACAGTTAAATGCCAGTCAGAGTACACATAGGTTCAGTTTTGTAAATCATACTATAAAGACGGTAAATATGCCAAAAGTACGTCATTCATTCAATTTAAAATCAAAACTAACAAGTTACATTTCAGAATTTAAAGAAGATGGTTTATCAACTGACAATAAAATATTATTTTGTAATTTGTGTCAGTGTGCAGTATCATCTACACAAAAGTTCCTGGTGCAACAACACATTACAACTAGTAAACATCAGGCCAACAAACAACTAAATTCCAAGCAGAGACAATTGTTTTTAACACAACCAACAACATCGAATGTAAGATCTGAGTTTAACATCGACCTGTGCCGTTCTCTCATCTCTGCTGATATTCCTCTCTACAAACTAAAGAATAAGGTCTTCAGGGAATTCCTTGAAAAATATACTCAACATACAATCCCGGATGAGTCAACACTTAGGAAGACGTATGCTCCATCCATCTACGATGAGACAATACAGAAGATAAGAGATGAAATTAAAGATAGTTCAATTTGGGTTTCCATTGATGAGACTCCCGACAAAGAAGGTAGACTTGTTGGTAATGTAGTTATCGGTTTGTTAAGTGAACAATATTCTGAACGAATTCTTTTACATTGTGATGTTCTAGAAAAGTGCAATAACAAAACTATAGTTAAACTGTTCAACGAAGCTATGGGTATCCTGTGGCCAAAGGGTATTATGTACGATAATGTGTTATTCTTTATTAGCGATGCTGCCCCTTATATGGTCAAAGCTGGACAAGCATTATCTGTTGTATATCCTAAATTGACTCATTTTACTTGTGTGGCGCATGCATTTCATCGTGTGGCAGAAGTGGTCAGAGACAATTTCCCTAAAGTAGATTTGTTGATTTCATCAGTGAAAAAAGTATTTCTCAAAGCTCCCAGTAGAGTTAACGTGTTGAAAGAAATGTACCCTGAAATTCCATTGCCACCAAAGCCAATTTTAACTAGATGGGGTACATGGCTAGAAGCAGTTGAATATTATGCCTAACATATAGACTCTATTAACAATGTTCTCCTTGCATTGGACTCTGAAGATGCAGTCTCAATTGATACTGCGAAAACAGTTACCTGTGACATAGCCTAAGTGTGAAGAATGACTTAGCTCACATTCAGCATACATTTTCATGCATCATAAAAACGCTCAAAAGTCTCCAAAATAGGCACCTTTCACTATCTGAAAGTTTTGAAATTATAAATAGTACTGTGGAACAACTGAATCGTGGTAGAGGTAAAGTTGCAGATGCAGTAAGAGCTAAAGTGGACACTGTACTTTCAAAAAACCCTGGATATGAAGAACTACAAAAGGTTGTTGCTGTGATGAGTGGTGAATCAACAGTGAAGATTAACTTGGACTTATCCCCAGCAGACATTGTGAAATTGAATTATGTACCAGTTACTTCTTGTGACGTCGAACGCTCTTTTAGTCAGTATAAATCTATCCTCAGAGACAATAGAAGAAGATTCACTTTTCAGCACTTGAAAGAAATGTTTGTAACCTATTGTTATGGTAACAGACAATAAAAATTGTGTTTTGTTGAAACTACATTGGAAGATAAGGTACGTCCATTATATTTTTTGTTTAGTTTGATTAAAATGTACCAATATTTAACGTACATAGTCATTTTTTTATAATTTTAAGTCCATATTTAATTCCATATTTTGGTAAAAATCCATATTTAATTCCATATTTTGGTAAAAATAACTACATATATATTTACATATTTCATATATTTTAGTCCATATAAATCCGTTCCCTGATAATAATAAATGAAGAGATAGTTAAGCTATAAAGCAGCAAATGTAGAACTATAAAATGGTTTCATATTAAAGCAAATAGACTAGATTGCATCATGAACAGCTTGCATAGCCAAAGGACAAGTTGTGTATATGTTTACAAGCATACCACTCGATCACTGATTTGAAAGGCGCCTTGAGTGTTCCTTTTAGAGGCGTCCGCATGTTCTACAGATACATTAGCCCCTCTCAAAATGAAATGGAGCTGTGCATCGATCAATAGTGAACGTCATGACTGTGGAAACACGGAAGCACTTAAAATGCAGCATCTGATACAGATTGCGAAGATTGATTGAGTTTCAATATTCTTTGTGATTATAAATTTACCGTATCATTTCCCGATGATACCATCACAAGGCAAATACTTACTGTGATGTATATTCGATATGCAGTTACTATTTGGGGCTTTGGGGCTCTTGGATATACAAGGCTGTAACTTTTTAAAATTTAGAGCTATATACCATGATAAGAGACATGTAGTAATGTACTGTTGAAAGCATGCTTTTTTCGTCATACAGGATGTCTCACTAACTTTTTTTACAAACTTTTGCTATAACTTTCTAAAATTTAGAGCTATGTATCGTGCTGAGAGACATTTAGGCTACTATTACAGATGTATTGTTCAAAGTATGTTTTCTTTATACAGGGTGTTTCAATAACTTTTTTTACAAACTTTTGCTATAACTTTCTAAAATTTGGAGCTATGTATCGTGCTGAGAGACATATAGGCTACTATTACAGATGTATCGTTCAAAGTATGTTTTCTTTATACAGGGTGTTTCAATAACTTTTTTTACAAACTTTTGCTATAACTTTCTAAAATTTGGAGCTATGTATCGTGCTGAGAGACATATAGGCTACTATTACAGATGTATCGTTCAAAGTATGTTTTCTTTATACGGGATGTTTCAATAACTTTTTTACAAACCTTTGCTATAATTTTCTAAAATATAGAGCTATGTGTCGTGCTAAGAAACATGTACTATTTCATATGCATTGTTGAAAGCGTGTTTTTCTCATTTTGGAGGGTGTTTTAATAACTTTTTTTAGTAAACTTTTGCTACCTTTGCTATAACTTTCTAAAATTGAGAGCTATGTATAATGCTAAGAAACATGTACAGACCCAGAAACAAATTTGGGCCACCTAACTGAGCAGTATGTTATAACTGGAACTTGGAAAATTCAGGTGGTTCAAATTTTGTTTCCAGGTCTGTGCTGTTACATATGTATGTTGAAAGCATGTTTTTTTTTTCATTATACGGAGTGTTTCAGTAACCTTTTACAAACTTTTAGTGTCGGTAGAGGTGACCAGTATAAGTTATTTATATACAGGAACTCATGTCTGGAAATTCTCCGTTTGGTATTTACAAATTTTCATGTGTATGCTAACTTGCAAATCACAGAAACCTGCAGAAAAGTATATTTTATTATCCATGTGCTAAAATGGATAAATGTTCATCTTCCCTCTTGCTTAAAAAAGTCCCTTGTGCAGACGTTTGTATTTCCCTATTTTGACTATGCTGACATTTTACTGACTGACCTTTCCAGCGACAACGAAACGAAACTTCAACGTGCTCATAATTTGTGTGTACGTTTTGTAAGCAATGTTCGTAAATATGATCATATTACTCCATCCCTGGAAACAATAGGTTGGCTTAAACTAGATAAGAAAAGAAATTTACATTACCTGTCGTCGCGCTTCACTTATCTTTCTCCCCACCACAATCTGAACACACGCTCTCGCCATGAAACAATACTAACAATACCATCCCATCGCACCTCCTCATACTCATCCTCTTTCACAGTAGCCCTGCCAAGACTCTGGAATTCGCTACCTGCTAGCATCAGGGACTGTCGAAATAAAATTGAATTCAAACGCAAACTTACTAGGCACTTGGTCAGTAATTAAGACTCGTTCGGACATGGTTTCTTGTGAATAGTTCTCTTAATCTATCACAAAATATTTCAATATCCGGTAATTTCATCACTGTAGAATTTTGTTATTCTAAGTTTAATTTGTAATTCAGTAAATACAAAAATATTCTTTGTTCTTAACTTCCATGATAAAATGTCTAGCTTTCATTAATCAGGTAATCTTATCGTACTTTAATTTTATTGTAATTGTAATTGTAAATTTAATATTAATTGTAATTTTATTCTTCATATTATAGCTGTAATCCCCTTTCACTTTTGTTGACGTCGTACAAAATTTTGTCGAATATTCTTTTGAGAAGATTAACTCAATATGTAGATGAAATTATTGGGGACCATCAGTGTGGTTTTAGGCGTAATAGATCGACTATTGATAAGATTTTTTGTATTCGACAGATATTGGAGAAAAAATGGGAGTATAAGGGTACAGTGCATCAGTTATTCATAGATTTCAAAAAAGCGTATGACGCGGTTAAGAGAGAAGTTTTATATAATATTCTTATTGAATTTGGTATTCCCAAGAAACTAGTTCGACTAATTAAAATGTGTCTTAGTGAAACTTACAGCAGAGTCCGTATAGGCCAGTTTCTATCTGATGCTTTTCCTATTCACTGCGGGCTAAAGCAGGGAGATGCACTATCACCTTTACTTTTTAACTTCGCTCTAGAATATGCCATTAGGAAAGTTCAGGATAACACAGGGGGTTTGGAATTGAACGGGTTACATCAGCTTCTTGTCTATGCAGATGACGTGAATATGTTAGGAGAAAATCCACAAACAATTAGGGAAGACGCGGAAATTCTTGTTGAAGCAAGTAGAGCGATAGGGTTGGAAGTAAATCCCGAAAAGACTAAGTATATGATTATGTCTCGTGACCAGAATATTGTACGAAATGGAACTATAAAAATTGGAGATTTATCCTTCGAAGAGGTGGAAAAATTCAAATATCTTGGAGCAACAGTAACAAATATAAATGACACTCAGGAGGAAATTAAACGCTGAATAAATATGGGAAATGCCTGTTATTATTCGGTTGAGAAGCTTTTGTCATCTAGTCTTCTGTCAAAAAGTCTGAAAGTTAGAATTTATAAAACAGTTATATTACCGGTTGTTCTGTATGGTTGTGTAACTTAGACTCTCACTTTGAGAGAGGAACAGAGATTAAGGGTGTTTGAGAATAAGGTTCTTAGGAAAATATTTGGGGCTAAGAGGGATGAAGTTACAGGAGAATGGAGAAAGTTACACAACGCAGAGCTGCACGCATTGTATTCTTCACCTGACATAATTAGGAACATAAAATCCAGACGTTTGAGATGGGCAGGACATGTAGCACGTATGGGCGAATCCAGAAATGCATATAGAGTGTTAGTTGGGAGGCCGGAGGGAAAAAGACCTTTGGGGAGGCCGAGAGTAGATGGGAAGATAATATTAAAATGGATTTGAGGGAGGTAGGATATGATGATAGAGACTGGATTAATCTTGCTCAGGATAGGGACCAATGGCGGGCTTATGTGAGGGCGGCAATGAACCTACGAGTTCCTTAAAGGCCAGTAAGTAAGTAATTAATCCCCTGGCAGAGGGGCAGAGAAGGCCTGACGGCCTTATCTCTGCCAGGTTAAATAAATAAGTACTAAATACTAACTTGCCTAAGTAACGTTGGAGGGTCATGGTAAAATAAATCATATAGTTTTCTTTGCTGTGTGGTGATGTATGCATATAGTGCAAGGCTCATGCGAACAGGTACAGAGCCTTGTTTATATCGTAGTTACTTCATAGAATAGAAAGTGGCAGTTTCATATTTTCGGAAACGGAGTCATGATATACGCCTACGTTGAAACTAGTGCCGCATACACATTCTGCCATCTATGAACGCCTAATAAAATAATAAAGAAACGCGTATAGATTTTGATTCTTATTTTATCTTATACGGCTAGGTACTTAAATTGTCATGATTTAAAAATTGGACACGAAACAAGATTATTATGATTTAAAGTTAGAGACAGAACAAAATTAATATGATTTCAAATTCTGAGACGGAACAAAATTATCATGATTTCCAATATAGAGACAGAAAAAGATTACCATGGTTTCAAATTCTGAGACAGAACAAATTGATCACAACTTCAAATTCCGATATGAAAAAAAATTATCATGATTTCGAATATCGAGACAGAAAAATATTACAGTGGTTTCATATTCTAAGACAGAACAAAATTATCATTATTTCGAATATAGAGACAGAAAAAATTACTATGGTTTCAAATTCTGAGACAGAACAAAATGATCACACCTTCAAATTCCGATACGCAAAAAAATTATCATGATTTCGAGTATAGGGACAGAAAAAGATTGCTATGGTTTCAAATTCTGAGACAGAACAAATTGATCACAACTTCAAATTCCTATATGAAAAAAAAAATTATCATTATTTCGAATATCGAGACAAAAAAATATTACAGTGGTTTCATATTCTAAGACAGAACAAAATGATCATTATTTCGAATATAGAGACAGAAAAAATTACTATGGTTTCAAATTCTGATACAGAACAAAATGATCACAAATTCAAATTCCGATACGCAAAAAAATTATCATGATTTCGAATATAGGGACAGAAAAAGATTGGTATGGTTTCAAATTCTGAGACAGAACAAAATGATCACAATTTCAAATTCCGATACGTAAAAAACATTATGATTTCCAATATAGACAGAAAAAATATTACCATGATTTAAAATTCCGAGACAGAACAAAATTATCACAATTTCAAATTTCGAATATACAGACAGAAAAAAGATTACCATGATTTAAAATTCTGATACAAAACAAAGTTATCATAATTTCAGATTCTGAGAAGAACAAAATTATCATAATTTCGAATACAGAGACATGATAAGATTACCATAATTTAAAATTCTGAGACAGAACAAAATCATCATAATTTAAAATTCTGAGACAACAAAATTATCATGATTTCACACATACACAGACAGGTTAAAGATAAAATGATTTCAAGTATAGAGACAGAAAAAGACAATCAAGATTCGAAATATACAGACAGAAAAAAGATTAACGTGATTTCAAATTCTGAGACGTCATAAAATAACCATAATTTAAAATTTAAAATTCTGATACGGAACAAAATTATCGCGATTTCAAATATAGAGACAGAAAAATATGAACATGATTTCAAATTCTGAGACGGAACAAAATTATCGTGATTTCAAATATGTAGACAGAAAAATATTATCATGATTTCAAATATATAGACAGAAAAACATTAACATGATTTCAAATTCTGAGACGGAAGGAAATTATCACGATTTCAAATATATAGGACAGGTACAGAGCCTTGTTTATATCGTACTTTGAAATAGCCATCTTCATCGAAATAATAGCCACTGAAATCTCATCTCAGTTTAAACGTATGGCGTTAGGCTTGTATGGGTTAAGCATTAAGACAATCATTTTGTTGTTTTCATTATTTCATTGCTATTATGGGAGGACTCGTACATGCTTTTCATTTTTTTGGAATAGGACATGGAAGTGGAAGAAAATCTACTAACTTTTATCATTTAAAATATGCCTATCAATTACAATGTCAACTCGCTCATACCATGTTCATGACAATGCGTCATTAAATGTGATTAAATTTCTGTAAAATAACAATACTTTATTAGCTGATGAGAAATTAGGCGTAGTTTACCATTCTTATTTTTACAGCGTGCTTTTAAAACGTTAAAGTGATCCGTGGGAACCGAACTCGGGGTGCGAAGTGCGTGCTGCTGCAGATCTATTTCCCGATCAAGGGATCCAGGCAGAATCGGGCCGCGGCCGCTGCTAATAGAACCATATGTCCCGACCGCATTCTGGTTCCCACGATGCATCATCTGGCAGAAGTTTGACATGTTAAGCAGTAAAGGAAAAATGCTATACAAACCGAGGAAGACAATGTTGGATTAATGGATGTAGTAGCGGTGCCATAAATACCGGCACACACATGTTCGCTGACCAGCGTATTCGATTAGTCCCTTATTGTCAGGGCTTATATAAAAACCAGCCCCGAATGTATTGCACGCTTTTATTAACTGCGCCGCTGTGACGGTATCGTGTGATATATTGTGTATTGATGCGGTTCTGGGGTGCTCACCCTTTCCAACTTCACCCTTTTATGTCTCGCAAAGGAAATGATAAAACCATACCGTGACTTCACAACGCTCTCTGAACGTATTGCAATCCGTTTGTCTTCATTTCGTTTCAATTTCCACCACTTGAATATCGCATAAGCTTGTTTCACTTGTATCACATTATACAGTATTTCCTCTAATGTTTAAAGTAGTTGTGGACAATACAGTTGTAATACATTGTTAAATTTAATGAATCACTGGCTTCTTGTAAATGAACTAACTTATTTACTTATATATTTATTTATTTATTTATTTGTTTTTTATTTATTTATTATTTATTTATTTATTTATTTTATTTATTTAATTTAATTTAATTATTTTTAATTTAATTTATGTTAATTTAATTATTTATGTTAATTTAATTATTTATTTTATTTAATTATTTATTTAACTTAAGTATTTATTTAATTTAGTTATTTATTTTATTTATTTATTTAATTTATTTATGTATTTATTTTATTTATTTAATTAATTAATTAATTTATTTTATTAATTTATTTATTTTATTTATTTATTTATTTACTTATTTAATTTATTTACTTATTTGCTTATTTATTTATTATTTATTTATTTATTTATTTATTTATTTATTTATTCGAATGGCAGGTACATAGATAACTTATCTTTTACCTAAACACAACCTCAACATTAAAACAATTAACTTAATACAACTTAAAATTAAATCTAATGAAGGAACTAAACAAAATCCTTAAAGAACTAAAAACTAAGACCTAACAGAGGCATGAGGCTTCTCGCTTCCCAGTATCTGGCACATTCAGTCAGTGATTTTAGAGCTGGACAGCTTTGGAGATGATCCCTATTCATCGCTTCTTGAAGGTCACAAAGGGTACAGGTTGGATGTTGATAAATACCGAAACGGTGGAGATGCTGCGCCAAGCAGTCATGACCAGTTGCAAGGCGGAAATGCGCGACTGCCAATCTTCTTGGTCCGTTAGGTATTGATAGAAGGCCCCTTCTCCAGTATTTGCCATATGTTCTTTCTGCAATCTCATGGAAGTGGATGTTGTGGGTAACTTCTTTGATGTATAATTTTATTGTCTGGAATGGTGTTGATTTAGGAGATCTTTGTAAAATTTTAGCACCTTTTTTTGCCAAGGCATCGGCTTGCTCATTGCCAAATAAGTCGCAGTGCCCGGGGACCCACTGTAGTATCACGATTTTGTGTTTTGCTTGTAATAGTTGTATGGCATTTGGACAGTCTTGGATTGATGAGGACTCAGGGTCTGAGGAACCTACAGATTCTATGGCTGATTTGGAGTCGCACAGGATGACGACATTCTTGAATTTAGTTTGATGACATATCAGTTGAGTTAAGGCTAGCCTGATACCTTCAATTTCACCTTCATAAGCTGACCTATGAGTGCCTACCGCTATATAAAAGGCAAACATATCGCTGTATACACCGGCACCAACATTAATATCATCTTCCGATTTGGATCCATCTGTATAAACACGAAGCCACTCAGTTCCTGGACACTTGAGGTTAATTGTTTCAAGAGCCAGGGATCTTAATATATCTACTGGTGTTTCTTTTTTACAAACATCATCTTCCAAATCTACAGAGAATAAGATGGAGTTAGAAAATATTTGGTTTAAAAATTGAGGAAGAGGTTCTGGAGTATTACAATTCTGATATATGTAGATGTAGATCTACCTCCTCTTGATGCACCCTGGACGCTTAGTAGCGACAAAAGACACACAACTTCACAGCAAATAAACCAACTTTATTTTCAGATATGTATTGTTTTTATTACAATAAGAAAACCACAAAAATACATACTCTCTCTGTTACAAAATATGGTACCGGTATACATTTGGATATGTTATAAAAATTTAACTGCACACTGTTGTAATGTGTATTAAAATAAAATCGTTTATAAGCCATTATTATAACAAAGACGTAATAAGCATATGAGACATGACACTACATTTTTTTTTAAGAAAACAAATACGTGTCGTTGTTGAAAACCTTCACTGGCAGCTATGGTGCAGGGTAACCACAATTTACTCGGGTTGCATTTTATTACAGAAATTAAAACTAACACTCAGGAAAATATTGTTATTATTATTATTATTATTATTATTATTATTATTATTATTATTATTTATTGTAGGATTGATCGTTATTCATAGCTCATTTCATTCCGTTCATTAGGCACATTTAAATCTTAGCAAATTGTAGTTCTTTCTTCTAATTTCTGTATAGACTTCACATGCAATCATAGAGAGTTTCTCATAATATGTTACTTTTTTACGTGCTTTTAAAGAAGTCCATACATCTTGGTAGTTTATAAACTCGCTACAGTTACTTATGACACTTAGTATAAATTATAGTCTTGAGGTGGTAATAATTAACTTTTATCGTTATTTCTTCAGCGTAGGTGCTTAAAAGTTTCGCACAGCTTTGGTTTTTCCTGCGTTTATTCCCAGTCAGCACTTCCCGAACAGCCCTGCCACGTCAACAGACGCGTTATGCAGGGCTTTAATGCCTGCTTAGATGAGATTTTAAGCTTGAATAGCATGCTCTTACGTCAGGTATCTCGTGGAAGCACTGCTAACTTGGCACGTATGAATACTGCCAGTGTCTCTGTTATTTATGCTACAATATCTTGCGTTCATAAACAGGGTATGGATTTTTTTTTTATTTTAGTACACTCAATGTTATTCTTTCACAGCATTTTATTTAGAAAAGGAACTTTGCTACACATTTTTGAAACTGCAATAAATTATGGAAATTTGCTTATACTAAGTTTCAGACTTCCTCTACACGATTAGTCACATTTCCATGTTTTATAGGATGAAACTTTAATTACTTATATGCTGTACATGATGAAATGTGGCCTTCTTATGGAGTTATTATTCACTGCTAGGTAAGAGAATATTATAGATATATCTACAATATTCTCTTAGCTAGCAGTGTATAATAACTCGGATTCCCTGCCAACAAGTCCCTCAGCTGAGTGCGCTCCTAGTATAATGTATGTATGTATGTATGTATGTATGTATTTATTTACACTGCAAGTGGGCAAGCACCCGGTGGCAGTGGTATATACAATATAAACAATACACAATAAAATGATAAGCAATACACAATAAAATTTACAATAAACAATTCAATTTTACAATACATATACAATTTATACACAATACAATAAGAATACACAATACGACCTACATAATTATGTATAGGCCCTACATAAGTTTCAGTAGTATTTCACTTTACTCTCATCTCATTCCCTGTAGTGGCACTATGACGCATTTCACTGACACTTTAGCACACATTTCACTGACACTCTGTAACACATTTCACTGACACTATAGAACACATTTCATTGACGCTATAAATTATCACTGATCGGAACTGTTCACTGCACTGTAAAAAACATAACTTCACTGACTCACCTCGCTTCACTGATACAACAGTTTAAATAAATCAAATAAATTACATCCTTATGCATACTTATAAACAGAACTACATTTAAGCTAAACATTTCTAGTCTAAGGCCCTCTTACACGCTATTTTTAAATAATTTACAATTCAAACCAAGGGAGTAACTCGTCAGGCTAGATAAATACATGTCACCTTAAAAAATTAAATGTTAAATGTCGCCTTAATTTTAATTTGCACTTTATACACAACTTTTTAAGTTATTCTTGAATCTCCTTAAGGAGGGACAGCCCTCAAAGACCGCTGCAGGTAGGTCATTCCAATCCTTTATAGTTCTATTTAAAAATGGGAATTTACCTACATCCGTTTTCTGTTTCCTACATTTGATTTTAAAATCATGATCGTTCCTACCATAGTGCGTTGGCTTTTCTAAGCGAGCCGTTATGTCTACCCATGCTTTCTGACCTAGATGTGCTCTGTAAAATGATGTTATTCTAGTTTTCCTACGTCTGTTTTCCAAAGTTTCCCATTTAAATTCTTTTATCGTATCGTTTCCATCTTCTCTTTTACCTTTAACAAATTTAGCTGCCCTATACTGGATTCTTCCTAAGAATTTATCTGATATATTCTATAGGGATCCCAACATGTAGTTCCGTATTCCATTAACGGTCGCACTAACGTTAGATATGCTATTTCCCTCGATTTGGGGCTAGCCTTTCTCAAGATTCTCATAATAAAGTGAAGTGGCCTCCATGCTTTACCCGTAACATTATCAACATGCTCTCCCCAAGAAAGTTTGGAGTTTAAATACACTCCTAGGTATTTACAACATTGTTCTTGCGGAATTACAACACCACTGAATTCGTAATTAAGACTAGTTTCCTCTCGGGTTTTACAAAATGTTATAGATTTACTTTTAGAACCATTTATTTTCATCCTATGCATTAACGCCCAGTTGACATTGGGTACACGTCAACTTATATTTGTCTAACTTGGAGTCAGGTCACAAAGGGAAACATCGATGGAGGAAGGTTCGGTCCGGTGCTGTAGATTGAATTCGGCGTAGCTCAGTTGTCAGAGCGCTTGGTACGTAGGACCAAGGACCCGGGCTCGATCCCCGGCGCCGGAGCGAATTTTTCTCCTAAAATATAAAAAAAAAAGACATATATTAGGCATTCTAACTAACCGATTTTATACCTTCTGTCACCCAATAACTTGACTGTTTCTCAGTCACATTTCTTTCTTCTACAATAATAAACACGTGTAGCAAAAAATTGCAACTGTAAGATTTGAAAATATGAAATGAAACTCTTGAAAATGTTACGTGACAACTTCTATGAGAATGAACTTGATATTGCAAAATCATAAAGCTGATTGTTGGTATTGTGAAGACATGACAGTTTTGCCGATCATAATTCATATTACGCCAGTAGTATTAAAGCACGATTGTTAGCAGATTAAGCACCGAAATAAATTCCTTTTATTTGCTATTGTTACTAAGTTGTGTCATTCAAGTTTCATATTTAAATTTCATACACATTACATTACAATTAATTAGAAAATTACAAATGAACAAGAAATATTGCTTTAAAATGACAAAACAGACATTTATTATTGAATTATAGTCGTGTCGCTGTTATTTCCGGCGTGACTTCTCCTCTTTGCTTACGTCTTAGGAAGTGAAGGCTCTATAAAGTCTAGGTAGGAGTATCGTTCGCCATTTTTGTTCTTTCTTTGCCGAGCTACCAGATGAGGAATCTATTTGCTTCACCGTTAAACATTATCATGTCGTAGCTCCTATGATAATAAATCAAACGCACTGTAATTCAGCAAATAATTGAGCGGCAAATAACGTCCTCGTGTGATTTCTGCGAACGCCAACGAAAGAGCCTAAATGGCGGGCGATTATATTAAGTATTTATCGAGCCTTAGGAAATGCATTATATCATCAGTAGCGAATGACAAGACGCACACGTTTAAATGTAGCTGATCTGCAACGTGATTGGCTGCCGAAAATAAAAGCGACGAGACTATAGTAAGAAACACCTTTCAGTCAAAATAGACAAAATTTTGTAGGAAACACCTTAAAAAGGCAAAATAGGCGAAATAAAAATTGTAATTTACAATTCATTTTAATATATCAATATGCCTGGTAAATTATTAATAAGTATTTAATGAATTTCAATCTGAAGGCATATAAACTTGCAAATGTTTATTTGCTATTTAATAACAATATATGAACGTTTTCGCCGTTTAGGGCATCTTCAGATATAACAAAACATATTATCTGGACCTATGATAACATATTATGCAAATAACAAGGAAAATAGAGAACAATATATGTGGTACATATTGTTATTTGCATAATATGTTATCATAGGTCCAGATAATATGTTTTGTTATATCTGAAGATGCCCTAAACGGCGAAAACGTTCATATATTGTTATTAAATAGCAAATAAACATTTGCAAGTTTATATGCCTTAAGATTGAAATTCATTAAATACTTATTAATAAAATAAAAATTGGCTCTATCACTTTGATTTATCCCAAATCACATTTATATCTATGAAAATGTTGGTTTACTTCCATCCAGTAAAAAAGCCATTTTGCCAAACATCCGGGCTCTACTTATGATAGACCCATACTGTCCATCTGTAAACCGGAACAAAAATAAAACATTCAAACCAACACAACTGTAGTTTCATTTCCGAAACTGGGTGACGTATTCTACGTGCCGGTATATCCCTGATACAGCGCAGATATTTTATTGTTGCACGTAATAAGTGCCTGCAAATTAAGTTCACTGTTGTTGCCTACTCGGCAAAAGAGATAATTGAATAAGTCGTTTGGTTCCTGATGGCGACATTTTTATAAAAACCTGAAGTACGCTCATCGACCGTCTGGATGTGATCTGCGTCAGCCAACAGATCAGATGATCTGCGAACGTCTCGCAGGTTAACTGGCATGTTTGGATCTTAAACGACATTGATTGATGAGTCTGTGCCCCCATAATGGCGGGCGCGACTCCGTGCTAGCTTTGCTTTCTCACTTCCTGCATCGATATGTGTCGCGGTCCGAATGACTTATAAATGTGTTTTGCCATCGAGTCTGTAACTTCAAAAAGTTTCTTGTAGCTCCGATTTGCTTAAACAGCATCTTGCTTCTTTATCATTACACGTCGAGCTAAAAGTGTTATTGTAATGTGTATGTCTTCTTCGTCTGCTTTACTTCAGTTTATACTCATGCACTTGTATCATTAGTTCTCTTCCGAGAGGTGATCATTATCGTAGTCTCATATACTGGGTGTTCAGTTCAAAGTGTATCATGGCTCGCTGTATGCCGTCATGTGGCTAGTCGATGAGCCTAGAGCAGCCGCGGGGAAAATGCGACTCACGAGCACATTGTGGCTCGCAGTGCTTTTCTCTCGCTTCTTACCTACAACCCCCACCCTCTTACTCACTGGAGTCAAACTCCGTTCTATTTGTATTTGTCTCGGACCTGCGAGTGGCGTATCGTCGCAATATCTCTCTCGAAACCATGTACCTCTATAAAAAAAACGAAAGTTTCAAGTAGGATGGGAGGATGCATTCTTTTGCTTACAATATGATGAAAATATTAAATGTATGATTTGTTCACAAATATTACTAGGAAAACGGTTGTATAACATAAAACGGCATTATAAGTTACTACATGCTACTGATGAAACATTAAAAGGTTAAGTGTTATTATTATTATTATTATTATTATTATTATTATTATTATTATTATCAGTGTCATTATTATCTCTGTACGTCGATTCTTTTACAGCAGATGTACGAATAATGCGGTTAGATTTTCAATTTAAACTCACAGATTTACAATGTGACGTTAAATGAAAGCTAGATGTAAGGACTTGACAGATATTGAACTTTTCAAATCTTTGGAAAAAAATAAATATTTGAAGCTTCGTTCTTTCGCTTGCTTTGTTGAAGCCATGTTCGCTGTAACTTACGTTTGTGAAAAATTATTTTCAGCAATGAAAATAGTAAAAATCAAATTTAGATCACGACTGACAGACAAATACCTTCGTGATCAACTACGATTGGCGGTAAGTGACATAATTCCTGATTTTGAAACTTTATCGCAGAGACATTCTGAAGACAGTTAATTTTAGGTTGTGATAATGTGTGCTATGTTTTCTTCTTCATTTCTTTCTTCGTTACACGTCCTAAAAATTAACTTCTCCTTCGGTTGTCCGCCTCCCTCCATAGGTGCTATGCACGTTGCAGCTTACATAGTGGCTCGGCGCACCATGGCCTTTTCGCCACGGCTGGCCTAGAGAATTCAATCTTCCTACACTTCCGCAGAGGTGTAGTACCTATCTGCCAGAGAAATTGCCTAGCAAGTACGGCGTTCATTCAGAAGAGTACTTACCGATACGTACGGTGACGCCAGTAGTGGCAGGAGTGTGAACTGTTTCGAAACATGTACTGAGGTGAGTTTTTTTTTTTTCCTTTCTGTCGAGGTATGGGGTGAGGGTTAAGACGATTACTTACGTATTTGTTGACATTAATTTCGACGGTCAACATGGACACGGAGCATTTGATTTGTGTTCTGGAATGTTGCCGTACGCAAACGATGATAACAAATACCTTGCGTACGACTTGGCCTCGCAAAACAGTTCGAAAGAGGTTATGGTAGTACACAGACCGTACAGACCGCCATCTGTTGCTACAACGTTCAAGTTATACCGTACACGTTCTCAAGATCAGATTGAACGCCTTGATTAATAGGCAACTTCTCTGACATAAAAGCTGAAACTCGCTTCAAATCGCTGACTCATCAGCAGTGACGTCATGACACACTTTGAAATCAACACCCAGTATTTTATCTAATGATTTGATAAATTTATTTATTTATTTATTATTTTGCTAATAATTATAACATAACATACAATATATACTGAAAAAACTTTAGCTCGCCCCTGAAAGAGGAGAACTCGTGCTCAGGGGCGGATTCCTGAATTGAAATTAATAAGTTTACCATACAATTTGTCTTATGTCTACTATGCAATTATAGTATATACATTTAAATTTACAATTTTTCAATTTTTATAAAATCCATACATAACTTCTTAAATTTAATACTAGAACTATTAGAATTGACAAGATTAGGATATTTAAATATAAATTTGTTATACCTATATTCTTGGGCCTAAATTACTACTATGATTAAATACTGTAACAGTGTTGCATTTTGGTTCAAACAATCTTAAAGAATTCATACCTTTTGTTTCATAACTATGAGAATACAATTCAAAATTATTTCGATTTTTATGTATGAATTTTATTAATACAATATAATAAATTTGTTTTACGTGAAGTACATTAAAGTCTAAAAACAAATTTTTAGATGGAAAGTCAATAGGTTTATGAAGACATATTTTAATTATTTTCTTCTGTAATAAATAAAGTGGATTAAAATTGGATTTAAATGAGCTACCCCATCCTATAATTCCATACATAATTACCGATTGAAATAAAGTTAAATATATTGTGAGTAATAAACTTATTGACAAGTAATTCCTCAATAAAACAAAATAATATACTATTTTACGTAATTTATTACAAAGGTAATTAATGTGTTGGTTCCATTTTAAATTATTATCGAAAATTATGCCTAAATACTTAACTTCAGAGGATTCTTTAATAATCGGACATTTACACTATATAAGACGACAATAAGAATTATGTAATTTAATACTTAATATAGATGTAGGAGAAATAAATACAGGGTGGATCTAAATTAAACCAACAAAGCTCCAGGATAATACAAACATGTGAAGTTTTGATATTTCAGTCTTTGACTTATTTGTTATAGCAAAACATATCCACAAAGTTATGTTTTGCTAATACATCTTAGTTTAGTTAACGTTTTCGCCCCTTATTGTGGGCCTCATCAGACTAATGTATGGATATCTATATATATGTTAACAAATCCATATTACATATTGGAAAAGTTTAAAAATTTAAAATTTAAAAGCGACCCTCAAATTGAAAAACAATAAAGATTAAAAATGATTAACAAGGCTTACTTTCGCTTCTGCACCTCAATCATTGCCTTTCTGACCATCACAAACACATGATGAATTTCTCTTAACTCATAGACTGCAGCAACGACCCCTACCGGAAGATCTTCGGCTGAACGATAAACTTTGGTCTTCATGTGGTCCCACACAAAACCGCCTGATAGCTTAGATCAGGTGACCTAGCAGGCCAGGATAGTGGACCACCACGCCCAATCCATCTATCATGAAAAGCACTGTCAAGGTATTCAAAGCCTGAACTGTTTGGGTAGACAAATTGTAAACAAAGTGCCTGACGGCGTGAGGTACAGTGCGAGATCATGCGTCTTACAGGAAGTAACTTTATTACCGGATTCTTCCCTGAACACTTCCGCACTCTGTTGCTAAGAAATAACGTAAAGGATTTCCAAGACGTGGTTTACTACCTCAAAATACTATCAGTAAACACAGTTTGTCGGTTTAAATAAAAATAGACATACGATTGTGTATATGTAAATACGTATTTTGGACTATTTCTCCAAAAACACGTAATTTACCTTTTTTTCCTAATACCATGTTGCAGTTAGTCTCATCTCCATTATAAAAGATGGTCCAAAGAGTCTCGCATTGTATATGTCTGAAGTTAGCTTACGAAGACATCGGCAGTAGGCCAGGATTCCACAAGGACTGTAAGGCTTTCCAGAAATAATGAATTGAAGAAAAATTTCCACCGGCCTACTTATGCGATAGGCTCGTTTGCCTGCTCATCCTGAGCTGCGCTAGGGGGTGCATTCGATTCCCGCTTGGGCTGATTGCGTAATTGGGTTTTCCGAGGTTTTCCTCAACTGTAAAGGTACGCGTTCACTACATCGTCTCACACTCCTCGTACGAATCGCACGCAACGGATATTTTAAGTGCAGTGCGTTCACTGTAACGTCTTCACCTCATCGCCTCATCGGATTCCCTATCAGCCGTTTAAAACATGACGTCGTACGATATTGACATTGCTGAAAGCAGAGGAGTTGAGGTTAGGTCTATTAATTATGACTAGACTTCGTGGAATTGCCACGAGAACCGTAAGGTTTACTATGCACGCAGTATAGACTGTATGAGAAGGAGGCGTGGAAAGGATAGAGTATGCCTCTAATGTAAATACTGAGCAGTATACTCCGGTTACAGTAAAACCTGTATCCTGCATTCAAGAAATATAATGAATGATCATTGAAGTAGGAAATGTCTAAACATATAAATACACAATTATTTTGTAGTGAGATATATTAACTCTTAAAATTTGATGTAATATTTTCACATCATCCTTCAATATGTGCATTGCAGATAAGAGTTACGTACGTTTTGAGCGACTGCAAAGTGAACCTCCTTCCATGGTCACTCAAACAGTTTTTATATTGGGAAAATATACATTCAACATCACACGATGTAATACGTACATATTTGAAAGTCACTACTTTTTAGTACACCAACTTCAGACGTCTTGTCATGACCTGATGGTACATCATTTATAATACGTATTTGTGAATAGGCAGAATTTTTAGCAATAATGTTTCTCAATTTACATTTCACTTTTTCTGAAATTAGTGAATTGTTATTTTGGATAACGGTTTGTGATACTTTATCCGCTATATTAAGGGCTTCTGAGAGTGTAACAGGGTGATGCTTTTGGACACGATTTTAAAATTAGAATCAATGAACAGAATATCTTCCAATAGCTGTTCAGAAGACAACGATTTTACAGCTGCAACAGAGGAACTGTCTGTGCTATCCAATGCATCAATTACCTCCATTATTTTGCCGTAATGTTCTGCATAATAATTAACAGCATCCAACCACGTTCCCCAACGGGTCAAGACTGGCTGCGGGGGTAAGGGTATTCCAGGGGCAATTATTTGGCACAGCAACACTCTCATTGTAGCATGTTTGATTGAATTCTTGTCTGCACTGAACAAATGTTAAGCTTTGACTATTCCAACCACAGTAATGCAAAAACAAGTGCTTACTTATGTATACATTAGCTGTAGCTGCTCTATCTATATATTTGGACCGGACAAAACTCTTAACATGAACTGCTTATAATACGAGACCGGGAGGTCGCCCACCTCCTCTATACTACCGTATATCGGCAACCTGATTGTATGCTGCGTGTGGCAATTCATCGAAGTCTAATTATGACTGTTGGCGAATAAGAATTTGTAATTGCTTCATGCTTCTTAATTGAAGAGGAAGAAACGAAAGAAATATTGGTTACACATATATGTAAGAAATGACTTGATTACTGTAATGGGAACGCCTCAAATTATATAATTCTTCGCAGTTTTCTACAAGGGAAATAAATTTTCCATCTGCTATTTTGGCGCGACACTGAACATGGCACAACATAATAGTAACAGTTGACCAATTAAAGTTGATTTATTAAAAAAGGCCATGATCGCACGCATCGGAAAAGTTGCTCATCCGAGAAACGTGGACGGATTTGCCGAGAGCCGATGCGTGCGATACGGAGTAGTGAACGCGGTTACATAACAATTACAGCAAAGATTGTCATTTTCCGATCCGTGCAATTCGTCCGATGAGTGCGATACGATGTAGTGAACGCTTTTTTTTTCTTTTAGTAGGTTATTTTACGACACTTTATCAACAGCTTAGGCTATTTAGCGTCTGAATGAGATGAAGGTGATAATGCCGGTGAAATGAGTCCGGGGTCCTACACCGTAAGTTACCTAGCATTTGCTCATATTGGGTTGAGGGAAAACCCGGAAAAAACCTCAACCAGGTAACTTGTCGCGACCGGGAATCGAACCCGGGCAGTGAACGCTTACCTTAAGGCGAATGTCAGGCGATTGCATGGCTAATCCCGGCCTCATCTCAGCAAATATCACCTCGCTACCTCCAATTCCATACTAATTAACTTAGTAGTTGATAGAGCGTCTTTATACGTATAGTCTAAGCGACTGAAAAAGAATTGAAAAGCCTTCATTCGGTCATTACCGTTCAGATATAGCAGTACACGTTTTCTCTGTTACCAGGGAACTTAAGTTTATGAAACTGTAGCTTGCTTTAAACTTACAAGTTTAGTCCCGTGAAACTCAATGGAGATGTTCCTTGTTTTCTCGTTGATTTGCATTACTCTTGGATTTATGATGCTGCAGTTTCTTCAGACTAGTTTTTTATGTGTTTCTTTTGCAATCTCAGTGTGAGAGATGCATAAAAAGCTAAAAAAAAATAACATGGAAACCAAAGCCTTGGGGAACTGTGTTATGTATATTTACGTAGTAGCGTTTTTCCTTCTTTCCTTTTTCGGAACTCTCGGTATTTTTAGCAAACGTATGTGTAATGTGGATAGAACAGTGTTGTGTGGAATTTATACTTTCAACCACTACAGAAAGAGTCATCGTCATGAAGCTTAACTTGAAGGAAAGAAAATTAAATATAAGACTTGAATCTTATGGAACAGTACATAAGAGTTCCCTACTTCAACATGGGCGCGTCTAAAGGAACGAAGAACAATACATTCACTGTCTCTTCATTTTAAATTTAAATTATGATTTATTTAACGACGCTCGCAACTGCAGAGGTTGTATCAGCAACGCCGGTGTGCCGGAATTTTGTCCCGCAGGAGTTCTTTTACATGCCAGTAAATCTAGTGACGTGAGCCTGTCGCATTTAAACACACTTAAATGCCATCGACCTAGGCCGGGATCGAACCCGCAACCTCGAGCGCACAAGACCAGCGCTATACCGACTACGCTACCTAGGCCGACTCTCTTCTATTTAGGATCATGCATATTTCTATTCCGACTTATCTGCTATCGCGCTTTCAATTTCTTAAAACACTTCGAAACCGACATCAAGCATTTCTTTCTATCCCTTATCACAGAGCTTTATACTCATCCTCCTACACTGTAGAAATACTTCGCTTGTGGAATTCGTTACCCGATGACGTCAGGGACTGCCGGACTTTATCACAGTTCAAAATGAAATTGGAAAATTTTGTCTTATTTCATAGTTTTTAGATATTGTTAAAAGTATTGATTTCTGTGTTTTACTCTAGATTAAAATTGCAAGTTTCTTGTTTAGGTTTATTAATTAATTAGGATATAATTAATTATGATACTTAATCACTCATTTAAAGTTAGTGTGACTGCAATCTGTGTATATTTTTTGTGTGGATTTACTTTGTTTAAAGTGTGATTTTTCTCTTTTATTTCTATTATTGTATTTGTATTTCTGGTGGTGTGGAAGGGAAGGCTTGATGGCCTTAACTGCACCAGAATGAATGAATAAATAAATGAATATTAAAAAATATTAAATATTACAATTTTCATCCGATATATTGGCATAAAATCGATGTAATCACAAATGCGGCTCTTCTCCGTGTTTTAACGACAAGTATACAAGTATACAAGTTTCTTATAATGTATACTATTATTTATTATTTGACAGCCCTCAGTTTTAGCTTGGTTGCTACAAGTCTGGTGGACCCGGGTGCGATTCCGATCAGGAAATTTATCTCCGTCACATTGGAACTGAGTGTGTGTCTCTGATTTTGTGCTATCTTAAGCGGTGCCTCGGGTATTTTGTTTTCGCTCTACCAAAGAATTTCTGGTGAGGATTGCCTCTCCGTCGCCTGGGAGACTAGCAGCCCCAAACGGACTCAGGGAAACCCAGGAGGAGTTGGCGGAAATGTGTGAACGAAGCTATGACAGTAAGAGGAATTGAACGAGATTTATTGAACGGCCCTCAAGGATGCAAGTTGGGAGCCCAAAAGTCGACGTCAATCGTTGTAGATCTAGCACATACATATTGACGTATATACCGGGTGACCCAATATCCTTAGCTACCTGAAGCAGCTTCTTTATGTATGAAATGATATCTCAGGTCTCGATATACGTAATTTATATAGAGTGCACAAAAACTATTTCTAAATAATTTGTGAAATGATAGAGGATTCAAAACAGACCTGCTAACGTAGGAAACCATGGAATGGAAATATGTAATTATTACTTACTTACTTAATTACTTACTTACTTACTTACTTACTTACTTACTTACTTACTTACTTACTTACTTACTTACTTACTTACTTACTTACTTACTTACTGGCTTTTAAGGAACTCGGAGGTTCATTGCCGCCTTCACATAAGCCCGCCATTGGTCCCTATCCTGAGCAAGATTAATCCATTCTCTACCGTCATATCCCACCTCCCTCAAATCCATTGTAATATTATCTTCCCATCTACGTCCCTAAAAGTCTTTTTCCCTCCGGCCTCCCAACTAACACTGTATATGCATTTCTGAATTCGCCCATACGTGCTACATGCCCTGGCCATCTCAAACGTCTGGATTTAATGTTCCTAATTATGTCAGGTGAAGAATACAATGCGTGCAGTTCTGTGTTGTGCAACTTTCTCCATTCTCCTGTAACTTCATCCCTCTTAGCCCCAAATATTTTCCTAAGCACCTTATTATCAAACACCCTTAACCTATGTTCCTCTCTCAAAGTGAGAGTCCAAGTTTCACAACCATAAAGAACAACCGGTAATATAACTGTTTTATTATTATTATTATTATTATTATTATTATTATTATTATTATTATTCCTTTGACAAAATTCTGCGTACGCCACTGAATTTGAGTAGCATTATAATGTTCCTAAATGGCAGATTGTTCCACAGTGGTAAGTAGAGTGTATACCATTGAATGCATCTGTATGTATTAACGTTAAAAGAATGCCATTCTTAGTCAGAATGAGGACCGTTATTTTCGTTGTCACGTGGAGTTCTCCCAAACGTGGGTTGCTCCAATGTGAAGTCTCTGAATAACTGCATATTAAGAAATAGAATTGCTCAGACATAACCGCATTACTTGGCGCTCCAAATTACCCACACAGAATTCTATTAACCTCGCGTGATCTTGGTTTTAGATTTATATGCTCACTTTCGTTTCTGCTACGTTACGTTACGTGTTACAGTATTACTGATCTCGCACCAGTGGATAACACTAACCTCATACCAGCAAATTTTATTAGTTAATGTAAAGTAAACAGATACCTATCAAAATAATATCTCGCTACCTTACCTTTATGTTTATATTGACATTGGACATAAACGTCGACATATGTGCCTAACTTGGAGTAAGGACACAAAGGGAAACATTGAAGGAGGGGAATTCGATCCGGTGCTGTGGATTGAATTCGGCGTAGCTCAGTGGTCAGAGCGCTTAGTACGTAGAACCAAGGACCCGGGTTCGATCCCCGGCGCCGGATCGAATATTTCTCCTCTAATATTAATTTCTCCTCTAATAATAACTTTATGTTTATGCCTGATGCAAGTCATATACTACACCAAATTTTCTGCTCACACCGCATCAATATAATATTTTGTTGCGACCATAAACAAATATATAGTTCGTTCCACGACATTGAAGTCTTTGTTATTTTGTGCTACCGTGCGCTTTGAAACTGCAGTTGAACAACCTGTAGCAGTACATGAAGAAAATAACACCAACTATGACCCTACAATTCAGTACTTTAGAGATTATTATCATATACAGGGACATCACTTTATTTTTACCAACATTTTTAACATTAACCTGGCTATACTCGGAAACACTGTTGCCCCCTTCCATTACAGGAGTTTGATGTTACTAGTGCAATATGTAAACAAATCATTATACTAGGTATAGGAGGAGAGAAAAGTAGTGTATCCATTTATGTTGTAGGGAATTACGATATTACGATTTTCAGTTTGATCATCACTTTTACGGAATTTATCAAAATACAGCAGAGTAGTAACATTTTTTTTTTTCAAAAACTCAACTTTTCAGGCGGCTATGTTCGTTATGTAATGTCTACTTTATTTAGCATATTAATTATTGATGTTATCATACAATATAGAGAGTGCATTTAAATTGAGGGGGTCATAAGTAAAGGGCTGTAAGTGCACTTAAGTTACTTTTGAGAAAATGGGGTTTAAATATTTAAGATTTCGTAAAATCGGTGAATTTTTTTATTTCAATTTTAATGTGTGATGCGATTAAAATATCCCTTTGCCACTAACATTTTAGATACTTTTGCTTACACTGGATGCACTTAACTCATGTTATTACAACTATCACTAGCATTCCTTTGCTTCTAGCCACCTCAATTCAAAAAAAGCTAATCTAAATTTTTAAACAAGTTGCTGAAAATGGTTGCCGTTCATTACAATGCAGGCTTCAATTCAGTACGTATATTATTAAAAACATGTTGAAGCATATTCTCTGAAATTGAATTTATCGTTTCTTGAATATAGTTTTTAGTGCGATATTATTAATATAGGTTCTTTCTTCTATAGAAAACGCAATCATATTTATGAAACACCCTATGCACTGCAGTGTTTACTTCACTGCTTGAAAACTTCGAATGCAACAGCGGCCGTAAGTTTGTGTGTCTGACGGGAGCAAGGACATTAGTGAAGGGGTGAGAGTGAAGTACATTCAGAAATGCAGATACAATAAAAATGCAAGTAAAAATAAAATGATGTCCCTGTACAAGGACAGATTGAAGTATTTGGCCTATTGTTCGGAGCAAGGGGAACAGTTCCAAAATTCTCATTTGAATGTTTTAAGTCTTTTGGAATTTCTTTAAATATTTTTAAAATTATTGCCATAGACGTTGAAATATTCTGTTCAGATTTTACGTAATCACCTGTACACCTAAATTTCCTTATATTCTATTTGATTACTAATAAAATTATTGAATAAAAGTACTTTACCAAAGGTAGCTTCCATTTGAAAATAAAAATCGTAAATAGTGATAACGCAAATGTTTATTTTTATTTTATTTGTTCGGTATGCTGTGTCTTTCGGCAACCCTTACTGAAGGGCAGCTACCCTTGTGGGATTTATATAAACATCTATTGCCATGGTAACAACCTCTCACTTGGCCGCGTTTGTGGCTCAGGCGCTAGTGCGCTCTACAGGTGGTTCAATCCCCAGACAAGTAATGGTGGAGTTTGTAGTGGACAAACCAAACTTGTAGAGGGTTTTTCTCGCGGTACTCACGTTTCATTCTGTCATTCGACGAACATATTCCACCTTCGCTTTATTTTATCCATCATCATTGGTCTCAATCAGTCGCTAAGATTACAACGTGTTCACAATTCTTGTGCTCGTTTCGTCTGCGAAGAATAAAGTGCGTAAGATTTGCTGATGTTATGGCGTTGTTAGCAAAAGAGGAGATGATAATAAGGGTATGCTACTGGAGCTAAATGACAGCTGTGAGCTGTGTGGAATGAAGATAAATGCAAATAAGTGTTATGTTTTATTTAACGACGCTCGCAACTGCCGAGGTTATATCAGCGTCGCCGGTGTGCCGGAATTTTGTCCCGCAGGAGTTACTTTACATGCCAGTAAATCTACTGACATGAGCCTACTTAAATGCCATCTACTTGGCCCGGGATCGAATCGCAACCTAGGGCATAAAAGGCCAGCGCTCTACCAACTGCGCCAACCAGACCGATTTGCAAATAAGATGAAGACCATTGGGTAATGAGATAGGCCTACGTTGAAACACAATTTATTGGAACAGATACAACTGTTGAGCTATTTTTCAACATATTCCCCACTGGAATTGAGATATTTCTCATACAATAGGATCGACAGAGAGGTGCAGACGGCTATCGCACGCTGGTTTCGATCCCAGGCGGCAGACTTCTACGACACAAGGATACAAAAGTTGATCTCATGATATGACAAATGTCTCAATTCCGGTGGGGAATATGTTGAAAAACAGCTACTATCTGTTCCAATAAATCTTTCCATGAAATTGTGTTTTCTTTATGTAAATGCCCCCAGAGAAACTCGAGTGACCAAAATTTGTAGAAGCACTTCTTTTGACATTAACATGGCGGAAAGACTTCTTTATCTACCACACGAAAATGTCTTCTTGTTAGTCGGGTAGGTTTATTTTCTCATTATGGCTTCCTGTCTGCCATTATCATATTATGTACTGTATGTATGTATTTATTCACACTGCAAATGGGATACACCCGGTGGCAGTGGTAACTAATTACACTCTGTAAAGGCAATTAATAATAAACACAACTAATAAAAACACTAATTAATAATAATAATAATAATAATAATAATAACAATAATAATAATAGCAACAAGGAGCATCCTACATTAAATGAAGCATGATCACTTAAAATAATATTTAAAGTAAATCTAATTTGTATCTTAACCCTAAGTTCATACCTGCACAAGTACCTTTCGGCACTACACTTATTTCGCTATCAACTTCCTCACTATACTGATTCTATCCTGATTTCACTAACACTTCAAAACCATTTCACTGTTTAAATACTTTTTACAGCCTCTATGAACTATAGAACTTCACTGACACAAACACACTTCACTTACACAATAGACTTCACTGACACTACACACTTCACACTTCACTGACACAACACACTTCCTCACTGATACAACACTTCAAATAATAAAATATCAGTTACACCCTTTAAATAGTGTGTATAATATACTACCGTCTATTAGTAAAGTCCTTAAACCTATTTTTAAATACATTTTTGGTTATTGCTAAAGCCTTTAGTAAGTCTGCAGGTAAAGCATTCCAGTCCCTGATAGTACGATTGAGAAAAGAAAACTTTCCAGTGTCCGTCCTCTGTCTCCTTTCCCTCAATTTATATGAGTGGTCGTTCCCTTGAAGAGTAATTTGGCGGCTGCAACCTATTTTTTATTTTTCTCCAGGCAGGCTCACCTCTGTATGTTTTGAACATTGCCTATAATCGAATTCGCGTTCTCCTGTCCGTGAGTGTGTCCCATTTTAATGGTGAATTATTACGACAACACTTAAGAGCCCGTTTTTTAATCTTTTCCAGTGTTCTAATCTGTAAGGATCCCAACATGCACCACCATATTCCATATGTAATCTCTTTGGATTTATCAGAGCCTTTTCTTAGTACCCTCATCACAAAGTGTAACGCCCTCCATGCCTTTCCCGCTGTGTCAGTAACGTGTTCCCCCCAGCCGAGATCGCTGCTGTATGTTATTCCTAGGTATTTAAATTTGTTAACTTCCGGAATGGTTTCACCCCCTAACGTATACGTTGCGATCGTTAATGAACTCTGATTTCACGTGATAGGTATGATTTATGGCAAGCTTGAACGAGCAGGATTAACCCCTCATAGAAGACTAATATCCACGTTTCGATGGTTGAGAATGGAAGAGGTTCGCAGCATTGATTTTGGTTTCGTGATATTTTCTTTCGCTAGTTTTCTCCTCGCTGAGCTTTATTTCCGGTCATATTTAAAATTCGTTGTTGTGTACATTTTACAAAGCAAGCGGGTGTATGCCCCGGGGTTGTTTTGCCTGTGCTCTTTGTGAGAGGAGCTCTCTGTAACATCGCCCGCCCCTAGGGATACCTCGATAACATGAATCCCGCCGAAATGCTCTACCGATATGCTTTATCGCATTTTCCTCCCGTTTGTTGTAAACTATTCAATTAATCGATGTCGGTGTCTTCATCATTACAGATTTCAGTATCGATGGTAACGTAATTCTTATTATTAACTTTTATCATCGTAGTCTCTTTTTTTTACAAAGCCTTCTGGTATTTTACTACAGTTCATCTCTAAACATTATTATTTTTCTATATCGGGTAAAGTCTGTGTAAACAGAATGTTGTCAGAAACATCCGTTATTCTGAATTTCAGAACACAATAATATTGTTCCGTCTCTAGATTTGAAATCATAGTAATTTTTTTTTTGTCTCCATATTTGAAATCGTGATAATTTTGTTGCGTCTCAGAATTTGAAATCATGATAATATTTTTGTCTATATATTTGAAATAACGATAATTTTGTTCCGTCTCATAATTTGAAATCATGATAATTTTTTTCTGTCTATATATTTGAAATCATGATAATTTTGTTCTCTCTCATAATTTGAAATCGTGATAATCTTTTTCTGTCTATATATTTTAAATCATGATAATTTTGTTCCGCCTCATAATTTCAAATCGTGATAATTTTTTTCTGTCTATATATTTGAAATCATGATAATTTTGTTCTGTCTCATAATTTGAAATCATGATAATTTTTTTCTGTCTATATATTTGAAATCATGATAATTTTGTTCTGTCTCAGAATTTGAAATCATGATAATCTTTTTCTGTCTTTATATTTGAAATTACGATAATTTTGTTCCGTCTCAAAATTTGAAATCATGTTAAAATTTTCTGTCTCTGTATTTGAAATCGTGATAATTTTGTTCCCTCTCAGAATTTGAAATTTTAAATCACGGTAATTTTATTCCGTCTCAGAATTTGAAATCATGCTAGTCTTTTTCTATCTGTATATTTTGGAATCATGATTGTCTTTTTCTCTCCCTATACTTGAAATCATTTTATCTTCATCCTGTCTCTATGTGTGAAATCATGGTAATTTTATTCTGTGTCAGAATTTGAAATTATGATGTTTTTATTCTGTCTCAGAATTTTAAATTACGGTAATCTTATCCTGTATCTGTATTAGAAATTATGATAATTTTGTTCTTCTCAGAATCTGAAATTATGATAACATTGTTTTGTATCAGAATTTTAAATCACGGTTTTTTTTTTTTTTTTTTTTTGTCTGTATATTCGAAATCATGATAATTTTGTTCCGTATCGAAATTTCAAACTGTGATAATTTTGTTCTGTCTCGGAATTTTAAATCATGGTAATATTTTTTCTGTCTATATTCGAAACCATGATATTTTTTTTTTTCGTTTCGGAATTTGAAATTGTGATCATTTTGTTCTGTCTCAGAATTTGAAACCACAGTAATCTTTTTCTGTCTCTATATTCGAAATCATGATAATTTTGTTCCGTCTCAGAATTTGAAATCATATTAATTTTGTTCTGTCTCTAACTTTAAATCATGATGATCTTGTTTCGTGTCCAATTTTTAAATCATGATAATTGAGTCTAAGTACCATTTTTGTGAAAATTGTGTTTTCACTGCAATGACAATTTAACCACTTAGCCCTATAACATATAATAAGAATCAAAATATATACGCATTTCTTCTTTGTTTTATTAGGTGTACATATATGGCAGGATGTGTATGTGGCACTAGTTTCAACGTAGGCCTATATCATGATTCAGTTTCCGAAAACATGAACATGGTACTTTCCATTCTATGAAGTATCTTCTGGTTGTAATATTAATATAAAGAGATTAGCTGCGAACAGTGTGAATATTATTATTATTATTATTATTATTATTATTATTATTATTATTATTATTATTATTAAAACGTGCTGTTGTAAAGAGTTTTGTAATTCTATATGTAATATATTTAAGAACTTGTAAATAATTCAAATTATTGTAGTAGATATGTGTTAATTTTAAGTAGCAAGACTGGGTTACCCACGTCAATGTAATTTTATATGTAATTAATTTAAGGACTTATAAATAATTCAAATTATTGTAGTAGATATAAGTGTTAATTTTAAGTAGCAAGACTGGGTTACCCACGTCAATGTAATTCTATATGTAATATATTTAAGAACTTGTAAATAATTCTAATTATTGTAGTAGATATAAGTGTTAATTTTAAGTAGCAAGACTGGGTTACCCACGTCAATGTAATTTTATATGTAATTAATTTAAGAAGTTGTAAATAATTCAAATTATTGTAGTAGATATAGGGCGGCTGGGTAGCTCAGTTGGTAGAGCAGCTGGCAACGGACTGGAAGGTCCGGGGTTCGATCCCAGGTGGTGACAGGATTTTTTCTCGTTGCCAAACTTTCAGAACGGCTCCGAGGTTCACTCAGCCTCCTATAAAATTGAGTACCGGGTCTTTCCCGGGGGTAAAAGGCGGTCAGAGCGTGGTGCCGACCACACCACCGCATTCTAGTGCTGAGGTCATGGAAAGCATGGGGCTCTACCTCCATGCCCCCCCTAGTGCCTTCATGGCATGTGACGGGGATACCTTTACCTTTTTTTATTATTATTATTATTATTATTATTATTATTATTATGCAGCCGTCAGTCAGGTCCGTGTGTTCATACCTTGTACATGCGGATGTAATGGTACGCGTTCTTTCCACCTAGTTGTGCGATCTTGTCACGTCCAACATGGCAGGTCGCCGCAGTCTCAATTATAACACGTGTAGGTGGTTTCACGCGAATCGCATTTGTTGAACGCTTCATCTGTACACGCTCTCACCACACGTTCCCACAGCCCCAGGAACCCAAACATCTGGATATCGTGTGCAGACAAAAAAATTCGCTCACCAATCTTTGCGCTTCTGTTTTTGTATGAAAGAAAAGCATTCTTATAGAATACGCCCTTGTGAAATTAGTTCCCGAGCATATGGGCTATTCCATGTGAAATCGATCAGTAAAAAGCCTCGCATTTTTTTATACTTTAATTTTTTCCCTACTTATACAAGCTACTGAGGGGAGTGCATTTTCAAAAATATACTATCGAAAGTCAAACGGTTTTCGTATTGTTGAGCGACAAATTTAGCGTATTTTATAAAAGCAAGCCTCTTTCAGCGCTCGGAACTCTGGAACTATTTACTGCAGAACATTGAACGAGAGCTTATTTTGAAGCTGACATTTGGTAGGTTATGTTAAGAAGTAATCATTATTTTTATTGTACACAGAGAGACAGATAATCTGATTTTACTTGCTTTTAGGCTTTTTGGCCATTTGTAAAAATGTAAAAAAAATATTGAGAAAAAACCTTGCATTATTAAGAGAGATTCGGCATTGTTTGCTTAGTGGCTCGGCAATAAGTTTCGAGGGTATTAAATAAATTATTTTCACACGCCTAGACTTGAACGGCGCAGTACCGCACGCACTGGCCGAGAGCTGAAGATAAGCCAGCATTGGGCGTCATTTTACTCCTGTGTTTATGGAAACCTGTGATAAAGCTAGCACAGCCATGACTTCTAGACGACACATCACGTGTTTGTCTCCTGGCTTTGTTGTCTCGGTTAGCTCCCGTCTCACAGTCAGCTGGTTAGTTCACGCGCGTAATATTTATTTTCTTTATTTGATATCTTCAATACTTTTTTATCAACATACCATCGGTAAAAAGTATGTGTTTATTTGTACTTTCAATGCGGAATCTAACTATATATTTTTTCCTAGTCAAAGGCGTCTTAATGAGGAAAAATCTAAATTTCTCCATTTCCATAAAAAGTAAGAAAATCTGTTTATATGTCAATATAAACTTTAATTTCTCAGCATCAAAATAAACCATGATTTTGGTCATTGGGTGAAAGGGTTTCGGAGCTACAACAGTTTAAATTTGCAAATTTTATGAAAATACGATAAATTTAAATATTTTAAATTTAAACACTATGAAGTTCTGATGCCTCAAACTTTGCACAAAGCATTGTATCACAGTTCTCTACGTACAAAAAAGTTTCATTGTAAGGTGGGTGCTCCTGTTATGGCCATGTTCCTGATATGGCCACCCCCCTATTGTGAGTTAGTTAACCAAAAAATCCGCTAAATTGCAGCAGCATCCAGTGAAAGGGCATCCTGGTATGTCACATGATCGTTTCCCATCCAGTCAGGTTGAGCAATATGGCGTCAGTTGCCTGTTTTGCGGCTTTCATGTGACCTCTTCTTATTTTTCTCTGGTAAGTCTCCTTTGTTTTATGCGTGTTTTTCAAGACTTGTTTCATGAAAACCATCGTACTTCATTCAGTTTTTAATGTTCTGTTGATTGGTGTTGTAGTTGATGGCGTATCTTTTACGAGTTGTTCATAATCAAACGATTTTCGTGAAAGCTTACCTGCTCCTGATATGGCCATATCAAATCCACCATAGCCATATCAATTTTATTTCACTTTTCTTTTTTTCACCTGACAAATTTATATGCCTTATAGCTGGGATTATGCAAAAATTTTGTATTTTAAGAAAAAAAATTAATTTTTTACGGAAAACCTATTTTGACTACACTTTTGAATTATAAAAAAGATTATTAAGTGTCATGTTTATTCATTTTACACCAAAATTATTTAATTTTAGCACAACTGCGCTATCAAACTGAAAACAATCACGATTTGTAGAACATGGAACAAGGGTGGCCATATCATGTGCACATGTTCCTGATATGGCCACTAGGTAGACTTTTGGAATTTGGGACTTTTTGGACAATTAAAGCTATTTTTGTGGGGAAAGGAAATTGTTTTAATAAAGTCCATTAGACTGAGAACGAGTAAGAAAAAGTGGTTTACATTTTTCAAAATCGCGGCTAGAAAATTTCTCAAACCTTAGCATGGCCATCTCAGGGACACCTACCTTATTTAGAAATTGTAAGGTCAATTTTCTCTATATTTTGGTGGATTTGAGATGGAATAGCTCATCTATCCTTACTGAATTCGTCTTGACGTTACTTACGTGTCTGCCGTTCTCTTTAAGGAAAACACACAGAGACCAAGGAGAAAACAAGGAGATCAAGGATAATGCAAAAGTAACTAAGGCAAGGGCAACAAGGAGAAGAGAAGAACGAGAAGAAGGCAATGAGAGCAATCGGAAGACAAATAAAAGAGGATAACACAAGGAAAACAAGTTAAGACAAGAAGACTAAAGTGAAGATAAGGAGAAAATGAAGAGGACAAGGAGAACAAGGGGAATAGGAGGAGAACAGTGAGGATACATAGAGAACAAGAGGAACATAAGTAGAGCAAGGAAAATAAAGGAAAGACAGGGACAAGGAGAGCAAGGGTTACGGAAAGAAAACACGGAGACGAGGAGAACAAGGACACGACAAGGAGACCACGGTTCCTTTAATTATTTAATAGCATGATTATCTCTTTCATAGTTTAAAAATAGGTAAATATTACTAACTAGCCGTACCCGTGATCTCCGCTGCACCTGTTAGAAATAAATATAAAGTAATTACATAATTAAAATAGGACGTTTGATCCAGGGAACATTCGTGTTGGATAGAAGGATAAATCGTTTAATATATTATTTAATTTCAATCGTATTTAAATAATTAAAATGCGATCATTTTGGTCCAGAAAGCACTCATTTGGTGCAATGACAATTCCTTTAACATGTTTCTTAATTGTTATTACATGCAACCATAGTTTAATGAACATTGACATCATTTAGATTTAATTTGTATATTTTATTTTACTTGTTATAGGTTTCCATTGAATTATGGTAATAACTTAATTTTAACCCTTGTTTTCTACGTATTCAGTAAATGGCGCTTGGCCCACTATGGTTCTGAACCCTTCAAATAACTTAAATTATATTATATTATATTATATTATATTATATTATATTATATTATATTATATTATATTATATTATATTATATTATATTATATTATACTAGCCGTACCCGTGCGCTCCGCTGCACCCGTTAGAAATAAATATAAAGTAATTACATAATTAAAATAGGACAATTGATCCAGGGAACATTCGTGTTTCATATAAGGATAAATCGTTTATTATGTTACTTAATTTAAATTGTATTTGCATAATTAAAATGCGATCATTTTGATCCAGAACCACTCATTTGGTCATAAAAATTATTTTAGGAAATACAGGAAACGAATGTACAGAATAGCCCGTCAAGTTTTCTGTGCTTAAGAAGCTATTTTAATCTTACCTGTCCTCGATTCACTCAGAAGTTACTGTAATAACATTATAGCATTATGTCCATCTAGAGAAACTACACTTTCCAATGGTGAATTAATAATTAATTATACAAATCGGTTAATTTAGCTTAAGATATTACTTCATACAAACACAGAAAAATTATCTGTAGGCTATCTTTCATAGCTTTCGATTGTTGCTGTCCAAGGCCCCTTATAGACGAAGTCATTTGTTTTTTAATTCATTACACGGCCTTAGATGACAGTTATTTTAATTTTAAAACTCATTTATCGCATTAAATATCAGACCTATCAAAATTTTTCAAGGAATAAAACTTATCGGACATTAATTTTAAAGAAACTTTTGTTATGTATCATTTTTCACAAAAATCAATAATAAGCGAGATATTTCGATTTATTTAATTCAGGCCCCCTTATAATCCCCCCCTTTTAAATAATGTATTTTGAATGCCATATAGCCTAAAATCTAAGTTACAACGAACTTAATTTATATTCCAATTTTCATCGAAATCTGTTCAGCCATTATCGCGTGAAAAGGTAACAAACATATAGACAGACAGACAGACATACAAACAAAAATTTGAAAAAAGCGATTTTCGGTTTCAGGGAGATTAATTATATATGTTAGGACCAATTATTTTTGGAAAATCGAAAATTACCAAAAAAATTTCGGCTACAGATTTATTATTAGTATAGATTATATTATATTATATTATATTATATTATATTATATTATATTATATTATATTATATTATATTATATTATATTATATTATATTATATTATATTATATTATATCAGAAGTTACTGTAATAACGTTATAGCATTATGTCCATCTAGAGAAACTACATTTTCCTATGGTGAAATAATAATTAATTATACAAATCGGTTAATTTAGCTTCCGATATTACTTCATACAAACACAGAAACATTCTCTGTAGGCTATGTTTAATAGCTTTCGATTGTTGCTGTCCAAGGCCCCTTATAGACGAAGTCATTTTTTTTTAATCCATTACACGGCCTTAGATGGCAGTTATTTTAATTTTAAAACTCATTTATCTCATTAAATATCAGTCCTATCAAAATTTTTCATGGAATAAAACGTATAGCAAATGATTTTTAAAGAAACTTTTGTTATGTAACATTTTTTACAAAAATCAATAATAAGCGAGATATTTCGATTTATTTAATTCAGGCTCCCTTATAACCCCCCTTTTAAATAATGTATTTTGAATGCCATATAGCCTAAAATCTAAGTTACAACGAACTTAATTTATATTCCAATTTTCATCGAAATCCGTTCAGCCATTATCGCGTGAAAAGGTAACAAACAAAAATTTCAAAAAAGCGATTTTCGGTTTCAGGGTGGTTAATTATATATGTTAGGACCAATTATTTTTGGAAAATCGAAAATTACCAGAAAAATTTCGGCTACAGATTTATTATTAGTATAGATATGTGTGCCCTAAATCTGAATTTAATATCCAAATTGCCCCATCACGTACCCTTTCCCGGGGAAAATGAATTGAATTTTTTTATGACAAAACATTTATTTTTTATTTTTCACTGCTACTGATAAAATTACAGCACACTAGAGCAGCGTTTCTCAAAATATGTTCCGCGGACCACCTGTGGTCCTGGAGGTCTGCACTTGTGGTCCTTCAAAAAAGACAGAAGAAAAAATAAAATTCAAACAAATTGCGTATCACACTATAGCTGAAAATCTCAGAGTACATCTAGCGTCGTGCCTGTAACCCCGAATTCATAACAGGACCGAAGTACCGAACCTTTGCATGTATTTATGACTTTCTTAATAGTTTAGCGACACCCAATCTGCACATTCAGATGGTCACGTACTGTACGTCGGTCACCAATAATAGAACATGCAAAATTGTATCTTTACTTGTTGAAAATCGAGCATGTTTCTGCATTAATTTTTTTTTTACTTCTGTTTTTACAGATGACGATATAATAAATGTTCTTCTATTAACATTTACTTAATTAGTTAATACTAATATAAAATTAATTGAATTAACTTAATTTTAATTAATTATTTCTACATTAAATGTAAGTATACTGGTATTAAAATATGCTATATAAATGATAATTTGCTTTCGAAGGGAACAAGAGTAAGGTGGTCCGCGGAACTGTTCCGGCTTAAAAAAGTGGTCCCCACTTCAGAAAAGTCTCAGAAACGCTGCACTATGGGTTCAATATCCGTCATAATACTTGAAAAATGTGTACTGGATACAAAAATGATGTTGCATAGTTTAAAACATAACAACAATAAAATTATTTCATGCGTATAATGAGAAAAATCTCGGAATTTGAACTTACCATTTAAAAGTATTTTCTGGGTGACTTCTGTTTATAACTAGACCCGGGACTGTATTTTACAAGAAACCAACGATAGTCTGCAAGCATGCTGGATGATAATCTTCCTTTATATCGCCTTTCCATTTCAGATATTTCTTGATGAAATCTTTCCTCATGGTCATCGCTTACCGCTCCAAAGTTAGGAGGAAATAAATCCGAGTGAGAATATATAAAGTGCATTTTGAGAGACATATCACACTCCATTTTGTCATATGCACTTAACATGGTTTCCACAACAAGTTCTATGTAGTTCTCTGCCCTAGAATTTACAAGGAAATTTGAGCAAACGTCTTTGAAAGTGCGCCATGCCATTCTTTCTGTAACAGAAAGTTTTTTCTCAAACAAAGGGTCAGCCATAACTTTGTGAATTTGTATACCGATGAAAATGCCGTCTTTTAATTTGCCTTCACTCAAACTGGTAATCCCGAGCCAGGTCGATGGCATTTAAGTGTGCTTAAATGCGATAGGCTCACGTCAGTAGATTTACTGGCATGTAAAAGAACTCCTGCGGGACAAAATTCCGGCACATCCGGCGACGTTGATATAACCTCTGCAGTTGCGAGCGTCGTTAAATAAAACATAACATTTTAAAAAACATAACATTTCAAACTGATAAACTTTTCCTTTAAATACTACAAACCACACCCTTGTTTGTTCATTGCATAGACCTCACTTTCAACTGTTATGAAATTTACTTAATAGAAGGGACCAATATCTGTTTATTTATTACAAGTACAAAAGAACATGCCAACAACCATAAGAAATCGGAAATAAGTCATAAACTTATAAAATGCATTAGCTTTTGTTTTGGTTTATACCCCCAACCCTCGTCAGATGTTTTCTGGGGGAGCGCTTATCGAAAAGTGAAATCATAGTATATCTTAAAAACCTTACGTGATACGGAGAAAAGAGATACATTTTCGGATTCAGCCCACATCAAACCATAAGGGACACATTGTTTTAAGTCGGAGCAAAATCCTTGTTGTTCAGTGTAAATGATAAATTATTGTTGTGTTTAATTAAGTGCAGGTATAGTTTTGCATAATTTGAATTAATAGCTGGGGGTACAAACTTGAGTGGAAAAATCTCTCTAAGGTACGAGGAGAAAAAAGGTTGAATACCACTGTTCTAGACCACTGCAGAAATTCTGTCTAAACCGGGAACGAAAACGAAGAGAACGGAAATTTGTTTTAAATAAATGTATTTAAATGTGAGCATCACAATAAACGAGAAGCTTGCCGGAGCGCGTGAACGGAAACGGAGGGTTAGCCAAGTTTTAACTTTGCCGGTCTCGTTTCCGATCACAGTCTACTAGATTCATTCTGTTGTCATCAAAAAGCTATTTGGTCATAGTATATTCTGTAAAGGAGGCCGTGACATAATATCTTGTTCACTCATTGCTTGTAACTAACTCAGAAATTCAGTAGATTCACTTTCCATATAATGCTTCGTGTATGTGTGACCAGACTTCCACGTCAATTGAATTCTTAAATATTCCATGTCTTAAATTTCGAAGTTGGTTCATCTGTGTTTATGTTGGCTGGCTTGTACTCATGAGAGAATGCTATTGGTCAAGTATTCACAAATAACAATACCATGCATAATATCGTCTTTACATATCGTTATTGATATGCCTATCGATATGCATAGCCGTTTCCGTTTTCGGTTTATTGTGAATCAAAAATCTTCACGCTCACGTTCTTAGCTTCCCGTTGTCGTTCTGGTTCTCGTTCCCGGTTTATTGTGGACCAAGTTTTACTCTTAAGGCTGGTCCACAATAATCCGGAAACGACAACGAGAATGGAAATATTGTTAAATTAATGTATTTAAATGTGAACATTCACAATTAACCAGAAGCTTACCGGAGCCCGGGAACGGGAACATGAAAATTACTTGTGAATGCTCGCATTTAAATACATTAATTTTAACAATAATTCTCGGTTTATTGTGGTCCAGCCTTTACAGTCTACTATATACAGTCGCGAAGCTTGAGGTGATTTTTTGCAAATCTCGTGATAAAGCGCTCCAAGCGGTTAGAAACTAGAAACAATAGACTGTCCACGGTCGACTTTGGACTGTGTCGTATTTCCATCCAGTGCTAGCTTGTTGCGTATTTCACATTGATGCTTGTGAAATGTTTGTTATTGGTTGTAATGAAAATGTTAACGGCTAAAATACAATAATTGGAATGATAATATTTTACTAAAGACGTAGGAAAATTAAGTTTGTTTTAATGAAATTTATTGATCACGTTTTATTTTCAATTCTGGTGGGATTATTATTGCTTAGGCCTAGGTACTTTTTTTTCAAAGGATATGTTTGTAATTATAGCTGTTAATTTTGTTGTTATTTTTATTTGTTACTTTACTAGAGACGTAGAAAAAGTTTGTTACAATAAAATTTATTGATCACGTTTTATTTCCAATTCTGGTGTGATTATTATTGCTTAACCTCATCCCACTTTGTTAACTACGTAAGCCTACACTACAAGTACCGGTACACGCAGGTTACTCCATTAATTCATATTTCCATTATTATTGTTGTAAAGGGAAATGGAAATTAATATTTATTGGTTTCATTGTTAATTATCGCTATAATCTTGAATGAGTGAAGCGATTATACTAAATTTCAGTTCGTTTTGCACAAACAAAAATAATATTAACCTATTTCTTGCAGGTATCTTCGAGTTTATGGTGGAATTTAATATATTTCATTAAAATAATAAATTAACTTTATGCATTTAATATTTCAATAATAGAAGGAAGGTGTTAATTTTTCCAAAAGAACACGACAACGAAAGTGTAACATATTTTGTCGTCTGCTAGGATAGAGGTCTGCGATGATGAGGCGATAGTAGCGATGCAAGTGGTGGGCAACTATCCGTGTTTGCATTTTTACTATATATTGAGCTTCGCGACTGTATATAGTAGACTGTGGTAGCAGTCCTGCCCGGTAGCCGTGTGGATATTGGCCTTCAACTGCGAGCGAGCGCATTTTTATTCGCAACATTGGCAACTCGCAAGGGAGTTGAAGTTTCTGTGTCCTGCCTGAAGTTGCCCCGAGGTTACAGGTCGGAACCGATATGCATAATTGTGTTATTTCAGTCTCGACAAGGCTGGACGGTTGACCACATAGCCGGCAGGCGTCGTGTTTAGTCCGGGCTGCTGTGTACCTATGATAACAGCGCTCTGTCATTACCCCGTCCAACGTCTTTTACTTAGTCAGCGTTGTTGTAAAGTACTCAACAAGCACCGTAGCAACTGCCTTTGTCAAGCAGTTTTCATACTTCATGACTAGGGCTAGGATCTTGATGACTTGTAAATCATAAAAAAATGTCCTAAAAACAATGCATTTACGACCTAAAAGTCTTTCAAAAATGCCCTTAAAAATGCCCTAAACATTGATATTATATTCTAAAATTGGCTTAGTAGGAAAAGGAATTTTGTGCGAGATCGTGCGTATTTGCTTGGTTTCCGCACAAAACGAATACTCGGTAAGTGTGAAATACCACATTCAGTATTCCCAACGTAACACACATAACAATTTCCCTCTTCTTACCGCTTAAGCGCCACATTCATTTTACTGCTTTAGGCTTTTAACATATTATTTTTAGAGACGTTTAACATAGTAATAATTATAAATTGGAAACTTACCACTGCAATTTCACCTAAATTGCACTGTTAATTATTGTTTTTAAATATTTGCAAAAATTAAGTAAACTCTACTACTCCACAAAAGTTATTGCATTCGTGATGCAAGTAACATTAAGGAAGCCGTGAAAAAATCAACAAGATTCCAGTTGCCGATGTTATTACTGCAATATGTTATATAAATAATATTGTTAAAATATTAAAATGAAAAATAAATCATTACATAACCTTATCGTTTGTTTTAAGTTCGCATTTATAGACTGGGGGGGGGGGGGGGAAGACAGACGTATACCTGCTGGAGTATAGTAAACACAGAAAACATTTTATAGCAACAATGTTGAAGATAGATATTTTGGTATTCCAAAGTTACCGTCATTAAACAGAAACCAAGATGGAGATTTCATTGCAACTACGTTTCGCTTTTTCAGTCTTTTCCTCGAACATGAAAACGTCAACATACCGTTCTTGTAACGTATATTACTATTGTGCTACTTAATATTTAGACTGGTAATTAAATTAAATTCTAGTACCAACATTTAAGTTTATTTAATTTTACATAATTTTTTCTAAGTGGTACACTTCAATTAATTATTCTACCTGATGTAGTTTCTATATAGCCCATCACACGGCCACTCTTATACGGAATTAGCAAGTATAGAGAAGTCTATATTGAAGGGATGGTTGGACTGATCCATTACATGGGGTGTATTACGTTAAAGGGGCAATATTTGTGTAGAAAAACGATTAAAATATTATAGAAAATAATGGGTATTAGCCACCGGCGTAGCTCGGTCGGTTAAGGCGCTTGCCTGCCGATCCGGAGTTGCGCTCGGGCGCGGGTTCGAGTCCCGCTGGGGCTGATTACTGGTTGGGTTTTTTCCGAGGTTTTTCCCAACCGTAAGGCAAATGTCAGGTAATCTATGGCGAATCCTCGGCCTCATCTTGCCAAATATATCACTATCACCAACTCCATCGACGCTAAATAACCTCATAGTTGGTCAGCGTCGTTAAATAACCAAGTAAAAAATAAAGGGTATTAATGGACAAAATATGTAGACAAAATATTAAAGGAAATAAACATTATTTTATATTAATAAATGGGATTTGTGGCCAAAATTAAATGAAAATGCCTAAAAAAAATGTCCGAATAACACAAAAGATGCTCTTATGAGTTGAATCAGGCAAAAAATGCAAAAAAAAAATGCCCTAACAAATATGTCTTAAAACACTCAGTTTATCACATAACATATAAATACTAAAGCGGCTATGTTTCTGGCTTACTAGAAAAAAGATGCAAGTTCATCAAAATCCTAGCCCTATTCATGACGCTCTTATTTCTTCTTTGTTCATTTCTTTTCAGTTCTACTTTTTCGTTTATTCCACTCTCCCTTTCACCTTTTCTATTTCCCTTCTTTCGTTTCTCTTTATTCACCTCCAGTATTTTCTTCTCCTTTCCTTTCATTATCTTACTTTTGTTTATTATTGTTTATGGAACGGATACCGGCAGAAAGAAGGAAAAGAGGTCGTCCAGCAAAGACGTGGATAGAACGGGTACAGACTGCCATGACTTCCAGGAATTTGACACCAGAGCAGTGGATGGGTTTCCGGAAGACTGAGTCAGAATCATGAAACCGGAAGAATAAGAATAAGAAGAAGAAGAATCTTCTTTTCCTTTTCTTAATTTTTACATTCATTTTTTCCCTTTTTACATATTCAAGGCTGTTCAATAATTTTTATATGAAACAACGCGTCAATGCAGCATATTCGAGACAGCACTAAACTATCGTAAATGCGTGGTGTGGTTCTATGCAGGATATAATTGGACCTTCCTTTCTTATTGAACCTACTGTAAAAACGACCTCCATACCTAGACATGCTAGACAGCTATAAGAATACGTATATCCATAGACTGTCACAAACAGCCCAGCATAATCTTCCAACAAGATGGAGTACCACCTTACTGGAGCATCATTGTGAGTACAATACTTTCCCGAACCGTTGGATTGGGCGCGGTGGTACAATAATATGGCCTCCTCGTTCTCCAGACATTATTCCGTTATATTTTTTTTTCATTGGAGCTGTGTCAAGGACTTGTGTATTCCACCAATATGACTTATCTCAACTTACATGATCAATTGTTGGAGTAGTAAACGTTTATTCAATGTAGTAGTAGTAGTAGTAGTAGTAGTAGTAGTAGTAGTAGTAGTAGTAGTTGTAGTTGTAGTAGTATTTATTTGTTTAACCTGGTAGAGATAAGGCCGTCAGGCCTTCTCTGCCCCTCTACCAGGGGATTACAACTATAGTATGAACAATAAAATTACAATTAACATTAAATTTACAATTACAATTACAGTAAAAATTAAAGTACGACAAGATTACCTAATTAATGAAAGCTAGACATTTTATCATAGAAGTTAAGAACAAAGAATACTTTTGTATTTACTGAATTACAAATTAAACCTAGAATAACAAAATTCTATAGTGGTGAAATTACCGGATATTGAAATATTTTGTGATAGATTAAGAGAAACCATGTCTGAACGAGTCTCAATTACAGACCAAGTGCCTAGTAAGTTTGCGTTTGATTTAAATTTTATTTCGACAGTCCCTGATGCTAGCAGGTAACGAATTCCAGAGTCTTGGCAGGGCTATTGTGAAAGAGGATGAGTATGAAGAGGTGCGATGGGATGGTATTGTTGGTATTGTTTCATAATATGCTACACGACAAGACCTGGACTCAAATTGAATATCGTTTGGTCATTGTTTTGCTACCTAGGTAGCTCTCATGTAGAAACCTACTACTGATTGTTTTTGTGAAATTGTTTGACTTGTACTTCCTAATGAAGCCCTCTCTATCTCGCATTTTTTCTTTATTTTTTGAGCGACGGTTGAAATCAGGGTAGTTCGAGAGGGCCGCCCGGATGAGTATATAGTAATATACGAGGTATTTCAGAATTCAACCGAATAAATTTATCTAGTTGTATAGGGATTGTAAACAGGGAATTTGGTATCAGGAACCCAGATTTTCCAACGAAAAATGTTTGAGTTATCAGTTGTTAAAATTGTTCACACTTGATACTCATATTCCAGTATTAAAATGAAATGGAGGTGTGGAATGGTATGCGATGGTTTCAGACCTTATTAGGGATTGTATGAACCCCAACTGTTTATATCTAATGAAACGCGTTTTCAAAATTTAGCCTTCATAGAATCTGTAAAATTGCCAGCAAATAATGAGACAGCACGCCACGCCACTGCACTGTTTGTTTGGCCCTTATTCCTTCTTCTGAATAATTATTGTCATTATTATGTGCATTACAAAATAACTAGAGCTTACTGTTTAATAATGTTAAAACACTAATTTAAAGTTACAGACCTTTAGTTAAAAGAAAAAGACTAGCTGAAGTTTGAATTTTCGACGTCATCCTCTGACAGAAACCATCTATAATGTTGTACCACAAAGACATAGCAGTATTGTATCCGGCACATTTCCAAATATATCGCTATGCCACGTGCAGGTTCAATCAGTGGCGTACTGGTACAAAAAAATATTTCACGCCACTGCGTGCAAGTTTGAACCCACAGACCCTTAGTTCCCTATCTCAAAAAATAGTTACCTAGAACCCCTCTAGAACCCCTTAATTTTTTTCGGTTGAATTCTGAAACACTTTGTATATAGTGTATACATTTTATCTTTCCACGCTCGCGGATGTGGAGCGGAAGCGGCAGTGCACAGCACAGCTGTAGCTACACGTGCGAGCGTGGAAAAATAAAATGTATGTCCTGTATATGTATAATCTAACTTTTATGATAAGTCTATAGTCACAATTACGAATCAATGCTACACTCATAACGAAGCTTTTGTTGATGTGATCAGCATGGTTTAGGTAACATAACCCTTGACACAGAGGACGCACACGTAGTACCTAAGAAAGGAAAATAAATCTCTGTGTCTGTACCGGAAATTGAACCGGGTTCCGCCATGTTTGTAGTCAGGAACGCCACCGTCGCAGCGAAGCGGCATGTCTCCCTTTAATACCGGGAATTTATTTCTTTATTCTGTGGAGTTCTCCATAAGGTGAACATTAACGCACGGAGATATGAGTTTAATTACTCTGCCGTTGTTACAAATTATGCATTTTTGAAATTGTTACTTCTCGTTTATGAATATGCTACACGAACAGCTTGTCTAGTTTTTGCAGAGAGCATCTGCATATACTTGCGCCAACCACAAAGCAGTTTTCGGGACAAGAATTATGCAGCCTGAATATGCTCAGCGAGCCATGTAACAAATTGCACTCTCACGTACTTCTTTCTACTGTTAGCACTTTTAAATTATTAGTGTGTTTTTATAATGGTCCGTATGTCAGGGAAAATATTCCTCCTGCGGTCAAAATCTGTGTAATTAGTTCCATGGGGATAAATTCTAATGAATTCTGAGGAAGAATTTTATTTAGTCTGTAGAGCGTCTCGCTATGGTATCCCTCCCATTTATATTTCTAATTAATCTACTGCAGACTACGGAATTGAAATTCTGCGTAATAAGAACCAATTTCTTGACGCAGGGTATTCCATTATTTTATCGGTCTCGCATTTAAAGCCATAATTTCTGTTCACACTAAGTCAGTGTCAGAAGTGCTACCCAATTTCGAACCATAGTTTATCATTGATTGATTACATATTTCTTACAGGTTGATTAGTGATATACTAATTTTATTGGAATATAGGTGACATATTATACGCAAAACATTTTGAGACAGAAATTGATTAGTTGGCAAAACTTCAGTTTTTCGCAAAATGGAATTTATATGTACATACATATAGTAATTTCTGGGAGGGGGGATCATCGTGCTAACCACACAATACCTCCATTCTGGTTGGATGATCGTCAGCCTCTGCTTCGGCATATGAACGTGAGGTCAGCAGCCGGCTGGTAGGTCTGAGGCCTTCAAGGTCTATGGCGCCGCGTACTTTATAGTTATGTACTTATTTAGGTATTAGGTCTATTTATTTATTTACAGGAATAATCTTCTTTCTTGTTTTTAATAACATAAAAAAATGAGACACTCCTTGTTAGATGTTGTATGAGGTGAAAACTGTGTTTTAATAATTCAGTTAATAACTTAGATAATAGTTTGTGTTATGCCCTTAAAGTGCATTAATAGCCCTATCAAAGTTCCTTTATATACTGTAATTCAGATAAATTTACCAGCAAATTCTATACGATATGGGCACATGGTGTTATTTTTTTTAGTAGGTTATTTTACGACGCTGAATGACATGAAGGTGATAATTCCGGTGAAATTAGTCCGGGGTCCAGCACCGATAGTTACCCAGCATTTGCTCATATTGAGTTGAGGGAAAACCCCCGGAAAATACCTCAACCAGGTAACTTCCCCCGACCGGGATTCAAACCCAGGCCAACTGGTTTCGCGGCCAGTCGCGCTAACAGTTACTCCACGGGTGTGGACCGTGGTATTATTGAATGAAAATATTGCTTAAAAATCATGATGTTTAAAATATAAGGATGTATAGAATATGAACATATTTCACTTATACTACAGTAGGTAAATATATATATATATAAAAATGACAATGCAGTATTAGCTACATATATCTCATTTAGCTATCGCGTCATCCAACCCACTCTAACCTTGTCATAGTTCTCGTCCTCTTGTTTTTTTAGTTAGTTATTTAACGATGCTGAATCAAATATTTGGTTATTTAGCATCGATGTGATAGGTGATAGCGAGATAGTATTTGGCGAGATGAGGCCGAGAATTCGTCATAAATTACCTGACATTCACCTTACAATTGGGGAAAACCTCGGCAAAATCCCAACCAGGTGATCAGCCCAAGGGGGAATCAAACCAACCCCGAGCGGATCTTCGGATCGGCAGCCAAACGCCTCAGCCGAATGAGCTACTTCATCTTGTTAGAGGTCTGCAGGGGCCGATATCCTTAGGCCCGACCCGTAATTCGAGATTAGCTTATAATTATCACCCGAGCCCGACCCGTATTGTACACGAAAGCTACTGCAAATACAAGACTTTTAAAGTCAATTGTAAAAGGGTCAAAATCAAGCGAATGATCATTCAGACTCTCAAGTACGCCAATTTCTGCAGCCTGCTCGGCAATTTGTGCACTATAAATTTATAATATTGCTATGTTCCTCCTTGAAACCGGCTTCAAGTTATAGCATGACAAGTGTCTCCTTCTATCCCTCCAATATCTTCGGAATCGTGCACATGGCTCGCTTGCTTGCTCGCGGGCGCCCTTACTGCCTCGAAAGAGCACCTGAGTTGATGACCAGTGGTTTAAGGCATCGCATAGCTGAATCAAAACAAGAGACATGCATTCAGTCCTGTAGGGCAGATGAATCTCTACTTCCCCGCCTGCAATCGACGTGGATCCACTTGATTTCTACCGCTTGAGCTACGGAAGACTGGTTCCCTTACCGCGCGGTAGTTACGACATTGTTATATGGAATTGATGACATGTTGGGTGGGGGAACGGGACGCGTTCGTAGATTTGTTCCATTGATCCCTTAATCAGTTGTGTAGTTCCATAAATACTTCGCAGATATACTGACGTCATCACATGTCACGCTGGGGAAATTATGTGCTTGTGTTACCGCATGGTCCACAACTGCATTCTGATCCTTTCCTGTCAATAGACATTGATGATGCATTGCTGATCTGACGGGATTTTGTCATAAATCGTAATATTTTACAGCTTAGGATTAATTAACACGGCCAGTTTTGCTTATATGATCTGTTTCCAGCAGAATACCTACTTTTTAGGTAAAATCAGGTAGTGTAATTTTTTCACACGCAACAGTTTGAAAGCATGCCCCGTACAACCACACGAGGGCCAGGGCGTGATGAAATTAGTAGTGAACGAAAGGAACGTTGCAGGGGTTTTCTCGGGGTGCACCATTTCCCTCTAGCATTCCACCAATACTCTCCACCTTCATCTCAGTTCATCTGTCATCTGCAGTATTTGAAAATTGACTGCGGTGCTCTTGTTTTTTATTCCCCTTGTCCTCCTTGTCTTCCCCGTATTCTCCGTCTTCGCCTGGTATTAACCTTATATTCTTTGTCTTCCCATTTTTCTCATTGTGTTTCCCTTGTCTTATCCGTATTCTTCGTCCTCTCCTTGTCTTTCCGTTATTCTCTTAGTCTTCCCCTTGTTCTTCTTGTCTTCCTCTTGTTCTCATTGTCTGTCCCTTGTTCTCTTTCTCTTCCCCTTGTTCTCTTTCTCTTCCCCTTGTTCTCTTTCTCTCCCCTTGTTCTCTTTCTCTTCCCTTGTTTTCTTTCCCTTCCCCTTGTTCTCTTTCTCTTCCCCTTGTTCTCTTTCTCTTCCCCTTGTTCTCTTTCTCTTCCCATTGTTCTCTTTCTCTTCCCCTAGTTCTCTTTCTCTTCCCATTGTTCTCTTTCCCTTCTCCTTGTTTTCTTTCTCTTCCACTTGTTCTCATTCTCTTCCCCTTGTTCTCTTTCTCTTCCCCTTGTTCTCTTTCTCTTCCCCTTGTTCTCTTTCTCTTCCCCTAGTTCTCTTTCTCTTCTCATTGTTCTCTTTCCCTTATCCTTGTTCTCTTTATCTTCCCCTTGTTCTCTTCGTCTTACTCTTGTTCTCTTTGTTTTCCTCATTTTTGTCTTCCCCTTGTTCGCCTTGTCTTCCCCTTGTTCTCCTTGTCTTCCCCTTGTTCTCCTTGTCTTTCCCTTGTTCTCCTTGTCTTCCCCTTGTTCTCCTTGTCTTCCCCTTGTTCTCCTTGTCTTCCCCTTGTTCTCCTTGTCTTCCCCTTGTTCTCCTTGTCTTCCCCTTGTTCTCCTTGTCTTTCCCTTGTTCTCCTTGTCTTCCCCTTGTTCTCCTTGTCTTCCCCTTGTTCTCCTTGTCTTCCCCTTGTTCTCCTTGTCTTCCCCTTGTTCTCCTTGTCTTCCCCTTGTTCTCCTTGTCTTCCCCTTGTTCTCCTTGTCTTCCCCTTGTTCTCCTTGTCTTCCCCTTGTTCTCCTTGTCTTCCCCTTGTTCTCCTTGTCTTCCCCTTGTTCTCTTTGTCTTCCCCCTGTTCTCTTTGTCTTTCTCTTTTTCTCTCTTTGTCTTTCCTTTATTCTCTCTGTCTTCCCTTTATTCTCCTTGTCTTCCCCCTGTTGTCTTTTATTCCTCTTGTAATCCTTACATTTATCATGTTATTTTATTCCTCTTGTTGTGCTTATCTTCGCCTTATTGTCTTTGCGTTCCCCTTGCTCTCCTTGTCTTCTCATTGCTCTTATTGTCTTATACTAGTTCTCCTTTCTCGCCTAGTCTTCCCCTTATTCTCCTTGTTCAGAGTTGTTGGATTTTTATGTGACTTTCAATTTTCAAGTTTCTGCCCACATATTTAGTGAGGAGAATGACGTACGTAGTTCGTCAGAAATATGCGCTAATACTTTCCCCCTTCGTCGAAAACATGTGCAGGTTTTAGGTTACCATGCCAAAAATCATTCTAACAGTATTCATGTACTGTACACAAAGTTAAAATTTACGTACAACATTCACATCATTGCTTATAGGCACTTTCCTCGAAGTTTAGATTTTTGTGTGCCGCAGTTCACACACTATGCAGTGGTTAGTACGGGACACTCACAGACGGTTGACCATCTTCTTATACAGTAAGTCCCGGCTCTTTTTTGGTAAAGCAACGTAAAAATAAGCACTTGGGACAAAACTTAGTTGGAGCACGTGATTCAGCTTGCTAGTTGGCACAGTGCCATCCCCACAGCGATGAAGTGTAGATTGTGGTTGTTTTTGTTCCCGTCCCTTCTGAGCCCAGAACGGTCTAATCAAAAGAAGAGAGCTTGTGAGAGATGATATGTCAACGGCGTGTTATCTTCTTCGCGGTTTTCTTTCACAGCGCTCGACAGCAAGCTCTCGATGCCTCCGTCCACCCTGGATGTCGAGATTTTCAAATTTACGTAGCCTACGCTTCATATAAACGCTGTGGGGGCGTTGTGAAGTCGGGTAAGAACGGCGTTGTTCTTGAACAAATACTGTGGGAGAAATTTTTATAGATGCCTGATGTGAAGATCTAGCATCTGCAGCTCAATGGGAGCAAAAATTTGGACTCAGACTAAATCCAGACAAATCACAAGCTATAATAAGGGACCACCAACGAGCATTAAACAAAATAGATCTAGCCACTGTATCAAATACAAAAATAAATAATATTACAATTACACATAGTAAAACAGTAAAAATTTTAGGGATATATTTAGATTCAAATTTAAATTTTCAAAGTTAAGTGACCTACATATGTAAGAAAAGTTTTTCCATAATTCATTCCCTCAGACACTTAACCAACGTTTTACCTCTCAGCCTTAAAAAGAACCTGAACCAAACTTTAGTGATGCCCCACTTCGATTATTGCGATTCTCTATTTACGAATCTAAATAACTGATCTTGCCCATAGACTACAGCGTGTTCACAATATCTGCGTTCGTTTCGTTTGTAACATTAGAAAATTCGATCATGTAACACCGTCACTAGAATTGTTGTCTTGGAGTCCACTTATAGAAAGAAGATTCTTCAACTCTCTCTTATTACTATTTAAAATCATCCACACCCTCTTACCTAGCATCTCGTTTTGTTTACCTTTCACTACCTTGAACCCGAAACATGTACCTTCTCTCTATTCCTCTGCACAGAACATCCTTCTACTCATCATCTTACAGCATATTTATTCCAAGCCTTTGGAATTCTCTCCCTGACCATGTCAGAGACTGTCGGACAATATCAAAATTCAGATTTAAATGAAAAAGTCACATTCTAGTTCGTGGAATTGCTTGTTGAATACCTGTCAGGTTGCGTAACTTCGCCTTAATCCATGCCATATAGTAAATATTGTAACTATGCTGTTCTAAAATTGACAATTAATATGTAATTTATTATTATTATTATTATTATTATTATTATTATTATCAGTTATTACCATCATCATTGCTATCTCTGTTTTTTTTTTTTTTTTTTTCCCCTTGCATTAGCTCTATGAGAGCTCAATAGTGTTCTTTTGACTCTGTTGACCCTCTATAGGGCTTTAACTTAATTTGTATTATTTTCATCAGTGTTTGTATTTCTTTTTTGTATTTATATGTGCTATCTGGTAGGATGGAAGAGAAGGCCTTATGGCCTTAAGCCTGTCAGATTAAATAAATAAATTATTATGTTTTCATCCCACCAGTCCACACCTGTGGAGTAACGGTCAGCGCGTCTGGCTGCGAAACCAGGTGGCCCGGGTTCGAATCCCAGTCGGGGCAAGTTACCTGGTTGAGGTTTTTTCCGGGGTTTTCCCTCAACCCAATACGAGCAAATGCTGGGTAACTTTCGGTGCTGGACCCCGGACTCATTTCACCGGCATTATCACCTTCATATCATTCAGACGCTAAATAACCCAGATGTTGATACAGCGTCGTAAAATAACCCAATAAAATAAAATAAAATAAATTCATCCCACCAATAAACGAAATGTTATTTTAACGTAGGTAATGTATGTGTTTATTCGGAAGGGGTGGAAGGAAATCTTTCTATATTTAGACCAATTTGGATCATTTTTCAGTCCTGAGATATCGTGGATATGATTAAGACAGGTTTCTAGCTCCATACCAACCCTGTCCAGACGGTGCTCATTGAAGGCGTGCACTCAGGTGAAGGAAGAGCGCAGAGTAGTGGTGGTACCGTTGCGGGGGTTGAGGAGTGGGGTGCTCTAGTTAACTGTTAAGAATTCTTCAGTATCCTCTTGTCTCTTGAGTTGTAATTACCTGTAGTGCATAATGGACGTAGGGAAACGAAAGAAACACGATCACCAACCATGTTCTTTTCATATGTTACGGGAAAGCTGTTTATGTTTCGTAGCAGCTGGAGAACATTCGCAGTGCCTTATATGTCAGAAAATTATAAAAGGAAGACGAAAACACAATATAATGCGCCACTACGACACCATTCAGAAGGCTGTGTATGATGATTTTGTTGGCGAAGATCACAAGACGAGTTAAAACTATCTCTATACTCTGAGGTAGGTTATAAATGTATCGTCGCATATTGAGTAGTTTTAAGCATTTAAAATATATATTTTAGTTTTATTTATAAAATTCTACAGAATTAAAAGCACACAATTCATTATATTTAGTAATTCTGTATTACAATTTTAAAATATTGTAATATGTATTTATTAGTTCCTGTACAATATCTTTCTACAGTTCATAAAAGTTATTTAAATCAGAAATGCAGTAGATAAAAGCAGACAACATTAATTAATAATAATAATAATAATAATAATAATAATAATAATAATGAGACTACTACCACTACTACTACTACTACTACTACTACTAATAATAATAATAATAATAATAATAATAATGAGACTACTACTACTACTACTACTACTAATAATAATAATAATAATAATAATAATAATAATAATGAGACTACTACTACCACTACTACTACTAATAATAATAATAATAATAATAATAATAATAATAATAATAATAATGAAACGGATTGCAGTATTGAACGTAAAATACACTGAGAATAATATTTCTACAGTTTACAAAATATTATTTGAATCAGAAATGCAATAGATAAAAGTAGACAACACTAAACAATAGTAATAATAATAATAATAATAATAATAATTAATAATAATAATAATAATAATAATAAATAATAATAATAATAATGAAACTACTACTACTACTACTAATAATAATAATAATAATAATAATAATAATGAAATGGATCGCAGTATTGAACGTAAAATACACTGAGAATAATATTTCTACAGTTCACAAAATATTATTTGAATCAGAAATGCAATAGATAAAAGTAGACAACACTAAACAATAATAATAATAATAATAATAATAATAATAATAATTAATAATAATAATAATAATAGTAATGAAATAACTAATAATAATAATAATGAAACAACTAATAATAATAATAATAATAATAATAATAATAATAATAATAATAATAATAATAATGAAACGGATCGCGGTATTGAACGTAAAATACACTGAGAATAATATTTCTACAGTTCACAAAAAATTATATAAATCAGAAATGCAATAGTTAGAAGCAGAAAACAATACTAATAATAATAACAATAATAATAGTAATAGTAAAGAGGGTTATAATATGAGGGTTGAATGTATATTGCAGTGTAGGGAAATCTCCTTTTCCCTATAAATCATACCCTGATCTGCTTCCCCCCACATCCATCCATGGCAGTGACTCAAGGTCTTGGACCATGGACTTACGGTTAACTACCCCGAGACACACACACACACACACACACACAAACCGTTTACTTAAGTTGTATAAAATATTTTCTCGCAGAGCAGAACTTTCTCTTTTCTGCTTGGTTAGAATTATATGCTGTGTCGAGTACAGACACATAAAAAGCAACGACCATATGATAATTTGGAGTTTACAAGGAGGGTAGGGGAAGCTTGCCATCTCCATCTCCGCGAACACGCAGGCCAAGGGGAGAACACACAAGACTTTACGCGCTGCAATGATATGGAATTGGGCCAACTATCCCTGCTACAACATGTTCCAAATAAATTATGGCTTTCAGGTTCGGTTCCCGCAGTTTCCGGAAGGAAATTAAATTCTAAATAACACATTTATTCTCATGAAAGTCATCCGGATGTGGAATCTAATGTGTGATTTCATATGTAAAATGGGCTCCAATAATACCGTCCTCACCACAACGATACACCATATTGTTTTCCAGTTCCTCGTCTTTGCCGTCTTCCGTCTAGCTACATTAATGCAAGCACTCCAGGACTTATTCCCAAACTGTAATGATTACGATTATTGATGACATTTTTCCGCAAATTTTAAATCGGGATTTTTTTTGTGATCGTTTCCTTTATTAAGCAATCTTTTAGCTTGTTGAGTTCGCTAAGTTTTATAATAGCTGTACTCGCGTTGTTATAAATTTTCATGAAAATATTTCCCTCATTAAACGTTGTTTTAGCTTATTGATTTTACTAATTACTGTAATTTGCATAAAATTGTACTGATATTATTTTTTATTTTTATATCTGTTATACATTTACTACGTCATACTACTTTTGACCAATAAAACTGTACGAAAGGACGTCTTTCAACCAATCATGGCTACTTATCGCACAATCTTATCGCTTCCCTAGCATTTGTTTTTTTTATATCACTACCTTAGCATTTGTTTCTTTGTTTGCCAACATTTCAAACTGCAAATTCTTTATGGTAGGGCTACTATAAAACATGTTTTTCGAGCGTCGTTTGTTTACAGCATAGTCAACTAAAATTGCGGTTCGTTCAAACGTTTTGGTGATGCTAACATTAGTGAAATATAATTTCAGTAAGTCAGTTAATATTTTATTGTATTAGAGTACTTTATTTCTTCTAATCTTTATATGCTTTTTTTAATCGTGTAATATTCAATTAAATCCCACTCGAGTTTTGATTTTCTCTAGATAAATCAAAACCGCTAGTGCAGCGGTAGTCAGCGCAGAGCACCCTGGGGCTAGCGTCTCTTACCCGCAGAAAACACAGTGCACGATGATGCACTCGTAGCTACTAGCGGGTATGCTGTCTATCTCTTCCTGCTGCACGACGGGGCACACGGTACGGCACCGCTTACTCTTTGCACATTTCAGCGAGTGCTGACGACCACTGCTCTAGTGAGATTACTGTTTGATAAAAGGAATAAATAATAAAATACTGTCTAAGAGGAAAGAATTATATGAGAATGATCTCATCCATCGAAATGGAATCAGGAAATGATCCAGGATGGAGGTAGCATTCCCTTGTTGAACCGCAATTCCAATGCGTTGACGAAGGAAATTGACCACTTATTTAATACTTCAGAAACAAGGCAAATGTTGACAGCATCACTGTAAATAGAATAACAGTCTTACTAATAAACCGTGTATAGTTTTTATACGAGACTTATGCAGAGTTGAGACAGAAAACGTTACTAATAAACCGTGAATAAGCGATGGATGTATAAACAGGCTGTAACTATACAATGGGAATTGCTTTGCAGTAGTTATATACACGAAACCCCTTGTTTAAGCGTTGTATATAGAGAAAAAATGGCCGCCCCTCTAACAGCTGTTCGTATCGACTGTCATTATATGATGATGGATGCCTTGTAACCACAGAAGAACAAACCAAAGATCATAGAATTATTAGAATAATATTGCTGTAGCTTGTACTCTCTGACCAAAATGTAGTGTGGTAATCGATTAGAGCCAGTTGTACTATCGATACTTAACATGCAACACTAGAGCGCTCTACCGGATGCAATAGAGAACCTCAGATATTCTATTACTTTTCGTAACGAAGTAATGACGAAACTATGACGTAGCTGTGTAATAGTTGTACTGTTATACACGACGTATGTAGTGATTATTAGTAAGGAATTTACACACGACGTATAAACGAGCTACTCATTGTATAAGACAGTTAAACGTCTGTATATAGAGTTTTTATTAGTGAGACCGTTATTATATACTTACAAATTTTCCTAAAAATTAATTTCCTTCAATAAGCAATTTTTAGCTTATTTGTTTTGCTAAGTTTTATCATTAATTGTACTGATATCATTGTGAATTTTCCCGAAAATATTTCTCTTACTAAGCAGTGTTATATCTTATTGACTTCGATCAGTTTTATAATTTGTGCTAACTTAAGGGGAGTTGGTCGTTAACGGAGTAAAAATTGTAAGACGTAAAGGAATTTAGAACATTTTCACGAAGCCATGAAATAATCCAGAAATTAAATGATCTTCTGTAGCTGCAGAACTTGATTATACAAGTTCCACTTTGGTACACATTACCGTTAGATGGCAGACCAGTCCGTATAATCGAAAATCGCCGTTTTTATTTGCGTGTGGATCAGTCCTCTCTCTGACCCTTTCAATTTTAGAGTATTTTCGGCTGCGCTTGTAGTTATCCGCTATTACGACGATGAAGTCTGCGGTTAAATAGCATTTCCTTCATGAGAAGATGATGAGAAGAGATAGTCTGTGTTAAGGCCTTTCCCGAACTTGTCTCTTATCATCGCTTATTCTGCGCAAATCCACAGACCGTAGTTAGGAAACTTTGAACAAACATTTTCGCAATATCTGTCTAGCTTTCACTAAGCATGTTAGGTCGCAACTATAGTAATCGTAACATTTGTAGGCGGTCCCGTTCTAAACACTAATGCGCACTCCCAGTAATGTGATTCTCGTGAAGAAACCGGATGTATTGAACTGGTGGTGTGCTGAAGTAGTCAAAGCAGTTGAATTCTGTTTGATTATATACTTTATTTATACCTTTTTTGTAGTAATTGAAATTGTTCGTAACTCCCGAATAAATTCACTCATAGGTATTGAATACATTGTAGCGCTCTTCATATACAGGAGATTTGTAACGGACTATAGCGATATATTAGGGCATTCCAAAAGTAATGGTAACAATGCTGTAAATCAGTGCTCCTAACGGTGACCATTGAAATCTTGTAAAGTTGCCTCGTTTAATTATTAGGCAGCGGCATTCCTTTTAAGATTTGTAGGTCTTTATTGCATGCACCGATAATAAAATGAAAATGCGACGCTGTCACGTCTTGTTTGTTGCTGCTATATATTAATATAACATGGATATGGGCTAGGCTTAATTGCTCAAAGCATGAGTTAATTTGAAGATTATTTATATTATTTAGATTATTTATTTTAAATTCATTATTTTAAGAAATAATTAAATGTTTCTCCATAAGGAAAACCGGAAAGTTTGACTTTTTGTAATAATTCTTTATTGTTAAGGATTGGCCCTTATTGTAAGAACTATATATTTCACGGCGAATGTAATCACACGTAAAACCATCTACTTTATTAAATTTTGTGACTTTCTGTCCACGCTTTTTAGGTGTCTTAGGTCCCTTTTTTACAATTTTACTTACAGTATTTCTATTTAATTTAAGAATTTTAGATGTCTCCGAAATTTTTCCTTGACCTAAATTGTTTTTCAGAACATATGTGTGAGCATTGCACACAAACGTTTGACACTGCTTACATAATTTTGGTCTAGCTTTTGAATTTGAATTGTTATTTAACTCTGATATATTATTATTATTATTACTACTACTACTACTATTATTATTATTACTACTATTACCATCGTTGTTATTGACGTTCATGGGTATCGCTTCCGACACTTCACTCGCTTCCCACGGCCTCCACATTTTTATTATACACTGAACTGTAATATAATTAATTTTCACTGTGAACTAGAACAAGACACACTGCTAAAATTTGCAACTCCGCGTGGAGTATTGGAGCGGCCTTCAAAAGACTTGACGACAATGGACAGCGACATAATTAAAATTATTGAAACTACAAAGCTTCCATCGTCTTTGACACCGCTAGCCTACTAATTGAACGTGGCTACTTTACTACCTAATAAAGCAACGATTGTTTTATAAATTTGCAATATTGAAAGTCTCGAAGTAGCCATGTTTTGTAAATACAGTGGCTGTTTCTGATTTGTAGTGAAAATACAGCCCTAAAGGTACGAACAAAGATGCTTAATAAAAATCCAAGTTGCAAGAGAAAAACATGCAACTCGGTGCTTTAGGGCGTTACAAGAAGTCTGTGGGAGAGAAGTCCTACCATACTGAACTATTGCAAGTTGGGTGGAAGAGAGGCATTCGCTTTCAATCAAGAGTTGACATCCGAAGAGCTTTAGATTGATCAGTGTGAGATGTATCCAGAAATGGTGCTGCAGATGGAGTCCGCCGTCTTACAAGAATTTGGCAATCTATAAAATCCCCATATAACGGGGTTATGGGAGCCATCATTTACCTCCTCCCCCGTCATAGCTTGATCTTGGTACAGTATATCGGAATATGATCATTTAATAAAGGTATTTTCTAGTGCATGTTTCTTACAGTGTTACATTCATATCCGCGATGTTTCGGGCCGAATTTTATAGGACTTGAACTGTAGGTCTACTACAAATTATAATAGGGCATAACTTAAAACAATCTGCCTCTTTTTCACATGCATACATAAATAAAACTACGTAACAGTGCTAACAGAAACTTTTTATATGAAGTTTACCTTCCTGAAAATATCATATTAAATGTAAACCTTGTTTTATTTAATCTCGTCTTCAAGTTTACACTTTATACCGGGATCGCTTTTCTTTTTTCTGCATTGTTGTGCAGTATGTTATTCATATTTCTCCAAGTGGCGGCCTGAACACCTGCAGACTTCTAAAACATGAATACAGGCTGTTACAAAAGAAACATTACAGTTCTCCCATTCCTCAAATGAGGTATAGCAATTATTATACATTAAGAAATTTGAAATAAATACTATAGTTGAGACACATGGTCTAAAGACATTAATTCGTAAATTTAAGCACAGAAACAATCGTAAACAAAAACAAAAGAGATCTTTTGAATTCAACATTTTCTAACGTTAATAGAAAAAAAGAGTTTAGACAAGTTTGTGGGGGCAATGTTCCCCATCCTCCCATAACTCAGCCTATGATGTAATGTCAAGGTCCCCTACCTAATCCTTAAGTTTATAGGTCTAATGCCACCGGCGTAGCTCGGTCGGTTAAGGCGCTTGCCTGCCGATCTGAAGTTGCGTTCGGGCGCGGATTCGATTCCCGCTTGGGCTGATTATCTGGTTGGGTTTTTTCCGAGGTTTTCCCCAACCATAAGGCAAATGTCAGGTAATCTATGGCGAATCCTCGGCCTCATCTCGCCAAATATCATCTCGCTATCACCAATTTCATCGACGCTAAATAACCTCGTAGTTGATACAGCGTCGTTAAATAACCAAGTAAAATAATAAACACCCTGTATATATCAATGAAAAGACTTGGAAACAGGAACTACAATGTTAATATCTCTGGCATACTACTTGTCGGTAATCGTATCTGTTACCATGCACGCAGTCTTTGACGGACATGACGAAGGAGATGCGGTTACACTCTTTGAAGGCAGAATGTAATGCATTATACCATCCATGTATGCACCAAAATTGTGAGATATTTATAAACTCGCATATCCCTCTAGAGGGTCTGCAAGAGCTCTGCACTAGGTTTTGTGTTTAATTATATTTCACCTGAGGCCAATTATAATTAAAGCTGTGTATTTTCCCCCCTACCTTCCACATTCGTGTCTGCAGTTATGAGCGGTGAAAGCAACGTCGAGGTCTAGTATTTCAGGGAGATGTTTCAGGACAAAATCCAAGTGTTTTGCAAGCTGATAGCGATAGAAGTAGATCAAGAAACAGGATCCGTTTATCGTTTAATTTAGACGGTAATTCGCGTGGGCGCCAGCGGGGTAGCATATGGTTAAAATATCGGGAACTGCTGTTAAGCTGTATAAGCCCCCCCACCCCGCCGGAGCTTCTTCTCATCCTAATCCTGGGAAACAAACCAATCGAAATGGCTCGCTGCGGGATCCAGAAATCGATTAGTGTCGAAGGCCCGCTCTTCCTCAGGGCATAATTATTAGATTATTTCAATTAAGAATGTGCCAGCATATTAGAGAACCTCAGTAAAGCCTTAGGACAAAAGTTGGTTTGAAAACGGCTGTCTGCCTTCAAATAACCTTCACAGAAACTCCTTCCCCCAGTCCAGAAACTGGGAAGTTAGCAATGTGAAATCATGTATGTGCTACCAGTGTATAGATTTGAAGACTCCGTGGAATTTATTATTATTTATTTATTTAACCTGGTAGACATAAGGCCATCAGGCCTTCTCTTCCCCTCTACCAGGGGATTACAACTACAATATAAAGAATACAATTATAATTATAATTATAATTAATATTGAATTTACAAATACAATAAAAATCAAAGTACTAAAAGAATTAACAGACTAATAAAAGCTAGACAGTTCATTGTAAAAATTAAGAAGAGAGAATTTTTTTTTTATTAACCAAGTAAAAATTAAACCTAATCTACGCAGCAAGAAAATGCTTAATAAGTTTGCTTTTGAACGCTACGAAATTCCGACAGTCTCTGATGTCACTGGGTAGGGTATTCCACAAGCGCGAAAGCGAGATTGTGTATGATGATGAATATGATGAAGTCTTATGTGTTGGTATGGCTAGTATGCGGCTATTTTGCGTGCGTGTGAAGAGATTATGATATGATGACAGGTAACTGAAACGGGAGGCAAGGAGGCGTAGAGGTGTGAATGACTTGGAAAAGGAGAACAAGAGAATGAAAATGTCTACGTTCGTTAAGCCGTAGCCAGTTTAGAGTTTGGAAGGATGGGGTAATGTGGTCAGCGCGACGGACATCGCAGACGAAGCGAACACAAGAATTATGAACACGTTGTAATCTTTGCGACTGATTGACATTGAGGTCGGTCAGTAGAGAATCACAATAATCGAAGTGGGGCATTACTAGTGTTTCCACTAGTATTTTCTTGAGTGATAGCGGGAGGAATTTTCGAATGCTGTTTAAGGAATGTAGTATGGAAAGCACTTTTTTGATAATATGGGTTACTTAATAATTCCAGTTTAAATGCGTGTCAAAGTAAACTCCAAGGTTTTTAACACAGGAAGCAAAAGGGAATTTGTGTTGCACAAAGACGGTTTTGGGCTACTTTAATTTCCGTAATTGAAGACTGGACATAAAAAGGTTGTAAATGTCAGTTAGTTTTTCCAAAAAGGGTCTATATCTGTGGCTCAATCCACTAAAAGAAAAAAAAAGAGGATATCGCTTCACAGCTAGAATATTTATTTATTTATTTATTTATTTATTTATTTATTTATTTATTTATTTATTTATTTATTTATTTATTCTGGTGTAGTTAAGGCCATCAGGCCTTCTCTTCCACAACACTAGGAATACAAACACAATAATAGAAATAAACAGAAAAAAATACACTATATACAAAGTAAAGCTACACAAGAAATAAACAGAGAGAGAAAAAACACTATAAACAAAGTAAAGCCACACAAAAATATACACAGGTTGCAGTCACACAAACTTTAAATGAGTGATTAAGTATCATAATTAATTCTATCCTAACTAATTAACTAACATAAACAAGAAACTTGCAATTGAAGAGTTCACTGCAAGAATGATGGATGTCACTTTCTTGTCGAAAATGAACCAAGACTGTCAATGCATAGCTTAAGACATACAGAATGTGCATACAGAGTTATATGGCATTAACACTGATAGTCATTGTCCAGTAATGATCGAAAAATCACAGTTAAGCTTTGAGCGCTGAGCATTTCAAACTTTCAATTGCTTCTCCTGCAAAATGTATTCCAAATGACATCCATCATTCTTGCAGTGGACTCTTCAATTTTAATCAAGGTTAAAAAAAGAAAAACAAAAACAAAAACAAAAATAAATACTTCTAGCAATACCTAAAAAACATTAACTAAGACAAAATTTTCCAATTTAATTTTGAATTGTGATAAAGTCCGGCAGTCCCTGACGTCATTAGGTAACTAATTCCAGAGGCGAGGTATTTCTACAGTATAGGAAGATGAGTATAAAGACGTTCTATGATGAGGAATAGAAAGAAGTGCTTGATGCCGGTTTCGAATATGGAACATTCCAAAAAAAAAAAAAAAAATCTTAATACTACAAAGTCTTAATTATAGTCACAGTCTAGTTGAAATATCAGACGATTTTACAATATACTAGTAGACTACAACACAAGGGGTTAGTATCGATACTTAATACAAGACAGAAATATTCATGCAGCGTTGTTGATCATAACTTCTGTACCACAAATAAGTACCCTCAAGCCAACATTAACTTCGAAAATATGTTTTTTTTTTATTATATCGACCTTGTTATGACGGGTAACATTATTATTATTATTATTATTATTATTATTATTATTATTATTAATTATATTATTATTAATATTATTATTATTATTATTATTGGCCTCTGGTTGTTGTTCACCACACAAATATTAATAATAAATAAATAAAATAAATTATTATTATTATTATTATTATTATTATTATTATTATTGGAAATTTATCTTTTGAAGAGGTGGAAAAATTCAAATACCTGGGACCAACAGTAACAAATATAAATGATACTCGGGAGGAAATTAAACACAGAATAAATAGAGGAAATGCCTGTTATTATTCGGTTGAGAAGCTTTCATCATCCAGTCTGCTGTCAAAAAATCTGAGAGAATTTATAAAACAATTATATTACCGATTGTTCTTTATGGTTGTGAAACTTGGACTCTCACTTTGAGAGAGGAACATAGGTTAAGGGTGTTTGAGAATAAGGTGCTTAGGAAAATATTTGGGGCTAAGCGGGATGAAGTTACAGGAGAATGGAGAAAATTACAGAACACAGAACTGCACGCATTGTATACTTCACCTGACTAATTAGGATCATAAAATCCAGACTTTGAGATGGGCAGGGCATGTAGCACGTATGGGCGAATCCAGAAATGCATATAGAGTGTTAGTTGGGAGGCCGGAAGGAAAAAGACCTTTGGGGAGGCCGAGAGGTAGATAGGAAGATAATATTAAAATAGATTTGAGGGAGGTGGGATATGATGATAGAGACTGGATTAACCCTTTCTTACCTATAGATACCATATGGCAATAATTAACTTTATAGCATTTATATACTTGTGTGTTACATATGAAGGTAAATTTTGCTGGATAACTTCTATTTCAATACATTTTCATCAATATAGTTTTGTTTCAAATGTTGCCACTCCCGTAACTTGGTCACTGAATTGGTCCTAATACAGCTATTTGTTTCAAAATGGATTGCTTGTAAATTTAATTTGGGTTAGAAAGGGTTAATCTTGCTCAGGATAGGGACCAATGGCGGGCTTATGCGAGGGCGGCAATGAACCTCCGGGTTCCTTAAAAGCCAGTAAGTAATTATTAGTATTAGTATTATTATTATTATTATTATTATTATTATTATTAATACTTCATTGAAAGAAATAGTCTAATCTCGCATTATCGACTGTATATTATATCCAATTGCCAGGCCTTTATTTTTTCCCCTAAACTGTGTTAATTGTTACATAGGTGTATAATTTAGTAATATAATTGAAATTAATTTTGTTAGTACTAATTGGGTGCTTGAAGTAAATCAATTTAACACAGTTTTAATTAATTGTCAGAGTTATTTAATTATGATTTGACGTCATGCATGAAACTCCATCATTCGAGAAGGTTTATAAACAGTCTGCAAGTGTTTACATTTAGCAACGTTAAAACAACTTTCTTGTTTTTAGAATACATCCCGCAATGCAGGGAATAGTTCAACCAATACAGGGAATTCGCGACTTGTTTTATGTATGAATTAAAGCAGACAAGTCATTAAATAGGTCTGTCATAATCTGGCAAGAGCAATTCGACTGAAGTATGTAAAGAAATATAGATCGCGGAATTGTTTTACAGACATTTATAAATACGCAAATTGAGCGCGGATTTATTGTTTCGCTTAGGGTTCGATCCCCGGCGCTGACTGGAGTGATGCCTGCGGTGAACAAGATCGAAGGTTCGAGTTTTTTATGTTTCTCTTGTTTTACTCAGCATTACAAAGTGTATTTCATAAACATTTCATCCACTTTGTTCCGTTTGTCTCTCTATTCCATATCAACCAGAGTGCTGCATTGGAATTAAGTCGCTCGCTTGAACTCGGTCGAATGTCGCATCCTCGAGTGAGATAAGATCGGTCGCGATACGCTGGTAATAAATAGAAGCAAAGTACAAGGTCATCTCACCGACATGTCTTATCTTATATAGAAGGCGACGGATAAGATACACATATGTTTTGCTCACACGGTAAAAATAAGGCTTTATTTTCTGCGTTTATGACAAACGTTTAGTGGAACAACCTAATGGGACGTACCAAAACAGTAACATGAAGTTATAAATAAAATAGTATGAAAAACTTCGATATACAATTATTATTGCTCATTAATAATTACTGAATATTTGATTTACCACATTTATAATATGATAGGTCCACACATAGTGTTCCGCCTATATACTGCGACAATGTAGAAACGTTTTACAAAATATTATTGCTATAGCAGTAGATTAATACGAGTAACAATATTAGTACAGAGATAACGTCACAAAAAATATAATAAAAGGAATTATCATGCTGCACAACTGTTACAGACGCAAAGATTGGTACACTATTTACTAGAGGTTACTATTATTATTATTATTATTATTATTATTATTATTACAAATGGCTTTTAAGGAACCCGAAGGTTCATTGCCGCCCTCACATAAGCCCGCCATCGGTCCCTATCCTGTGCAAGATTAATCCAGTCTCTATCATCACACCCCACCTCCCTCAAATCAATTTTAATATTATCCTCCCATCTACGTCTCGGCCTCCCTAAAGGCCTTTTTCCCTCCGGTCTCCCAACTAACACTCTATATGCATTTCTGGATTCGCCCATACGTGCTACATGCCCTGCCCATCTCAAACGTCTGGATTTTAAGTTCCTAATTATGTTAGGTGAAGAATATAATGCGTGCAGTTCTGTGTTGTGTAACTTTCTCCATTCTCCTGTAGCTTCATCCCGCTTAGCCCCAAATATTTTCCTAAGCACCTTATTCTCAAACACCCTTAACCTATGTTCCTCTCTCAAAGTGAGAGTCCAAGTTTCACAACCATACAGAACAACCGGTAATATAATTGTTTTATAAATTCTAACTTTCAGATTTTTTGACAGCAGACTGGATGATAAGGGCGTCTCAACCGAATAATAACACGCATTTCCCATATTTATTCTGCGTTTAATTTCCTCCCGAGTGTCATTTATATTTGTTACTGTTGCTCCAAGGTATTTGAATTTTTCCACCTCTTCGAAGGATAAATCTCCAATTTTTATATTTCCATTTCGTACAATATTCTGGTCACGAGACATAATCATATACTTCGTCTTTTCGGGATTTACTTCCAAACCTATCTCTTTACTTGCTTCAAGTAAAATTTCCGTGTTTTCCCTAATCGTTTCTGTATTTTCTGCTAACATATTCACGTCATCTGCATAGACAAGATTATTATTATTATTATTATTATTATTATTATTATTATTATTATTATTATTACTGGAAATCTTGATACGGTTCTTGCATTATCGTGATTGTGTTCTCCGTTTATAATAGTTACATTTACATCCAATAACATCTAACATATGTGGCAAAAACAAAATCACTCCTGTATGGGGGAAAAAAAATACATTTATATTACATTTTAAAGCAAGTTTTGTATGGAGGGGTTAGTTAAACACTGCAAAGTTTTGAAATGATAAACATCTATGATGTTACTACACAGTTCATCACTGTAACAAGAACGAAAGTCTAACGCTCGGTTTATACCGTTCTAGGAATTATCGCTCGTGACAATTTTACCCATCATGCATGTGCGCTACCTATCGGATTATGCTATGAACTACTTGGCGCTGGAGCGAAAACGTCCTATGTAGACCTCTGATATTAACAGTATACAGAAATTGTTCTATCAGACTATTGCTTCCCTATATTTAAAAGAACCTACCACCGTGCACCGATGTTAAGCGAAGGATTTTCGCCAACTCTTTTTATATCTATATGTTCGCTCATTATCATTAACGGTCCTGGAATGAATGATTAGTGTGGGTACCCACATACCTGATAAGCCTCAGGGCCCATCAAAGACAGAGGCATCTTCAAATCTTTTCCCCATCCTACGTATTTAGTATTTATTTGTTTAACCTGGTAGAGATAAGGCCGTCAGGTTTTCTCAGCCCCTCTACCAGGAGATTCCAACTACAACATGAAGAATAAAATTACAATTAGTATTAAATTTACAATTACAATTACCGGTACAATAAAAATCAGAGTACGAAAAGATTACCTGACTAATGAAAGCTAGATAATTTATCATAGAAAAACAAAGAATATTTTATATTTACTGAATTACAAATTAAACCTAGAATAACAAAATTGTATAGTGTTGAAATTACTGGATATTGAAGTATTTTGTGATAGATTAAGGAAACAATTCGTTACCACTGCCACCAGGTATATACCCATTGCAGTGTGAATACATACATACATACATACATACTATTTACAAGAAATCAATTACTCACCAAGTGCCTAATAAGTTAGCGTTTGAATTCAATTTCATTTCGACAGTCCCTGATGCTAGCAGGTAGCAAATTCCAGAGTCTTGGCAGGGCTATTGTGAAAGAGGATGAGTATGAGGAGGTGCGATGGGATGGTATTGTTAGTATTGTTTCATGACGAGAGCGTGTGTTCAAATTATGGTGGGAAGAAAGGTAAGTGAAGCGAGACGACAGGTACGAAGGAATAGAAGAGTTCAAGATTTCGAAGAGAAAGAGAAGTGAATGTAAATGTCTTTTCTTATCTAGTTTAAGCCAACCTATTGCTTCCAGGGATGGGGTAATATTTACGAACATTGCTTACAAAACGTACACACAAATTATGAGCATGTTGAAGTTTCGTTTTGTTGTCGCTGGAGAGGTCAGTCAGTAAAATGTCAGCATAGTCAAAATAGGCAAATACAAGTGTCTGCACAAGAGACTTTTTTTAAGCAAGAGGGGAGATGAACATTTAGGTACCCTTTTTAGCACATGGATAATAGAATATACTTTTCTGCAGGTTTCTGTAGATATAGCTCTCAAAAGTAAAAGTGACCGCTCTATAGAAGCTAAGTTCCCTTCGGGTATCTTCGCTACAATTCGAAGACAGGCGATGTTACATGTTGTTGGACAACGTGGCGTGCTGCTACGGCAGTGATTTGTGTGAAACCAGTGGATAGAAGAGGGTCGTACGCAGAGACGAGCGGGTACTGGACCACGTAATGTGACCACAGCATGGGATGGCCGCCATCTTGTCCGCATGGCCGTGACGGACCGTACAGCTTCATCCATATTATTGAGTCGACGTTGGAGTACTGCAACGGGTGTGGACCTGTCTGCATCAACCATTCGTCGCCGTCTTTTGAGGGCTGGATTATTGGCTCGCATGCCGTTGCGTCGGCTTCCATTATCCAGAAACCACGAACGCTTCAGTCTGCAATGGGCACGTGAACGCCGTCACTGGCGTGCTGAGTGGCAGAAGTAGTGTTTTAGGACAAGTCCCGCTTCAACTTGTCCTACAATGATGGTCGCATACGTGTTACACGCTACCGTGGTGAATGCAATCTGAGAGCCTGCATTGTTGAGCGGCATAGCGGACAAACGTTTAGTGTGATGGTTTGGGGCACCATTGGATAAAGTAGCCACGTTCAATTAGTAGGCTAGCGGTGTCAAAGAGGATGGAAGCTTTGTAGTTTCAATAAGTTTAATTATGTCGCGCTGTCCATTGTCGTCAAGTCTTTTGAAGGCCGCTCCAATACTTCACGCGGAGTGTATATATAAACCAGAGTTGCAAATTTTACCAGTGTGTCTTGTTTCATGTTATATTAATATATAGCAGCAACAATCAAGACGTGACAACGTCGCATTTTCATTTTATTATCGGTGCATGCAATAAAGACCTACAAATCTTAAAAGGAATGCCGCTGCCAATAATTAAACGAGGCTACTATACAATATGCGATCTCGCCTCCTACGTATTCAGGGCAATCTGAACAGCAATCACTACATTAGGTAGGTTTGAGACCACGAAGTACTGTCCCTCCTTCAGGCAACTCCACATGCCATATTTCAGTAGAACAATACCCGGCCACATGTGGCGAGGATTGTACAAGGCTTCTTCGAAGAACGACAGGTATCACTTTCGCTGGCCTGCACGTTCGCCAGACATGTCGCCAATCGAACATGTCTGGGATATGGTTGGTTGACATCTTGTTCGTCATAGTCTTCCAGCACCCAGTCTTAACGCTCTGTGGACTCGCATATAAACTACGTGGAGGGAGATTCCCTAGAAACATATCCAGGCCCTCTCTGATTCCGTGCCATGACGCTTAGAGGCTCTGATTGCAGCGCATGGAGGCTTCGTACTTACTTACTCACAAAAGGCTTTTAAGGAACCCGGAGGTTCAGTGCCGCCCTCACAGAAGCCCGCCATTGATCCCTATCCAGAGTAAGATTAATCCATTCTCTATCATCATATCCCACCTCCCTCAAATCCATTTTAATATTATCCTCCCATCTACGTCTCGGCCTCCCCAAATGTCTTTTTCCCGCCGGCCTCCCAACTAACACTCTATATGCATATCTGTATTCGCCCATACGTGCTACATGCCCTGCCCATCTCAAACGTCTGGATTTAATGTTCCTAATTATGTCAGATGAAGAATATAATGCGTGCAGCTTTGAGTTGTGTAACTTTCTACATTCTCCTGTAACTTCATTCCTCTTAGCCCGAATTATTTTCCTAAGAATCTTATTCTCAGACACCCTTAATCCCTGTTCCTCTCTCAAAGTGAAAGTCCAAGTTTCACAACCATACAGAACAACCGGTAATATAACTGTTTTATAAATTCTAACTTTTAGATGTTTTGACAGCAGACTGGATGACAAAAGCTTCTCAACCGAATAATAACACGCATTACCCATATTTATTCTGCGTTTAATTTCCTCCTCATTTATATTTGTTACTGTTCCTCCAAGATATTTGAATTTTTCCACCTCTTCGAAGGATAAATCTCCAATTTTTATAGTTTCATTTCGTACAATATTCCCGTCACGAGACATAATCATATACTTTGTTTTTTCGGGATTTACTTCCAACCCTATCGCGTTACTTGCTTCAAGTAGAATTTCCGTGTTTTCCCTAATCGTTTGTGGATTTTCTGGTAACTATTCACGTCACCCGCATAGACAAGAAGCTGATGTAACCCGTTGAATTCCAAACCCTCTGTGTTATCCCGAACTTTCCTAATGGATATTCTAGAGCGAAGTTAAAAAGTAAAGGTGACAATGCATCACTCTGCTGTAAGTTTCACTAAGACACATTTTTCATACCATACTGAAATCTCACGGTCACAGATCAAGTACAATTCTGTAATTCTAATCATTTGTGTATTGTAATGTACCTAATCTGTGGTATCAATTTCATTTCAGTAACATGTATCCTTCTTGGTGTTGCAATTTCACACAAACATTAGTGTAGAACTGTGCCAGCACAGATTTATTTTTCGTGGAAACGATTTTGTTTTATTGGGCGCTGTAATATTGACTATATTGCATCAAAAGTAATTAGTTACAATCTATTATTCACTGTGAAAACAGCCGGCCAGGTTTGTTCAGGGCACAGTTCCAAGAATCAATTCTGCCGTGAATCTAGCGTCCGGACCTTTCCGAGGGGATGAGGTGGGATTGTGAGGGTCATAGAGATATTGAATATAGATGGAAACAGATGGACCGCGTATAAGGAACGTCGCGAAGACAGATGAAAGCGAAAAAAGAAGTGTATGGATCATTGGAACGAAGAACATGCGTTTGACGCGAAAAATATTGAAGATTTTATTCTCAACATCCTCAACAGATATGATAGAAGTCTATTGCAAACTTCAGTGCATAAAATCTATCTTCGTATTGAAGTCTACAGGGAATTGGGTAGTTGTTTATTCAACGGTAGTTAAAAATCTTTAGTAATTTGAGTTTTTTTTACCGGGATAAATGCAGTCCTGTCCGTTTTGAGCTTTAAAACTGTAACCATGTTGCGTTCTCAATTAATAAAAACGAAAACCATGTCCCGTGTTAATCTTATCTCGCTTTTATCTTTAATTTTCTCTTTATAGGCCTATATACTCGGAATTATTAATCCTACTTGCACTCATTCTTTAGGCTGTTATGAAAGTTTTCTCTGTGATATAAATTTATTTTGTTGCATTTGTATGTATGTATGTATGTATTTATTCACACTGCCATGGGTATATACCCGGTGGCAGTGGTAACTAATTACACTCAATAATGACAATAATAAACTTGTTAATTAAAAATACACGTAATAATAATACCAATAATTAATACAAATAATTAATATTAACAATAATTTATAATAATAATAATAATAATAATAATAATAATAATAATAATAATAATAATAATAGGGAATATCCCAAATTAAATGAAGCACGATCACTTAAAATAACATTTAAAATAAATCTAATTTGTATCTTAAATCTAAGTTCGAACTAAAACCCACGAGTATGATATGTTCATATCTGCACAAGCACCTTTCCACATTACACTCATTTCGCTGTCAACTCACTCACTGCACTGGAACTACGACACATTTCACTGATTCTACCCTGATTTCACTAACACTTCAAAAACATTTCACTGTTCAAATACTTTGCACTGCCACTATAAACTATAAAGCTTCCCTGACAGGAACACGTTTCACTGACACAACACACTTCACTGACACAACATAATGCTCCACTGATACAACACTTCAATAACAAAATATCATTTACATCCTTTACATACTGTGTATAATTATCGTCTATTAGTAAAGTCCTTAAGCCTATTTTTAAATACGTTTTTGGTTGTTGAAAAACATGCTCCCACGTTTCTATAAAAGTACCTCTGAAATTCATTATTAAAATGTGTTTATCTTACATTTTTGAAAGCGAATGTAAAATTATGCTACAAGCGTTATAAATAACGTGTTTTTCGGAGTTAAATGTCATGGATATTTTGAATTTATCAACAGTAATCACACTGGAGGTTTTGATTTATCTAGAGAAAATCAAAACTGGACTGGGATTTAGGCCTAAGTGTCTATTACACGATTAGAAGAAAGTATATGAAGATTAGAAGAAACAAAGTACTCTAATATAATAAAATATTAATTGATTTACTGAAATTCTGTTTCACTAATATTAGCTTCACCAAAACGTTTGAACGGAGCCCCCATTTTCAGTTGACTGTTTATGCTGTAAACAAATGACGATCGCGAAACATGTTTTATAGAACCATAAAGAATTTTCAGTTTGAAATGTTGGCAAACGAAGAAACAAATAGTAGTGAGGCGATAAAAACAGAAGAAAATAAGTTATATGAAGTTAGAAGAAATGAAGTACTCTAATCCAATAAAATAGATATTAATTGACTTAATAAAATTCTATTTCACTAATGTTACCTTCACCCAAATGTTTGAACGGAGCCGCCATTTTCAGTCGACTGTCTATGTGGGAAACAAATTACGATCGCAAAGTATGTTTTATAGTGCCAAAAAGAAATTGCAGTTTGAAATGTTGGCAAACAAAAAAACAAATGCTAGGGTAGTGATAAAAAGAAACAAATGCTAAGGAAGCGATAAAATTAAACAAATGCTAGGAAAGCGATAAAATTGTGCGATAAGCAACCATGATTGGTTGAAAGACGTCCTTTTTCGTACTGTTTTATTGGTCAAAAGTACACTACCTACCAAAATGTTTTTACCGCTTTAGAACCTCGTGGTACCACCTCTTGTTGCTATAACAGCAGCCACCTTGTCAGGCATGCTCTCCACTAGTTTGTGTAGGATATCAACTGGAATGCGTCGCCATTCCTCTTGCAACATGGCACTCAGTTGGACAATGGAAGTTGGCGGCATCTCCCGAGACCTCAATCGCCGGTCCAATTCGTCCCAAAGGTGCTCAATGGGATTGAGATCAGGACTCTGTGCAGGCCAGTCCAACCGGTGAGCATTATTGTTTGCATACCACTGCATAGTAGCCGCCGAAACATGGGGCCAACTTCCAGTGGATATCCTACACAAACTAGTGGAGAATATGCCTGACAGGGTAGCTGCTGTTATAGTAACAAGAGGTGGTACCACGAGGTTCTAAAGTGACAAAAACAGTGCCCAATTACTTTTTGGTAGATAGTGTAGTATAGCATAGTAATAGTCTTTAAAAATATCTGAGATATGATATTTTGAATTTTTACTTTAAAAATGTATGAGATATTTCAGTTTTAGTGAATTACTGTACTATTTTTAAAATTTGGTTCTTAATATTTTTAACTAATCTCGGATTTAACTTGTTGCAGCTAGCTATTATACTTCTATATACAAAAAAATGAAAGTTGTGCATAAATTAAGGGACAAAAATTCAAATGTAACTATCCTCTTCTCTTAACTCAAATACTGCTGTTGTGTCCTTATTTTTGTTCAAAAGCAGATGTCATATTCTGTTTTGATCTCAAAATACTGCAGGAATCTGTTTTTAATAAAACTTTATGATCATGCTTTTCCTACATTAACTCAGGAATGAATCTGGATGGAAAGCTCAGATATACGCTAACCATTGGGCTCAACGTGTGTCGTTAAGAATAGCAGCATTAGTGGTGTAGCTTCCCTAATTACAAGAGGTTTTGTGGCACCGCGGTGGCCTGTCGTCGTAATCCCGCTGCTGTCGCAACACTATCGATCTCACATTTCATATCGCTGAGACAGGCGCGCCTTTCTGCAAGAATCTGCGCTCCACGGTGTGATGCTACCATTTGTTATGCTAGTGTTATGGTGTATTGCGATACAATTGTGGTAAGCGCGTTTTTATACGGAACCGAGCAAAATATTGAAGAAAGAAGAAAAAGGGGGGGGGGGACGAAATCAAGTTAAAATATAGTACTTCGAGATTTTTCTTATGTTATAGCCAGGGTTGGGACTTTACGCGTAAAAAAGGTTATTTATATAACAGTAAAATACGCGTAAATAATTCGTAACTAACGTAATAAATGTAAAATAAGTAAAAAGCCTCCAAGAACTTTTACTTTTAGACTTTCATTTTTGAGTTTGTGATGAAAATTTACCGTTTGAACTACCAACAAAAATATTCTTTGTTCTTACAAAAATATTCTTTGTTCTTAACTTCTATGATAAAATGTCTAGCTTTCATTAATCAGGTATTCTTGTCGTACTTTAATTTTTATTGTAATTGTAATTGTAAATTTAATATTAATTGTAATCTTATTGTTCATGTTATAGTTGTAATCCCCTGGTAGAGGGGCAGAGAAGGCCTGACGGCCTTATCTCTACCAGGTTAAATAAATAAATCTAAAAAAAAAAAACAAACAAACCATACAGGGTTGTTTCCGATCTCTGATAACGAATTTGAATGACATTATGTCGTCGTTAATCACACAGACTGAATTGCAGCGAGAGGTGACAGACCAGTAGTAAGTGATTTCATAATCAGAGTGCACTGTGTTTCACAGTAGCAATGCCGAAGAAAATCGAGCATTTTTGGAAGGTGTACATAACAACCCTTTGCGATGCCAAATACAGTTACGTGGAAATCATAGGAGCCTGCAAATACGTGGTGTCGTTATTTCCAAGAAAGGTATCTTGTGTGTACCTAATAAGACTGGCAAAGCTCGGATGGGATTAATTCCAGAGTGGAAAAGCAAGCAAATCCACCTCCCGCCACAAGTCGCCGCACCCCACGAGATGATACAAATTAATTCCATTCGAGCTTTACCAAACTTACTAAGTACACAGAAGATGCCTTTCTTGGAAATAACGAAACCTCGTTTATTGCAGGCTTCTTTTATTTTCACTTACCTGTGCTTGGCATTGGAAAGGGTCGTAATGTACCCCTCCCAAAAAGGCTCGATTTTCTTGGAAATTTCTGCTGTGAGTCGCCGTGCACTCGGACTATGAGATCACTCACTACTGGTCTGTCACCTCGCGCCACAGTTTAGCTGTCATGTGTCTCCTGAGGCTCATGGTGTCATTCTAATTCGTTATCAGAAATCGGAAACAACCCTGTATAATTCGAGACTACCAATTAATGTCGAGAAAATGGAGACCTTAAGAATATTTTGCAATTCATATCGGATGAAATGAAAGGTTTCTACACAGAACTGTACACATGGCCTACGACCAATAAAGATAGTAATGACAGTGGTAGCAAAAATTGAAAGAAATAAGTTTATTAATGTTCTGACATACAAAAAGTTTAATCAACCATGCTTCCCAAGTCTTTTATTGATTAGTCATTTACCACATAAAATTTGTAAAATTATTACATTTAATTAGTTATTATGTTCAAATTATAATATTTACCTTAAACTGTTATACTATAAAAGGCCTTTATCACTAGAATAGTTTATTTTTAAAACCCCACAAGTGATAAAAACAAAACTTTCGGGAAATCAATAAAAACTGTCTAGTTTAATTAATTTTATTTTAATTGTCAAAATGTATTTAACATGTGATATTAGTTGCTAATGTTAGGTTTATGCACTATTAGTTGTGTTTTATAATAAATAGGCTATATATAAAGTCCCCCAAAAAATTAAGATGTTATGGGGTTTTGCCAACAAACAAACAAACGAAAGTAAACAAAGCATTGCTATTTTCCTAAGTATTAGAGTGGACTTAAAAGGAATTAAGTACAGTGATTGGTGTTTAGACTGTTAAAATCAATAAATGTTAGATTATTACTCCGTGTATAAAACAGTTTTCTACATTACATATTTTACATGTAAATTACACGTAAAATACGTACTGGTAATTTACTTGCCCAACCCAGGTTATAGCTACACCGGACCGGTTAGGGGATAAGTATGTAATTATATCACTACCACTAGATGGTATTTAAGTTGTTTTAGCAAGGAGTGTCACAGACGTTGCATGACCATAGTCGCGAACTAAACGGTCTTTTTCTAAATATAATGGATAGTAGTTATTACGAGGGGAGGTTATTTTCTGAACCAATCATAAGAATATGAATAACATCGGGAAAGTCTATCTGAAAAGAAGATTTACTAATGCATCTTCTGTTTTGTCAAACATAGAGGTGTTTGTCAGAGGTAAAAAGGCCAGCTGGTTGGCATTTATGTGAAGCTGGAAATAAAGAAGTGGTGGAATTTCCCGAACATTTCAAAGATTCCCTTCCAAAATTTAGTGAAAATCACTTGCTTTATGAATTGTTTGAGTTACAAACAAATGTGCGAAGACCTACTTTGGAACACTGTAAAATACTGTTAATTGAATCGAACTAAGTTATAAACAAAGTAAACGTTTAAATGTATTTAAAACGCGTACACTTTTAAAAATGGCTCACATTACAAGTGTTTTAAAGGGTGCAAGTCTCTGAAATTTTGCGAGGAACTTCTGGAAGCATGGATATATTATTTTAAAAGTTATAACAAAAAACTGATCTAACAGGCTAATATGAAACTCAGTCTCGGAATGGAGCAGCAAAGACCCAATCTTGATAGGAAGAAGATATTTTTCGTGAAAAAAATGTCATTATTTCTCTTCAATTTACTTTTAAGTTACCTACTTTGTTGTTATTCTCGTAGCAGTGAAAGTTATTCTCACCGCAGTAACTTTCTCTGCTTCGAAATGTTGTGAATATCATTTTTTAATCCATGTTGTTTCGCAAGTGTAATACATTCTGTTTTCTTTAAGTTAGCTGTGTAGAAACAGCAACATCTGTAACGTATTATATCTTCTTTGGTTTGTTCACTAAGATACTATCCGACTTCTTGTGGTCTACCATTCTGCCATTACTTTTATTGTCCATGTACTGTCGTCAAGAAACGGAGGAGTATTATACAATATGACGGGAGTATATTAATTAGTTTAAATGTTTGCGCCGATTTCTGCTATATGATCTAGTATTATTACTAGCCACAAAAACTGTATACGTGAAGGACCACTTGTATTGAAGCAAGTTTGCTGACAAATACTTTCCCTGATAGCCATCCCGGAAAAGTTTATGTTTTCTCTCCTTTGTCAGCATCTTCCACTCTTCACGGTCTTTCGCTGTTCTTGACCGTTAGTTGTCAAAGTTTTCCTTCAATTCGTCAGCCGATCCTGTTCTTTTTCTTCTTTCTTCTCATATCACAGTATCGATTACTTTGCAAACTGTATATCTACAGCATCAAACTACTTTCTCTCGTAATAACATAAAAGAAGTTAATTAAGAATAAAATAATTAAGGGAAGATCACTTAAGCCCAATTTTATAGAAGTTACTAACTTATTTTTAACTGAACATTAGTAAATAACTCAAGGCTAGTTTCTACCTATGTTGTATAAAATTAGCTTATGAATATGTAAACTAGATTTAGTACTAACTGATATTTGCAATAATAATAATATGCGTTACAAGAGCGGTATGTTGAAGTTTTCGTGTTCGAGGAAAAGTTTGAAAAAAACGAAACGTAGTTGAGCTTTTTTAATTTCCGATAATTGAAAGAAAACATACCGCTCGTGTATCGTACATTATTTTGTGCGAAGATTGTTTATTACATACCAGAAAAAGGAATTTCTAATTAGTTGCAATGAAATCTTCATCTTGGTTTCTGTTCAGTGACGGCAAATTTGCAAAACAAAAATATCTATATTCAACATTGTTGCTTTAAAATATTTTCTGTGTTTACTGTACCCCAGCAGGCCGTGATATACGTCTGTCTTTTTTTTTCCCAGTCTATAAATGCGAACTTAAAACAAACGATAAGGTTGTGTAATGATTTAGAGTTTACTTAATTTTTGCAAATATTTAAAAACAATAATTAACATTGCAGTGGTAAGTTTCCAATTTATAATTATTACTATATTGAACGTCTCAAAAAATAATATGTTAAAAGCCTAAAGCAGTAAAATCAATATGTCACTTAAGCGGTAAGACGAGGGAAATTGTTATGTGTGTTAGGTTGGGAATACTGAATGTGGAATTTTAGACTTTCCGCGGATTGGTTTTGTGCGGAAACCGAGCAAATACGCACGATCTCTCATAAAATTTGTTGTAACATCACGAAACATGAATGAAATTTGTGTGCAAAGCCAGTTGATTTTCAACTGTTTCGCGATGAGAGAGAGAACATAATCATCACCGTCTCCTGAATACACGTCTCAATTCGTGTGAAGAGGGCCATGACATTGGATTCAGAGCATGATTTTTGTTTGTTTGTTTGTGGATTAAACTGTGAAAGTAACCTTTGTTCAAGTTCTTCCACTACAAATGTTTGGTAATCGAGACCTCTTTTTAAATTGTTTATGATCGAGTTCAATTAACGGATTTCCTTGCTCGTAGAAAACATGATGACGACGAAATTCGATATCAGATGAGATATCAGAATAATCAGAAATCAGTGAATAAATATAATATTAATTTGTAATTTAACTTAATCTAGAAAAAAATTGAAAATGTGTGTAATATTTCAACACAATCGGAACTTAAAAATTATGTCTAAATAAAATAAAAATAAATTTCATTCACTGTTTTACATATGAGAATTTTTTCTTCCTTTCTTTCGTAAATATTTTATATAAACTTCAGTTAGTATGATTAACTTAGAAGATTCGTGAGTTATATTTAACTTTAAGTTTATACGACCAAAAATTGAAGATTAATATGATATTGTAGTGCCGATTTCACCAAATATATTTAACTTAATGCCTTTGTAATTTACATTTAAAAGGTCACTTCACCAACATAGTTGGGCTTTAGGCTCTCATAAAACTACATTTTAAGTTAATTCGTGAATATTTGGTCATTTAAATAATTAATCTTGCATTAACAACGATAATTTTCATCAGTGGTGGACTTGATATTTGAAGATGTTGATTTGTTAACAAAATAGGCGAGGATAATTTCAGAAAGAGAAAATTGTTTTAAAGCAATGGACGAAAACAGTTTCAAATGAGGTTTAATCTAAACAAAACAACAGCATCATATATTTTGAAACTACAGAAGGTGATTTGGAATTTCCAACTGATGGTTGTGTACTTCATAATTATTTAAATGGTACATTTATTGAAGAAACGTTTAATCAATTTTCGATTGCTTAAAATACAGCAACCAAAGTAATAGGAATAACAAATTTATCATATAGGCTTAATATTACGTTTGAAGGCAAATCCATGAAGTCTTTCCATTTTCCTTGTTGCATGATATTTCCACAGTCTAGTATATACAGTCACGAATGTCACTATGTAGTAAATATGCACCCATAGATTGTTGCTAAACACTAGGATCGCTACTATCACCTCATTACAGACAATGCGAAATAGTACCTGCACAGTCCATTGTTTCTAGTGCCCTCATAAGCTCAAGCTTCGTGACTATATAGTAGACTGTGGTATTTCCTTGCTTTTGTTTTTTTTTTTTTTGTCCCATTTTGTCTTCAATATTCCTGAAGACATTGGGATAATAAGATTTTCTACACTAAAATCTCTTTCTATTAATTTGCAACATTTCTTCTTTTTTTCTGAAGTCTGACCATTCTTTTTTTTACGATGATTGTAATATGTATTGAGGTTACTTCTGTAATGATGACATTTTGTTATAATATAACAAATGAACTCACTATAGAAGTCACTGCTTACATTAACATGGCGCATAGACTTCGAAATTACGATCTGACTATGAATCCGAAGGCTGTGATGACTTAATTGGCAATTAAATTAATTGATTTTATTTTAAATGCGTGTTAGTTTGATGAAATGTTAACGAATTAAGTATGATTTAACTTCCGTATTTAAGGGCCAATTTCACCAACATGTTACTAATCCACAATTAACTAATTGTAATTTAACTTAAATACGGAAATTAAGTCATGTAATTGACAGTTGAGACGACACCGATCAAAAACTATTAGGTGCATGTCCTTTGAAACGGAGATGATAATAAAATAGAAATTGTGGGGTGTGTTGGTGAAATGAAGAGAATTCTAGGATTCCGAGAAAAAATCTCACAGCATTGGCTTTGTCCGTTACAACTTCGCAGGTTTTGAACGCTGCCAACTGAGATAGAAAGCGCCTGTGGGTCTCTCCTGCCATTGTGATGTGATGCTGACAGTACTAAAATTAATCCTCATAATTGCTTTATAAATTCAAGCATTGTGCCGTAAGGTATTTTTTATTATTTCCGGTCATTTGGTTTAAGAATATTCTCTGCACTTGTCCAAATGTTCACAGTCATTCCACTCGAATGCCACACAAAACTTCCGCAGGAAAAATAAATTCCCGAGATATAATATTTATCATGACATGCTTCTTCTTTTAGTAACATGTCAACCAGTAGCAAGTTGACATGGGGTAAAAAAAGCACGGAGTATTTAGGCGTGAGATTTGATAGAATCGCCGCAAATGTAATCGAATTCTCATCAAATGTATTTTGATATGAAACACTAAATTGAGTAAATGGGGTTTCAGTGTCCGAACGTCACTGGCATTGCCCTCCGTCAGGCATTTTCTGTTTGTAGTTTAATTGGTGTGAAGGTTGTGGCAGAAGTTTGTCTGGGAATATCGATCTGGTCATTTTAATCGTGTAGTAGTCAATTAAATCCCACTCGAGTTTTGATTTTCTCTAGATAAATCAAAACCTCTAGTAAGATTACTGTTGATAATATAATTATAGTTAATAATAATAATAATAATAATAATACATACTGGCTTTTAAGGAACCCGGAGGTTCATTGCCGCCCTCACATAAGCCCGCCATAGGCCCCTATCCTGAGCAAGACCAATCCAGTCTCTATCATTATATCCCACCTCCCTCAAATCCATTTTAATATTATCCTCCCATCTACGTCCCGGCCTCCCCAAAGGTCTTTTTCCCTCCGGCCTCCCAACTAATACTCTATATACATTTCTGGGTGCGCCCATACGTGCTACATGCCCTGACCATCTCAGACGTCTGGATTTAATGTTCCTAATTATGTCTGGTGAAGAATACAATGCGTGCAGTTCTGCGTTGTGTAACTTTCTCCGTTCTCCTGTAACTTCATCCCTCTTAGCTCCAAATATTTTCCTAAGCCCCTTATTCTCAAACACCTATGTTGCTCTCTCACAATGAGAATCCAAGTTTCACAACCATACAGAAGAACCGGTAATATAACTGTTTTATAAATTATAACTTTTAGATTTTTGACAGCAGACTGGATGATAAAAGCTTCTCAACCGAATAATAACAGGCATTTCCCATATTTATTCTGTGTTTAATTTATTCCCGAGTATCATTTATATTTGTTACTGTTGCTCCCAGGTATTTGAATTTTTCCACCTCTTCAGAGGATAAATTTCCCATTTTTATACTTCCATTTCGTACAATATTCTCGTCACGAGACATAATTATATATTTTGTCTTTTCGGGATTTACTTCCAAACCTATCTCTTTACTTGCTTCAAGTAAAATTCCCGTGTTTTCCCTAATCGTTTGTGGATTTTCTCCTAAGATGTTCACGTCATCCGCATAGACAAGCAGCTGATGTAACCCGTTCAATTCCAAACCGTCTCTGTTAACCTGGACTTTCCTAATGGCATATTCTAGAGCAAAGTTAAAAAGTAAAAGTGATAGTTCATCTCCTTGCTTTAGCCCGCAGTGAATTGGAAACGAATCTGACAGAAACTGACCTATACGGACTCTGCTGTACGTTTCACTGAGACACATTTTAATTAATCGAACTAGTTCTTTGAAATCTATGAATAACTGATGCACTGTACCCTTATACTCCCATTTTTTCTCCATTATCTGTCGAATACAAAATATCTGATCAATAGTTGATCTATTACGCCTAAAAGCACACTGATGATCCCGAATAATTTCATCTACATATGGAGTTAATCTTCTCAAAAGAATACCGGATAAAATTTTGTACGACGTCGACAAAAGTGATATTCCTTTAAAGTTACTATAGTAATAATAGTAATAATAATAATAATAATAATAATAATAATAATAATAATATGTAGCCGTCGAAGAAAGCTTTCTTCAAGGATATGATAAAGGTATAGGTTCAGGAGCAGTTCTGTTTTCCTTTCCTTTGTGATGGAAAGGTCGTTGAATACTGAACTTGTCTGTCGCTAGTTTGTCGACAAGCATCGCCCTGTGTTGTGTGGTGTGGTTCACCTCGAATATGGATGAACTCCGCACCTTCCGCTGACACGTCCCGAGGCGCTTCCCCCCTCCGGACCATCGGGAGTCAAATCCGCTTAGCGCCACTATGATAATTTGGTGATGTGCCGCTGAGGAGAGAACAAGTTCGCGTTATGTACACAGCGTTACTGTAACTTGTTCGGCGTTATTATCGAGGCCCTACTTTGTTGGTGATGTGTTGATGTGTCCGTAGTAAGATATACGTACAGGCTGAAAGGAAACATTTTTCATTGCTTCTCAGATATGATTCTTTTATGTATGGCAATAAAAGCATTACCTATAGTAACAGGAGTGAGACAGGGTGACAGACTTAGCCCTAGTCTGTTCAATGTGATCATGGACGAAATAATGAAGGAAACTAAAGCAGTAACTAGGGGCTGCAGATTAGGGGATAAAGACATTAATAGTAATATGCGTTACAAGAGCGGTATGTTGAAGTTCTCATGTTCGAGGAAAAGTTTGAAAAAGCGAAATGTAGTTGAGCTTTTTTAATTTCCGAGAATTGAAAGAAAACATACCGCTCGTGTATCGTACATTATTTTCTGCGAAGATCGTTTATTACGTACCTGAAAGAGGAATTTCTAATTAGTTGTAATGAAATCTCCATCTTGGTTTCTGTTCAATGACGGCAATTTTGCAAAACAAAAATATCTATCTTCAACATTGTTGCTTTAAAATGTTTTCTGTGTTTACTATACTCCAGCAGGCCGTGATGTACGTCTGTCTTTTTTTTTTCTCCCAGTCTATAAATGCGAACTTAAAACAAACGGCTTCCTTAATGTTATATACATCACGAAATGCAGTAACTTTAGTGGTGTTGTAGAGTTTACTTAATTTTTGCAGATATTAAAAACAATAATTAACCGTGCAATTTAGGTGAAATTGCAGTGGTAAGTTTCCAATTTATAATTATTACTATATGAACGTCTCTAAAAATAATATGTTAAAAGCCTAAAGCAGTAAAATGAATATGCCACTTACGCGGTAAGAAGAGGGAAATTGTTGTGTGTGTTCGGTTGGGAATACTGAATGTGGAATTTTAGACTTACTGCGGGTTGGTTTTGTGCGGAAACCAAGCAAATACGCACGATCTCGCATAAAATAATATGTTATGTTGATGTTGTGATCCTTTAGCATATAACGAAGATAACTTACAGAGATTGCTATATAAATTTCAAATAACAGCAGAAAGATTTAACATGGTGATATCAGAAAATAAAACAAAATCACAGACTATCTCAAGGCAGCCACTCAGATGTAAACTTGCAGTAGGACAATAAACCCATAGAACAAGTAATGAGTTTCAGTTACTTAGGAACAAAAATAACAAGCAATGAAAATTTGGAGGAAGAAGTAAAAGAACGGAATACTAAAGCAAACATAATATCAGGATATCTAAGAGATGTAATTGGGAAAAATAAATACATGAACATAGAAAGCAAGATCAGAATATATAAAACGTGTATAAGGCCAGTATTAACATATGCAACTGAAACTCGAGCAGAAACAAAAAAAAAAAATTGCAAAAATGATGACAACAACAGAAATGAGGACATTACAAAGTATTGCTGGCATTACGTTATATGACAGGCAGACGAATGATGAGATTAGGGAAAAATGTGGAGTGCAGGACGTGACAAAATGGATCAAGACTAGAAGAAAAGGATAGCGGGACCATGTATTAAGGATGACGGAAAACCGACTCCCGAAAATCGCAATGAAAGGAAAGTTGGACACCCCAAGACCTTTGGGACGACCCCCTAAACGGTGGAAGGAAAGTTGGATACCAACATCGGATTGAGACAGCAAAGTTGGAAAATACAGGATTTATCCTAAGACACGAGGAAGAGGAGGAGGAGGAAGAAGAAGAAGAAGAAGAAGAAGAAGAAGAAGAAGAAGAAGAAGAAAAGCACTATTATTTATTTTGTATTGAATATGCAAGCTTATTGAATCCTACTTTACCCTAGGATATATTAGGGCTGTAAATAAAAATAACATCTTGTGCCTTTGTTGGCGATTTGCAAAAAAAAAAAAAGGCGGGGGCAGGGATTTGTAGGCCTACGTATGTATGTATTTATTTATTCACACTGCAGATGGGTAAATCCCGGTGGCAGTGGTAACTAATTACACTCAATAATGACAATTAATAATGATAAGGTCGACCTGGTTGGCGAGTTGGTATAGCGCTGGCCTTCTATGCCCAAGGTTGCGGGTTCGATCACGGGCCAGGTCGATGGCATTTAAGTGTGCTTAAATGCGACAGGCTTATGTCAGTAGATTTACTGGCATGTAAAAGAACTCCTACGGGACAAAATTCCGGTACATCCGGCGACACTGAAGTTGCGAGCGTCGTTAAATAAAACATAGCATTTAACATTTAATAATGATAATACTAGTAATAACTAATACTACTAATAATAATAAATAAAAACAATAGTATAATCATATTAACAAGGAGCATTCTAAATTAAATGACGTACGATCACTTAAAATAACATTTAAAGTAAATCTAATTTGTATCTTAAACCTAAGTTCGAATTAAAACCCACGAATATGATACATGCACAAGTACCCTTCAGCACTACACTCATTTCGCTGTCAACTCACTCACTGCACTGAAACTACGACACATTTCACATATACTATCCTGATTTCACTAACACTTCAAAAACATTTCACTGTTCAAATACTTTGCACTGTAGTGCAGTGTAGTTATCATCTCTTTTGTTGCCTAAAAATCCATGAATAACTGCCTTGAAGGCTTTCCAAACTTCCTGTCCTTTCCCCTCCAAAACTTGGTCAAATGCAGGATCCTTTAGAAGTTCTCGAATTTGTGGCCCGAAAATACCTTCCTTGACTTTGGCATCATTTAATTTCGGAAATTTCTCTCTTACGTACTTAAAGGCCTGTCCTTCTTGGTTCATACCTGTGACAAAATTTTTTTATCAAACCCAGCTTAATATGCAGGGGTGGAAGAAGAACATCTTTTGGGTCCACGAGAGGCTTGGTAACGACATTTTTCTCGCTAGAGTTATGATTTCTTGCAGGCCAGTCTGCTTGAATATAATGTGATTTCCTATCCCTGCTGTCCCACATACATAAAAAGCAGCAATATTTTGTGTACCCCAGTTGCATTCCTAAGTGTACAGCAAAGACTTTTAGATCACCACAGATTTTCCACTTGTGTTCATGATATTTGATTGAGTCGAAGAGGGCTGTCATATTTGCATAAGTCTCCTTCATGTGAACTCCATGACCAACGGGCATAAAAGGAAGACGGTTGCCATTGTGAAGTAATATAGCTTTCAAACTAAGCTTAGAGGATAGCCTCCATTCAGTTGGATCATGGTTCAAATTCAAACATTTCATAAGCCATTAATGAAACAGCAAACAACAAGATTGTTTTTCTTCTCAAAAAAGGGAAGCAGATCCCTGTGACGTTGTCTGTACTGTGAGACCCTGACATCACGTTCGAGAAGATTCCATTGCTGTAGTCTGGACCCTAGAATTTCTGCCTTCTCCTTTGACAGGTCAATGTCTCTAATGAGATCACTCAATTCCGCTTGACTCAGCCTGTGCAGTTTATCATCTTTTTTCCTCAAAATCAGGGTCATGGGATGTGGAAGGCTTGTTGGGTTCTTCTTCTTGTTCCACACTGTCTTCATTTTCTACTTCAAACACACAATTTTCGTGGCATTTTTACAAATTTTACACTTTAAAAACACTTCCAAACCAGAAATTCTGCATTAATTACAGCAGAAACAATATGAAATTCACAGTCATAGCAACAATATCTATGTTTGTAACTTACAAACAGCTGAAGAACATTTGTGTTTTGTTATTTGACAGGTGTGCCAACTCCCAAAACCAAATTTCCCCCAAACTGAAAATGTTTACTCTAAAAAATGAAATGTCACTTTATCTCCAAAGCAAGAGCTAATCTGTCATTTTTATGGTGATTTTTGAATTCAGCAGGTGGAAATACATAAGAATTAGCTATTTTTGAGCAAGAAACATTTTCATTGTTGACCAGTGTAATCAAACATCAATACACCCTTTAAATAGTGTATATAATATACTACCGTCTATTAGTGAAGTCCTTAAGCGTATTTTAAATACATTTTTGGTTATTGGTAAAGCCTTTAGTAAGTCTGCAGGTATCCCAATGATTGTGAGAAACACCTCTACTCGAATTAAGGTAATTATCATTAGCCTTGCCCGTATTGCGCCTAGTGACCTATTATCGTCCCTTACCATCTCTTGAGTGGTCTTTCCAAAAATCTTGTCCCACGAGGAAAGTACCTAACGAAGAATTTCCTTTGTATCTGTATTTGCCCATTCTGTTCACATGTTGAAACGAATTTCGTCCGTAATGCTTTAAATATTCAGTTATTGGAGTGCAGCAGTGAAAGCAGTAAGAATTAAAATAATTATATAAGGATGTAGCCTACAAAAGTGGTGCTTTATTTTCGAATGGGGACCCATGAGTTAATGAAGCTACTTTTCTTCGAATTGTATACAATACTTTATCTACATTTGTTCGTTATTTGCCGAAAATTAGAAGAAAATAAATCTATAAATTCAATTAGGCGTATTAAATCTGTTATATCAGTGATGAATTTATATCAGGACTGTGCTAGGGCGCGGGTTCGATTGTTGTTTACAATGATTACTTGGTCGGCTTTTTTTTTTCATGTTTTCCCCAACTGTCAAGCGAGTACTAGGTAATTCCTAAATTAATGCTAGGCCTCATCTCGAATACATCACGTTATCAGCAATTATTGTGACATCCAATTATTGTGCTTGAAACGGAGAACGAAAACTGTAGTCCCGTCGCTCTAATTTCCGGCAGCCAATCACGTTGCAGGTCGGCTTTTTTTAAACGTGTGCGTCTTGTGATTCGCTGATGAAGAGGTTATTCATTTCTTAAGGCTCGATAAACACTTAATATAATCGCCCGCCATTTTGGTTCTTTCCTTGGCGTTCGCAGAAAGCACACGAAGACGTTATGTGCCGCTCAATTATCTGCTGAATTACAGTCCGTTTGATTTATTATCATAGGAGCTACGACATGATAATGTTTAACGGTGCGGCAAATAGATTCCTCGTCTGGTAGCTCGGCAACGAAAGAACAAAAATGGTGAACGATACTACCTACCTAGACTTTATAGAGCCTTCACTTCCTAAGACGTAAGCAAAGAGGAGGAGTCACGCCGGGAATAACAGCGACGCGACTATACTACAGAGTTCCAAGTGAGGTGGATTACGAGCAGCACAATATCGGTATTAATAACGTATAACATAAAATACGTGTACTCGACTTCTTGACGGTCTGTATTTCCGCAGAGTCTGAAATGTCATTAATTGATAAATTCCCCACCCACTTCTCTCTCTGTGTGTCGACCCACATCGTTCCATCGGACGTTAACCGATTGATGGGACTGTCAGAAGAGACAGACAGAGAATTGTACAAGGAAAAAATGAAGTTAAGTCTGCTGAGCGAAATGTAATTTAACAAGAACCTCCGAGAGTGTCGAGGCTTCAATATGGAACAAGTGAACAAACACTCGCCGCATTGCCCTCCAGCTGCATCTCTCCAGTTTTTTATTATATGTTTCAGTCGATTTTTATTCGATTTTTATCTGTACTTCCGCAGATAACTAGTTTTGCCATCGTATAGTAAGGTTGTAAGAGCCGATAACTTATTCATACTTAAATTCTTTTGTAGCACATCGCATAATTATCTATCCTCGAACAGTAACAAATTATGCCTTATTACACCCAATTCTGCTTCATCTTGTAGAATTTTTTGAATATAATTACCTATGTGTTTTTGTCAACCCAGAATGTCTGGCAGACGATGTTTTAGAAATAAATTATTTAGGCTACAGAGTTAATCGAAAGTAAAGTCATTAATTTCAGGCGGTTATGATTGTCTCGTGACGAGAATATTGTACGAAATGAAAATATAAAAATTGGAAATTTATCTTTTGAAGAGGTGGAGAAGTTCAAGTATCTTGGAGCAACAGTAACAAATATAAATGATACTCGGGAATAAATTAAACACAGAATAAATATGGGAAATACCTGTTATTATTCGGTTGAGAAGCTTTTGTCATCCAGTCTGCTGTCAAAAATCTGAAAGTTAGAATTTATAAAACAGTTATGTTACCGGTTGTTCGTTATGGTTGTGAAACTTGGACTCTCACTTTGAGAGAGGAACATAGGTTAAGGGTGTTTGAGAATAAGGTGCTTAGGAAAATATTTGGGGCTAAGAGGGATGAAATTACAGGAGAATGGAGAAAGTTACACAACGCAGAACTGCACGCATTGTATTCTTCACCAGACATAATTAGGAACATTAAATCCAGACGTTTGAGATGGGCAGGGCATGGGCGAATCCAGAAATGAATATAGAATGTTAGTTGGGAGACCGGAGGAAAAAGACCTTTAGGGAGACCGACACGTAGATGGGAAGATAATATTAAAATGGATTTGAGGGAGGTGGGATATGATGATAGAGAATGGATTAATCTTGCTTAGGATAGGGACCAATGGCGGGCTTATGTGAGGGCGGCAATGAACCTCCGGGTTCCTTAAAAGCCAGTAAGTAAGTATTCTTTGAGACATTTCGAACAAAAAAGTTAATACTTTTCCTCGGTTTTGCTGCCTTTTCGAGATAAGAATTATTTTATATGAAACATTTGATAGCGTGTTTTGGGAAAGCTATTGATTGAATTCCCAATATGCTCGGTTAATTTAAGAGAGCGGTATGTTATAATTAGAGGGTGGAACCGGGATACTTTAGCAATTAATGTACGCAAGCATTGACTATAACTTTTACACACTCGATACTGGGCACACACTGCAGACATAAACAAAGGTAATACAGTCTGGTTATGACTGAAAATAAAGTACATGAATACACACTTTATACATGCAAGGTTCCGTCTTCTTCGGTTTCGTTGACGCCATTACAATGAACAACAAAATACATCCGAAGATTTGCGAACTGAAACGTCCTGCGGCGATCACTCAAAGAGTTTTTATATTTTGAGAACAACCGTTCATCATCACAGGATGTCAATGGTGAATGCAAATAATAACTTACGACTGGTGTTTCGACATTGCACTTGTACACGTTACCAAATACAGTAGAGCGTCTCGTTTAGGCACAGTGAAAACGTAAACAAAGTGCAGATAACGTGTGGGAGAGGACGAGCTGTACGATAAACACGAGGGATGCACAAGGTTTTAGTTACAACATTTATGGCGGAGCATTAATTGAAATTATATTTTCCAAAAACACACAAAACAAAAGAACACAAATTGCATAACTTTATCATACACACATTTTAACAAACAAGCAATTGTAATGTTGAAATAATTCAATATAACAAATCAAATTTTGCTACTTATAAGATGTTGGTTTCAAGCAGCATTTTTTACGGTCATAAATTTCATTCTCTGTATGTTTAACATAATATCACCCTCTTTGTAGAACGAAAATTTACATTTGTTCGGATCAAATTTCTGCACATTCAAGGACAAAACTAAAATTCTTTCAACCATTTAATACACTGTAAAACATGAAATTTGTCCTTTTTATAAAAATATGTGTATTCGATGTATTTTGTGGTCGCAAAAACGAATCTGCAGTTAGTTCTTGTCCAGAACGTACTGTTTCTCCAAAATAAAAAGTTATTTAATGTTAGTGAAATGTTTCACTACTTTCACTTTTTTGACAGCCACCTAGACTTGTTTCCAAAAAACCTTGGTGCTGTAAGCGATGAACACAGGGAAGGTTTCATCAAGAAATATCTACCTTCGAAAAGTGCTTCAGTGGAAGTTGGAATGCAAGTATGCTGGTCACTCATCAGAGAGATTGCAGAAGCTGTCTACAAACGTAAAAGATCAAAAAATAAATTTTAATTTGCGAATTTTGGCCAAACAAAGGTTGCTTTATGTGCTAGTATAACAAATTTGTGTAAATAAGTGAAGTGCGTATACCATAAAAAAATTTATTTATTCATTCGTTCATTTATTTATTTATTTATTTATTTATTTATTTATTTATTCATTCATTCATTCATTTATTCTGGTAGAGTTAAGGCCATGAAGTAAAATACATAATGAAACAATGACAAAAATAGGAAAGTCATACTTAAATATAAAAATATTTTTCATGCACATTAACAAACCTACACGGGCTATAATGAAATATTAACTAAACATGATACATAATTAAGTTATTTACAATTCATATCCTAATGCTACTTTGTGATAGGCCTAAATGACAATTTATATACACACATAATAACCTATAAACATCGGCTAACACTCACAAATCAATTTCATGTAAAAGTATGTAATTCTTAATTCTTAATTTAAATTGATTAACCGTTCGGCAATCCCTGACATGACGAGGTAAGGAGTTCCATAGGTGACAAACTGACACGGTGAAAGAGGATGAATAGAAAGAGATACGGTAACGAGGAATGGATGGTAAGGCCTGATGTTGATTCCGTAACGTTGTAAAATATTTAAAGCGAGTTCTCAGATATTTTGGAATAGAAGTGAATAATATTCTAAACAGAACAGATAAAGAATGTGCTATTCTACGTTCCTTTAGGCGGACCTAAGAAAGAACTTCAAAATGGTATGTGTTAGAAAAGTATGGTTTTCAGAAATGAACTCAGCACCTCTCATTTAGTTAAAATTACATAGTCTCTTCTAAAGGACAGAAACAAAAGTTTAAATTTGTTGTCCAGTGTTATCAATTTATCGTAATACTGTGCTCTCTTAAATTGGGTGAGCATATTGAGAATTAAATCAATGGCTTTCCCGAAACACGCTATGAAATGTTTCATATAAAACATTTCTTATCTCGAAAAGGAGATATCTCAAAGAATAACCTGCCAAATTAATGTGATTACTTACTGTTCAGTCTGTATAATTCTACAGGGACATCATTTTATTTTTACTAACATTTCTAATATTAACCTGACTATACCTTTGGCGTAATATACAAACAAGTCACTTTACTAGGTATAGGAGGGAAGAAAAGTAGTTCATCCATTTACGTAAACTAGGAAATATCACGATTTTGAGTTTGATAATTTTTATTAGGATTTTGTTTAATCAAAATACAGTACAGTATTAACAATGAGTGTTTTTACTCACGAACTGAGCTATCCATTCGGACGTATTCATTATGCAATGTGTATTATACTGTCTACAGCATATTAGCATACAATATAGAGAATGAAGTTAAATTGAAAAATAATCATAATATGTATATTTAAACACATTTTTGAAAATGGTGGCCGTTCATTTCGATACAGGCTTCAGCTCTAATGTGCATATTATCGCACTATAGACGATTGTACCTAATTCCAATAATTATTGTACCAGTTTTGTCCTTCGTACTAGTAACTCATGTTGAAATAATTTTGTACCTACTCTATAAAAGAGTACCTTGCGTATTGTAAATTCAATCTTCACTTCTGCCCGATCCGAAAAGACAAAATTACTCACACATGCTATCTACTGTCCGTCGAAGTGATTATGTCGCAGGGTCGTAGAAAGAGGGGAAATCACGTGACAGTTAATTACTTAACGAGGCCCTTTTATTTAAGTTATTTTAAACAGTTGTATAATATTACGTAGACGTCCAATTCCTAACAGAGGCGAATAGAAGCTGGTGGGGGAAACCGGGATACGACGTAGGCAAATGGACGATAGTACCTGAAATGATTCAATATTGAAAGCTCTTTCGTCACTGGAAAACGCAAACATATTTTTGGAACGTACTGTTTACTATGACCGTAAGGCTACTGTAACTGTATGTGCGGTGTTGGATCTGTGTTGGAGAACGGTGGAACTTCATTAGTAGAAGGGGTGGGAGTGAAGTACATTCAAAAACTCAGGTACAATAAAAATTGAGGTAAAAATAAAATGATGTTCCTGTATATCATTATTTGTATTAAAAAGTTGTATTGTAGTTCTATCTGAAAATATCAGGAGGAAAAGTATAAATTGTGGAATTCGTCAGAGCTAGGATTCTTTCCAAATCCCCAAATAGCTTATAATAGTCTAAAAGGAATTTCGCATTATCTGGCTCTTCAACACCATGCCGTAATGTGCGACTGAAATGAAAATTTCCGAGAGAAGGCAGTAGCCGGTATTAACGGACCGAACGTTATATTCACATTTGCATAAAGTCTATGGAGACGTGACTACGATGCCGCAGTACATTCGATTTGATTCGCTCTTCTGTCGTTCATTCTGGCATTTTAGACTAGAGCAGTGCGTTGCACAATAGGTAAAACGGTAATCTGTTGTGTAATTACGTTACAGACAACCTTAAAACAGTTATCCTTTCGTAATGACAGGATTCAAAAAGTACGGAATATTATTCATAGAAGAACGTGGCAAATGATGAAAAAGGATAATTTTAAAAGTTGGTGATGAAATGAAGTCATAAAATATGTATAAACATGGACGGATGGATATATGGTTGGACAGAGAGATATATAAATACAGGGACATCATTTTATTTTTACTAACATTTTTAATATTAACCTGTCTATACCTTTAGAGAACCGGAAACACCGCTTGCTCCCCCCTCCAAGACTGGAGTTCGATGATACTGGCGTAAAACACAAATCACTCTACTAGGTATAGGAAGAAAGAAAAGTAGTTCATCTATTTACGTAAACTAGGAAATATCGCGAATTTGAGTTTGATAATTTTCATTAGGTTTTTCTTTAATGAAAGTACACTACTGTATTAAGAATAAGTGTTTTTACTCACGAAGTGAGTTATCCATGCGAAAGTATTCATTATGCGGTGTATATTATACTGTCTACTGCACATTAGCGTACAATATAGAGAAAGAAGTTAAATTGAAAAATAATCATAATATGAATATTTAAACACAATTTGGAAAATGGTGACCGTTCATTTCGATACAGGCTTCAGTTCTTTTGTGCATATTATCGCACTATAGACTATTGCATCTAATTCCAATTGCCAGTTTCGTCCTTCGTACTAGTAACTCATGTTGAAATAATTCTGTACCTACCCTACGTACTGTGAATTCAATCTTCACTTCTGCCCGACCCGAAAATATAAAATTACTGAGACATGCTATCTACTGTCCGTCCAAGTGGTTATGCCGCAGGATTGTAGAAAGGGAGGAAATCACGTGACAGGTAATTACTTAACGAGGCCCTTTATTTAAGTTAAATTGAACAGCTGTATAATATTACGTAAACGCCCAATTCCTAAGAGAAATTAATGTTTTCAGAAAAGAGCGAAGACAGCCCAGCTTTTACAGAGGAGCGAGCAGAAGCAGGTGGGGGAAATCGGGATGCGACGTAGGCAAACGGACAGTACCTGTGCGAAAATATGATTCAATATTGAAAGCTCTTTCGTCACTGGAAAACGCGAATATATTTCTGGAACGTACTATACTCAGTAACTCAGTACTGCTTACTATCTGCGGTCTTGTCTCTGTGTGGAGTTGGTACTTCATTAGTAGAAGGGGTGGGAGTGAAGTACATTGTAAAACTCAGGTACAATAAAAATTGAAGTAAAAATAAAATGATGTCCCTGTACATCTACACCCATAAATACGCGTACATACGTACGTACATACATACTTACATACATACATACATTTATTTATTTATTTATTTATTTATTTATTTATTTATTTATTTATTTATTTATTTATTATTTTGCTAATAATTGTAACATAAATTATAAAATATACAGAGAAACTTTAGCTCGCCCCTGAAAGAGTAGAACTCGTGCTCAGGGGCGGATTCCTAAATTGGAATTAATAATTATACAATACAATTTGCAATTACAGTATATAAATTTAAATTTACAGTTTTTCAATTTTTATAAACTCCATACATAACTTTTTAAATTTAATACTAGAACTATTAGAATTGACAAGATTAGGATATTTAAATATAAATTTGTTATATATTCTTGGGCCTAAATTACTACTATGATTAAATACTGTAACAGTGTTGCATTTTGGTTCAAACAATCTTAAAGAATTCATACCTTTTGTTTCATAACTATGAGAATACAATCCAAAATTATTTCGATTTTTATGTATGAATTTTATTAATACAATATAATACATTTGTCTTACATCTAGTACATTAAAGTCTATAAACAAATTTTGCGGTGGAAAATCAATAGGTTTATGAAGACATATTTTAATTATTTTCTCCTGTAATAAATAAAGTGGATTAAAATTGGATTTAAATGAGCTACCCCATCCTATAATTCCATACATAATTACCGATTGAAATAAAGTTAAATATATTGTACGTAATAAACTTATTGACAAGTAATTCCTCAATAAAACAAAACAATGTACTATTTTACGTAATTTATTACAAAGGTAATTAATGTGTCGTTTCCATTTTAAATGATTATCGAAAATTATGCCTAAATACTTAACTTCAGTGGACTCTTTAATAATCGGACATTTACATTTACACATACATACGTGTTTACTTACAGTACATAGGTTACAGGGTCCTCAGTATAATAAAATTACCACTAGGGCTAGGGTTTTGATGAAATTGCATCTTTTTTCTAGTAAGCCAGAAACATAGCTGCTTTAGTATTTATATGTTATGTGATAAGTCCCGCGCCGTGGCGTCGCGGTCTAAGGCATCCCGCCTAGGACTCGCGTTACGGAATGCGCGCTGGTTCGAGTCCTCATGGGGAAAGAAATTTTCTCATGAAATTTCGGCCAGTGTATGGGACCGGTGCCCTCCCAGCATCGTGATGCACTTGGGGAGCTGCGATAGGTAGCGAAATCCGGTTTCGAATGCCAGCTATAACGGCTGGAGGGATCATCGTGCTAACCACACGATACCTCCATTCTGGTTGGATGATCGTCCACCTCTGCTTCGATATGTGGGCGTGAGGCCAGCAGCCGGCTGGTCGGTCTAGGCCCTTCGCGGGCTGTAGCGCCACGGATTATTATATGTTATGTGCATTTTTTGCCTGTTTCAACTCATAAGAGCATTTTTTTGTTTTATTCGGTCATTTTTGAGGCATTTTGGCCATAAATCCCCATTTTTAATGTAAAATAATGTTTATTTCCTTAGATATTTTCTCTACATATTTTGTCCATTAATACCCATTATTTTGTATAATATTTTAATCGTTTTTCTACACAAATATTGTCATTTTAACGTATTACACACCATGTAATGGATCAGTCCAACCACTCCTTCAATATAGACTCCTCTATATCTGCTAATTCCGGATAAGAGTGGCCTTGTGGTGGACTAGATGGAAACTACATCAGGTAAAATAATTAAAGTGTACTACTTAGAAAAAATTGTGTAAAATTAAATAAACTTAAATGTTAGTACTAAAATTTAATTTAATTACTAGTCTAAATATTAGGTAGTACAAAACCTCTTTTCCTACTAAGCCAATTATGTAAGATCAATTTTTAGGGCATTTTTGAAAGATTTTTAGGTCACAAATGCATTGTTTTAGGACATTTTTTCATGATTTATAGGTCATCAAAATCTTAGCCCTAATTATGACGCTTCCCTCACACAGTAAACTCTGTTGCATTTTCTGTTACACTCCTTGCACAGCTACCGTGAAATCAGCCGCCGTTTTCACAATAGTAACTTTATTTTGTGAAATCAGCCGCCGTTTTCACAATAGTAACTTTATTTTCTAAAATCAGCCGCCGTTTTCACAATAGTAACTTTATTTTCTAAAATCAGCCGCCGTTTTCACAATAGTAACTTTATTTTCTAAAATCAGCCGCCGTTTTCACAATAGTAACTTTATTTTCTAAAATCAGCCGCCGTTTTCACAATAGTAACTTTATTTTCTAAAATCAGCCGCCGTTTTCACAATAGTAACTTTATTTTCTAAAATCAGCCGCCGTTTTCACAATAGTAACTTTATTTTCTAAAATCAGCCGCCGTTTTCACAATAGTAACTTTATTTTCTAAAATCAGCCGCCGTTTTCACAATAGTAACTTTATTTTCTAAAATCAGCCGCCGTTTTCACAATAGTAACTTTATTTTCTAAAATCAGCCGCCGTTTTCACAATAGTAACTTTATTTTCTAAAATCAGCCGCCGTTTTCACAATAGTAACTTATTTTCTAAAATTAGCCGCCGTTTTCACAATAGTAACTTTATTTTCTAAAATTAGCCGCCGTTTTCACAATAGTAACTTTATTTTCTAAAATCAGCCGCCGTTTTCACAATAGTAAATTTTCTAAAATCAGCCGCCGTTTTCACAATAGTAACTTTATTTTCTAAAATCAGCCGCCGTTTTCACAATAGTAACTTTATTTTCTAAAATCAGCCGCCGTTTTCACAATATTAACTTTATTTTCTAAAATCAGCCGCCGTTTTCACAATAGTAACTTTATTTTCTAAAATCAGCCGCCGTTTTCACAATAGTAACTATTTTCTAAAATCAGCCGCCGTTTTCACAATAGTAACTTTATTTTCTAAAATCAGCCGCCGTTTTCACAATAGTAACTTTATTTTCTAAAATCAGCCGCCGTTTTCACAATAGTAATTTTATTTTCTAAAATCAGCCGCCGTTTTCACAATAGTAACTTTATTTTCTAAAATCAGCCGCTGTTTTCACAATAGTAACTATTTTCTAAAATCAGCCGCCGTTTTCACAATAGTAACTTTATTTTCTAAAATCAGCCGCCGTTTTCACAATAGTAATTTTATTTTCTAAAATCAGCCGCCGTTTTCACAATAGTAACTTTATTTTCTAAAATCAGCCGCCGTTTTCACAATAGTAACTTTATTTTCTAAAATCAGCCGCCGTTTTCACAATAGTAACTTTATTTTCTAAAATTAGCAACCGTTTTCACAATAGTAACTGTATTTTCTAAAACTTGTTCATGGAGGAAAATTTGTATAAGCAACTTAAAAATGAACAGTACAAGTGTAACTTACCCGTGTTCAGAGAGATGTTCAAATGTCCTTGTGATTCAGTACATGTTTGACATCTCCGAAGTACTTCGCCTAATCTCTGTTTACGAAAGTTTCGAAGTAGGCCCTAACTTATTTGATATCTTCTTCCACTTTTTGCATAAAATGAAATTACAAGAATTGGATGCAGTAAGCTATACACCATTCATAAACAGTGAGGAAAAATATAATAACTTGCACGAATGAGCAATCCCTTCAGTGTACTCAAACAATTAAAAAATAAAAACAGAACATCTTGCACTGTACATTTCGGACATCCGAATATTTAATAGAATATTATTGTTTTCAAATCGCCAGTTAATTTGTTTCTGATTTTAGGCTTATTTATTGTATTATTTTATAGCTTCATTAAACACTGTCTAGAGTCTAATAATTGTTCATTTTTATGATTTTTTACGAATCGCCTTGTTACTAATCCATTTTTATATGGTTTGGGTGGGAGAGAAAATAATGCAGAGAAAGTGGGGAAAAAATAACAGATGTATTGTGATCAGTGAACTGTTAGTTCTTGGCTGTTTCATTGATTATATGATTGTAGAGGGGCCTATACATTTATAATTTAATTTGTTTCATCAGTATACGTTTTCAAAAAAGATTATAAATTTTTTAAAGAAAAACATTGTTATTTTTTTTCCCACATACTGAGAAACAAAGAAAGAGTGCTTTAAGGGTTGCTAGCAAGAGTGAAACATTGTGTTTAAATTTATGACCCATGAAACTATTATTGTCATAGATAAACAGGAAAAACATATGTTTTTCTTTTCTCCCACAGATATTGTTTTCCCCACATATTGAGAAACAGAGGAAGAGTGTTTTATTTTCTTATATACGCCCATAGACCATTGCTACTATGCATTATATATTATAGGAAATTGAAATATTTAAACTCATACTTGTTCATATTTTCCAACCACAACAGTATTTCAACTTTATATCAAAGTACAAGTTTTGTTATTTTCTTCCTCACCCATACCCTACCTTATTTTAATGTGAGAACGTTTTCACTTCGTGTTCGCATTTAGCTTATGGTATTGTTTGTGTTTTGTTTTTTTTTTTCAGCAGTTTTTAGATTAGGGCGGAAATGTTATAGTAGCTGTCGCGCATTTTTTAAACCCTACTAACCCTGGAATGGTGACATGACATTTCCTAACATAAATGGTAACGTGGGGTGTCATTAAATCCCCTTATTACATTCAAGTTTGAAGACTGAAATATGGAAGAAATGTAATATATGTTTTAATATTACATAGAACTAATATGCTTACACTAATAGAATTGAAAAAAGAAAACATGTTGGTCTACAAAAAAAAAACAATAGAACTGTCCATTCGTCTGAGCTATTCTAGAAAATAAGTATGTGGGGGTCTGGTGGACCCCACGTTACCATTCCACGATTGTGCAATCTCTCCAATGTTCTCAAAGAATTAGAAAAAATAGAATAACTTGCACTACACAACAATGAACAGCCCTTCCAGTGTTCTCAGCCAATTAAAAAAATACAATAGCTTGCACTAAACTATGAACGAATGAGTAGTTCCTTCATTGACTTACAAGAGACTGAGATGAAGTGCATGCATGTAACGCCCGACAAACGTGCTTGGACTTTCGCCGTACGACAGGCTCACTGTGGAAAGTAACATTTCTATAAGTCCCTTAGTATGTATTAAAGTATTCCTGAAGGTAAAAATCGTTTTTTCAACATAGTTCTATTCGAAAATACGACAGAACTAGTCTGTCGTGGGATTGTATGCCGTCTGGTCTTCGCCAGTGGAAACAGAGGGCATAATAATTACAGCGGGAATACGTGCCTGTCCTGTTTGGAACTCGAACCCACAATTTCACTTCTTTGCATTTCGAAACCTGTCCCATAGCCACGATCTAACAAAAATAAAAATTAAGACATTGAGTTGAACGCCTTATACAGGGACATCATTTTATTTTTACTTCAGTTTTTATTGTACCTGAGTTTTTTAATGTACTTCACTCCCACCCCTTCTACTATGAAGTTCAACCGTCCTCCACACAGATCCAAGACCGCATACACAGTCATAGTAGCCTTACGGTCATAGTAAACAGTACGTTCCAAAAATATGTTAGCGTTTTCCAGTGACGAAAGAGTTTTCAGTATTGCATCATTTTCGCACAGGTACTGTCGTCCATTTGCCTACGTCGCATTCCGGTTTTCCCCACCTGCTTCTATTCGCCTCTCTGTAAAGGCTAGTGGCTGGGCTGTCTTAGCTCTTTTCTGAGAACATTAATTTCTGTTAGGAATTGGACGTCTACGTAATATTATACCCATACAGTTGCTTAAAATAACTTAAATAAAAGGGCCTCGTTAAGTAATTAACTGTCACGCGATTTCCCCCCTTTCTACGACCCTGCGACAAAAGCACTTCGACGGACAGTAGATAGCATATCCGAGTAATTTTATCTTTCGGAACGAGCAGAAGTGAAGTTTGAATTTACAGTACGTGAGATACTCTGAGAGAAGGTATAGAATTATTTCAACATGAGTTACTAGTACGAAGGACGAAACTGGTAATTGGAATTACACACATTAGAACAGAAGTCTGTATCGAAATAAACGGCCACCATTTTGAAAATATATTTAAATATCCATATTATGATTATTTTTCAATTTAACTTCATTTTCTATAGTGTACGCTAATGTGTTGTAGACAGTATAATATACACTGCATAATGAATACGTCCGCATGAACAGCTCAGTTCGTGAGTAAAAACACTTATTGTTAATACTGTACTGTATTTTGATTAAACAAAAACCTAATGAAAATTATCAAACTCAAAAGCGTGATATTTCCTAGTTTACGTAAATGGATGAACTACTTTTCTTCCCTCCTATACCTAGTAAAGTGATTTGTTTGTATTTTACGCCAGTTACCTCGGAATAACATTTAGCAGCGATCTCGGCTGGGGGGAACACGTTACAGACACAGCGGGAAAAGCATGGAGAGCGTTACACTTTGTGATGAGGGTACTAAGAAAAGGTTCTGATAAATCCAAAGAGATTGCATATAAATCACTAGTACGTCCAGTAATGGAATATGGTGCTGCATGTTGGGATCCTTACAGATTAGAACATATTAAGACACTGGAAAAGATTCAAAAACGGGCTCTTAAGTGTTGTCGGAAAAATTCACCATTAAAATGGGACACACTCACGGACAGGAGAACGCGAATTCGATTATGCGCACTGTTCAAAACATACAGAGGTGAGCCTGCCTGGAAAGAAATAAAAAATAGGTTGCAGCCGCCAAATTACTCTTCAAGGAACGACCACTCATAGAAATTGAGGGAAAGAAGGCAGAGGACGGACACTGGAAAGTTTTCTTTTCTCAATCGTACTATCAGGCACTGGAATGCTTTACCTGCAGACTTACTAAAGGCTTTACCAACAACCAAAAATGAATTTAAAAATAGGCTTAAGGACCTTACTAATAGACGGTAATTATACACAGTACTTAAAGGGTGTAAACGATATGTTGTTATTGAAGTGTTGTATCAGTGAAGAAGTATGTCGTGTCAGTGAAGTGTGTTGTGTAAGTGAAACGTGTTCCTGTCATTGAAGCTTTATAGGTTATAGTGGCAGTGCAAAGTATTTGAACAGTGAAATGTTTTTGAAGTGTTAGTGAAATCAGGATAGAATCAGTGAAATGTGTCGTAGTTCCAGTGCAGTGAGTGAGTTGACAGCGAAATGAGTGTAATGTGGAAAGGTACTTGTGCAGATATGAACATATACTCGTGGGTTTTAGTTCGATCTTAGTTTTAAGATACAAATTAGAATATTTCAAATGTTATTTTAAGTGATCGTTTCATTTAATTTAGTATATTCCCTGTTGTTGTTGTTGTTGTTGTTATTATTATTATTATTATTATTATTATTATTATTAGTATTAGTATTAATTATTAGTATTATCATTAATTGTATTTTTAATTAATAAGTTTATTATTGTCATTATTGAGTGTAATTAGTTACCACTGCCACCGGGTATATACCCATTGCAGTGTGAATAAATACATACATACAGTATCATCGAAATCCAGTCGTGGATCCGTTGATCCAAAGGTATAGCCAGGTTAATATTAGAAATGCTAGTAAAAATAAAATGATGTCCCTGTATATGTCTTGCTCTTATTTCAATGCCCCCACATCGTGAAGATAGTTATAAATATCGATTCTCTTGACATACGTTCTCTATTTGATGGGCTGAAGTAGAAACACCAAAGTGAATGCATATAATGGAAACGATCCGGGATTATATAGCAGACAAGTGTAGCAGCTGTGCGAATCCTCTTCTCAGTCCACATGTTGCTGGGATTACAGCCCTCATGTCTTTCAGAACACAGATTGTGTGTGTGTGCGTTTTATGGTTCGAAGCACTCCAGTTCGTAAACCCTTTGGTGAAGAGTTCATCCTGTTCAAATACTCTTAGAACATTCTAAATAAACATCGAATTCAATCAGCCCGTCTTCTTCTTCTCTTCCTGTGAGTGAAGTTTTACCTTGCATTTATGTAACCATCTCCGCTGTATTTGTACCTAGGGCTCAAGACGCTCGTGCATTAGCGATTTTCCCAGGAGCTAAACTATAATATACTGATAAACTCTCTGTAGAAACTATTAATTTTAAATATATCCGACATGGCTTCACGTTGCATATGGCTCCGTGTCTTCCCATTTCTTATTAATAGTTAATAATAAGGGGAGCCCGGTGCTTTAGGAATATCACTTCGATAAACCTGTCGACAGTAAAACTGGTAAAACTAAGGAAAGCTGTAAAGAAGCAAAACTCTCAACTGATGAATGATTGTTTTCGTTTCTAAATTTAATAATCTGTATTGTATACTTTTAATAGAGCCATCGATGTAGCTCAGTCGGCAGACTCGCTGGGCTGCTGATCCAGAGCTGCGTTCGGGCTTGGGTTGCATCCCCCTTTGGTCTTTGATTTCTTCCGAGGTTTTCCACGGCCGTGGGACCGAAGCCGGATGGTCTATGACGAGTCCTTGGCATCAACCCCTTTGATTAGATTACACCCCTTTGATTTGATTACCTGGTTGGGTTTTTCCGAGGTTTTCCCCAACCAAAAGGCAAATGCCGGGTAATATTTTGGCGAATCCTCGGACCTCACCTCATCTCACTACATCTCGCCAAAATATTGTAAAAAATTGTAAAAATTGTAGAAAATTACTAAATTGTAAAACTATAAAAATTAGTAAAAACTGTAATAGTAATATTGTAAAATTTTGACTTGTTCCAAATCTTAAAGCTTCATTGCTCATGTAAGATCTATGGAATAAAATAAATGAATGAATTAATTAATTAATACTTTCTTTACGTAAACGTCTATTATTAAAAATAAATATTGTTTCTGTTTTTATTTTACGTTATTATCTAACTCTCCGAAATTAAGCAAATCTGGTTTTCACGTAGAATTGTGTGCGTTATTTGTAACAATTGCTGTGATAAATGCGTAAGAAAATGTAATTTTGTAGTTAAAAATCGAAAAAAAAAAAAAATCTGTACTAAGAAACTATGGAATTCACAACACATTTTTGGCTTCAGAATACTAGCTAATTAAAGAAATAATACTCCTGAATAGTTCATTCTTTATCTGTAATATTTTTTTACCCTTAAAATTCAAGAGTAAAGGTATTTTACAAACAGCTTCAAATTAGTGTGACTCTGAAAATATTGCGATTAAGACAAAAATGTTTATATGACATTTTTTGCTCAGAATGTCTTCGGAAATAAGCTCCGTAAGGGACGGTAAATCCTCGTGAATCATCTTGTATAATAAACAATCTCTGATACGTGACTATCCATAATATCGTAGAGCGGAAGCTATAACAAACCTGAATAATATAAAGAATATAAATTATAGGAAAGTTTTAATTAAGGATGATGAAATAAACATGAATCATTTTAAAAGGCACAGCTTTATTATTGAAAGTATAATGTTGGCAAAAAAACGAATGCTAGGGAGGTGATAAAAACAAGCAAATGCTAGGGAAATGATATAAATTGTATGATAAGCAGCCATGATTGGATAAAACACGTCGTTTCATACCGTTTTATTGAACAGAAATAGTATGACGAAATAATAATTCAACATTTGTAGAACCTAAATGTTTCAATCTGCTGGTCTAAAGCATAACATTAATTTTGGCCCTCGTTTGTATAATTCTATAGCTAAATTACACCCAGAACGTCTAACATGTAACCCACTAAAATATAACAAGAAAATTAGAAACGTGTTAATGTCTTCAATTTGATTAAATAAATTTATAGCCTATGTGTATGAATTAATCAGCCTGTATTATATTTGTATTCTATAATTCTGGAATTTATATATTTTTTTATAAATTGTCCTACTTTATTCACGTACGATGTTATTCTTCTCTGTGTTAATATTATATTATATTATATAAATTAATTGCCGCTGTTATTTTAATTTTTATTTCCTATTTTATTTTATTTCATTTTCTATATTCCTCTTATATTAATACAGGCCTATTATATTATATAATTTCACTGTAGCTGTAATTTTAATTTTATTTCCTATTTTATTTCATTTTGTATATTCTCTTATAGGCCTATTAATAATATATCTGAACTGCGACCGAACACGAGCGCTGCTCATTCGGTCCTCAAATTTTGTTAGTATTACTGTATCTTCTTTTTTATATTGATTGTATTATTTTATTTCTATTTCTATAGTTGTAATTATATTCTGTATTATGTATATTTAAATTTAAATCATAAATAAAAAGCAATTCATATCGAAAATAAAGTAGGCCTACACAAAGGGTAACGAGGTGTGAGTCTCTATGACGTAGGGCAGTAGATTGTGTTGTAATGAATGGAAATCACATTGAGAATGTCCTCTGATGTTGATAAACAAGTACTCAAATTTCGGAAGATACTTTTATTTTAGGATACATGTTGATTAGACTTTTTCTTGTTCGTATGAATAATACCATTTCTCAAAATATTGCATTTTTCCTTTAACACCTTGTATAAGTTCAAAGAAAACCAATGAAAGCGTTAGAACTTTTCAACAGACCGTTAATTTGACGTACAGTTCACGCCACAAAATCAAGCACTAAAACAATAATATGCAAACTAGTTACAAACACTTGACGTGCTTACGTCATTTTCCCTTAACGTCTCCATTGTCCAATTACACACCAGAATCTCGCGAGCATTTGTCTGTCATGTCGTGTCGGCCTATTCCTGCATCTTGGCTCTCCTCTCATCCCGCTTCTAATTTGTTATCTTTCATACTCAGATCCTCAATTTCCTGCCGCTGCCGTTGGACCGACAGTCTACTCATCTCCTTGGATACGGGTGGAGCTCAAAAGCGATCTCATTTGTTAACCTCTGCGCAGGGAGGCTAGGGATTAACATTGGATAAAGGAGGGAAATAAAAAGCGAAATGAAAAATGAGAATCGCAGAAATGAAGAGGTTGCAATGCCAGACGTGAAATATGATAGAGCTCTTCTCTTCTGGAGACTAAACTCCATCCTGTTTCACACAGAAATGGCCTGTCTTTACGGAAGGGAAATGTTGAACAATGTTTCATAAATAACTTAAAAAAAAAAAAATGTGAATTCATGTATTCTTCCTGAGTTGTCGTGCTTGCCAGTATATACGTAACCAGTTCAAACCTGACCGAGGCCAGTGAATTTTTAAAGAGAAATGGTATTAGTATTTATTTATTTAATAATATTTCTTATCATGATTTCTTTGATGAACATGAAGTGTGGGTCCGATAAGCTATTTTATAATAATTGAATAGGTATGTCCGTCAAATTGCTTATCAAAATCACAATGCTATAATGAACAAAATATTACAACATTTCCAGTGTTAAACATTTTCGGCATAAACTGCCAACTTCAGAACACGTAACAATGCAAGAATATGAGTACTACGTTTGGAAACAATGGCTAAAATACGTGTTGATTACATATTAAAATATTTAAAACTAGATTTATATGACGTGGACCTATAAAATGAATGCTGAATGATAAAATAAAAATTACATGATTCATATATATATCATCTTCCTGCAGAAGTTAGCACGCGGTACGATTGTCAGTCAGGTCATTAAAACTGAAAATAATATATTTGTATAAGAAATGGACTAATGAATTTAATATTGCATTAGAAAGAAAATTTTTAAATATAAATGGTTTGATAGTAGTTGCTTAAACTATTATAAAACCTTATGTCAGTCATGTCAACTGATGCCTATATGGGCAAGCGCGCGCTTTAGAGATCAGGAGAGCCTGAGCGCTTTATAGCGGAAAGGAAAGAGACAGACGAAAGAGGTAGTATATGCCGCTTGGTCGAGCTATATACAGGGATGGCCAGCACTGATTCAATAGATAAAGGGAAGAGAACTTATTAAAACTATATCCATGTTAATTTTTAGATTTGTCTGGGAAGTAGAAGTGCATTATAAGAATTTAAGTTTCAATTTTAATGCTCATTTTTCACGAGTTTCCTTTTTATTCAAAAGCAGTGTTTTCTCAACTTTTTACAGAAAGGTGAAATTTTCAGATGTTTATTTAGTAGCCTTACAGGTACTGAAAAATGTTTTCATAAATCTTATATATCGTATGTATTACTGAAGATACCTATTTAAAATTTTGAAAATATTCGCATGGAAAATGTGTCTAAGAAAATGAATTAACAAATGAACTACTGTTACATCATAAACAAAGATGTCCACACCTGTGGAGTAACGGTCAGCGCGTTTGGGCGCGAAACCAGGTAGCCCGGGTTCGAATCTCGGTCGGGGCAAGTTATCTGGTTGAGTTTTTTCCGGGGTTTTCCCTCAACCCAATACGAGCTAATGCTTGGTAACTTTCGGTGTTGGACCCCGGACTCATTTCACCGGCATTATCACCTTCATATCATTCAGACGCTAAATAACCTAGATGTTGATACGGCGTCGTAAAAAACCCAATAAAATAAAAAAAAATAAACAAAGATATGTACCCATGTGTTATAAAAACGTCAGCTGTATAGCTTCAGCAAATTTCGAGAAAATAATTTAATATTCTGTTGATAGGAAGTTGCTCATCAATATCACCTTAAAAGCGTAATTCGATAAGAGTTTTGTTACGTAATACTAGTTACAGTTGAAATATATACCTAGGTAACTTTGCTTTGTACTGTAATATTGTTTTGATTAGTTTATTGATTACTTTTATAAGGCTAAAGGTACCATCAATATCAATTCCAACTTACTATGTCATACTTAATCTCTTTCTTTGGGATATCACTTTCTTTATGAATGATGTTTCATTCACTTAATATAGTATAGTTTTACTACCATGAAGTTTATGTGAATATTCCTTCTTAACTCTTCATTATGTTATTAACTGCAATATTAAGAAACTGGTGTTAGTACTTTGTTTTTCAGACAATATAGATAATATCATACAGCAAATAGCCATATAAAATAACGACATAAAATTTCACGTTCTGTTTGAAGTTTGTACACCACTGTTTCCTTAATCCAACAGGTTCCTTATTCATACACAATTCATATACATAATCCTGGCTCCTTCCATACCTAGAGCTTGATGCCGGCGCACGACATCAAGGTCAGAAAAATGCGCTTGCTTTGACATCACTGCCGTATGTGATGTGGAGGTTAAGAGGAGCCCTGTGTTGATTGTACGCTACGACGAAACTGACAGTTGCTCTGTGGTCCATAATGTTTCCACACGATGTATTCATATTCTTGTATTGTTACGTGTTCTGAAGATGGCAGTTTGTGCCGAAAACGTTAAACACTGTAAATATAATATTTTTCAAATTATAGCGTTCTGATTTTGATAAGCAATTTGACGGATATATCTACAGACGTGGACAAATTATTAGCAAAATTGAAGATTTTTATTACATATTTTTACAAAACATGATTCTTCTATTTAGACTACAGTTGACATTTTTGTGTATTTCCAAATTATTAGCACAATTGAAGATTTGTGTTGCATATTTTTCAAAATTTGACTCTTCAATGCAGATGACATTTTTGCTAATTTACAAATTATTAGAAAAATTGAAGATTTTTATTATATATTTTTACAAAACTTGACTCCTCAATTTAAACTACAGTTGACATTTCTGCATATTTCTCTCTACTGTAATGATGGAAATATCCAAAATTGTCAACTGTAGTCTAAATTGAAAAGTCAAATTTTGTAAACAAAATATCATAAAAATCGTCAATTTTGTTAATAATTTGTCCACGTCTGTATTCAATTATAGTAATGATTTCTTTGATAAAATGGTCACGTGTATCGTATTTACATATACGCAACTTACCTTGCCTCTGAATGCAACAACTCTATGCAAAATATACGGTAAATTCTTCCTCATCTCATCAAGATTTCTTTTAAACGTTGGACATGCTTGTAACAGACATGTTAAAACCTAGTCTTGATTCGACACTGTTTTCATTCAGTTGATTAAAAATTTACCATATAAAGACAATATAATTATTACAGTATTAAAACACATTACAAAATTACAAATAAAAATAATTTAAATGATAAAGCTCCAATTGACAATAACATTCTCATTGACCTTTGTATTGCTTTTCAATTTGACCAGCGTAGTCATAACACACGCCGCATTCAGTCGCCTACCCACACCGGCGTCGCATCTCGGCGAACACCAGCTGGTTAGTCGTAAGTATTCATTCTGTACTGTGGCCGTTTTCAATTCTAAAGACATCAAACTTCAAGTTCAACATTGTAATTTTTTAGTAACATTATATCAAGAGATTATCCTCCTTAGAGATGACCACTGAAGATAGGACCGCAAAGTCCTGAAACATGTATGATTTAAACATGATTTCTAATGTGTCTTTTAATACTGTAATAATTATATTGTCTTTGTATGTTAAATTTTTTAATAATTTTCTTTTAGTTCAAAGATGGTCATATAGGATAAGTCACATTATTATTAACAGGGTTACAATGTAAACTACATCTTCCTGTATCCAAAGTGTTTAAATTCTCATCTTCTTCCTCCATTCTTCTCATGCCTCCCAATCCCGTTCTTCCAAGCCTCTCTCCTTCATTCCACTTCTTATATCGTCCATCCAGGTTTTCCTTGGTCTTCCCCTCTTTCCTCTTCCTGGCGGAATCTATTCCAAAATCTGTCTGGGCAATCTTGATCTGGCATTCTACGTACGTGGCCATACCATTCTAATTGCTTGTAGCTAACTGTAACAATGTACTATTAACTCCCATTTCTTGTCTAATGGTTGTGTTTCGAATTTTCTTCCAACTTAGAATGTCTAGTGGAACGTCTAAAACAATTCATTTCAGTGGAGAGGAGTTTCAATCTCAGATTCGTGTTTGAATGCCACGTTTCCGCCCCATATGTTATAGTACTCATTATAGATTTATAGATTTGGAGTTTTGTTCCAATTGTTATTGTCTTATCCCACCAAACCCCATTTAACATAGCTAGTGCCGATCTGCTTTTCTGAATTCTGCATGTTATGAAGTCACATACCTACAGATACTTTCTCTGGCATGAAAAAGGCTGAAAACTTAGTTCATTTATATGTTGATTTTACATACGAAGTAAATTAAGAAAAAAAGAGAGAGACCATTTAGAATAAACGTCAATTTTATGTTATTGATTTTTAAAAAATCCGTGAATTTCTGACGTAGAACGTCTATACTGGACCCACAAGGAGAGACAAGATTGTTATGTTTTGTAATGAAAGACTTTCCTGTAACCATGGAAACTGAAGTATGAGATGAACTTCGTGTCTCGAGGTTAATCTCTGCCCCATTATGTAATTATACGTATACAAATTATCGCAGTGCTCTGATGTCATTTTATTTGTTTACTGAATGTTCTCTAGACGTTCTCTCTTTTAGAAATACGTTTTTTACAGAACTTTTCCAGATGGAGTTACACCATTTGTGCTCCAGCCTCTCAGTATTTGGCGAGATGAGCTCGAGGTTTCGTTGAATAAGTCTGACACAAAATCCAAAAGGTAATGGCCCAGTCGGGTATCGATCCTACGCCGGTGACATAATTTTTTTAGATAACTGACTTGTAGGTACTGAATATGAACATAATCCGCCCAATAGTTTCGGAAGAATCGCTGTACACAGACACAGGACATGCCCAAAACGATCTTTTCAATGTCAAAAATTATGAAAACATGTACGTATTTCTGCGAAAGTCTAGAATATCTACTTTTTATGTACACCATTACAATTTTTTTATAATACATCGTATCGTGGGGGGGGGAAATAAAAGAGGAATAGAAGAAGAAATAAATAGAAAGAAAGACAAAGTCAGAAATAAGGCAGAGACAAACAGTAAAGAAAGGTCAGAATTTGCGACAGTTGAGGATTTAGCAGAGATATTTGATATGTGTAGAAAAAAAGTAGTGTTGTGATCAAAAAGTGCAAGTATAGTGAAACTGGAAAAGATCGAGAAGTATAGGGCAGAGAGAAAGTGTATATAAGCAGATGTGTAAAATAAAATATAAGTATTTATAGGAAGTGAGAATAGTGACAATGGATTAGGTGTAAGCAGAATAGTGTGAAAGTGAAAGTGAGCGCAAATAGGAATGAGTGAAGATAGTGAGAAAGAGTTTAGAGAAATGAACAAGTGACAGCATAAAATTAGTACTAACATTTGAATGTTGGAACAGTAATTGAATAAAAGGTCAAAGAACAAATAGGCAAATAATTCAATATGATAATTTATAGAGAAAAAATTGAAATTTAGATTTTAGTGAATAGTAGTTAGAGGATAAGGGGGGTGTGAAAGTAGTATATAATATTAGATATATTAGGATTAATGAACGAATAGAGAATAGCAAATGAAATGTAGGGAAATACTGAAGGGGAGATTGACCAAGTAACAAAAAAGGTACATAGCGTAATTGGGAGTATGTGTGTAGACGTGTACTGCAAATAATGTGTTATTGTAATATGTTAATGGTGGCACCGGATACAGAAATGTGAGGTACACCATTACATGTAAAGAAGTGCTGTGAAGAAATATATATCATATCATATCATATATCATATCATATCATATCATAATACATCGTATGATTAAAGTTTTGGTCCGGCGCGCCGCTGCGAACTACAAGTTCTTAATACAAGCAGGTCAGCAACATCTGTCCGCCTGTTGCTACGTTCTATTCTAGGAGCCAGCCGAAACAGAAATTACGCTCGTCTCGTAATTTTGCTCTCTCCATTGAGTCCAGCTGTGTAAACAGGGGTATTCATTTCGTACCAGGGATTAGTTTGGATTTTCTGTGTAACTATTACTCAGTGCAGTGGTAGCCTTCAAACAATAATGGACACACACACACACACACACACACACACACACACACACACACACACACATATACACATCCATACATACAAGATTCAACACTCGCTTCCGGAACTAACCGGAAGCGTAAATTTTTTATGTCGTATTTGTTTGTCACTTCGTGATTTTGAATTATTTACGGTGAAATCGAAATTATTTTCCCTCGCTTTGTTGAGTCCTGCGCTCCCAAGTTTGATTCCCAGCAAGAATGTAGAGATTTATCTTTTGTTCACGCAGGTTCCAGTGTCTTGAAAGTCCGGCCATGGACGGCGATCCTTCCCTTAATCCTTTCATATGTATGAGTGAATGCTGTGTAATGTCTTAAATGTTTGTGTTGTATCGGAGGTGGCCCTGGCATTGAGCTGATCCCTCATCCGGGGAGGCCCTCCATGTCCTTGTGTGGTCAAAAAAGTATGTACAGTGGCTCCCATAAATATTCGGTTTGTGTTGATTTTACAGTATTTTGCTATTGTTGTTTTGTTCTGTGTTCAAGCGAACCTGCATTTCGTTGCAGATAGATCATTTAAACACTTCGTACATAACGTTAAAGAATTTACATCGAAAGTTTAATATTTACGATGTAATAACAAATAAACTGTAAGTAACGTCAAAGTTCACTCTCTTTAATATTCGGTTTTGATTTATTGGTTTTCAATCTAATGCACGTTTTCTGCTGACAGTATTGTAGGGTTCAGTAGCGAACGCGCAATCATTCTGTCTACACGTTGTGCACAGCCCAGGCGAGGTTGGATTAGTCTACAGGTCGTCAAATGGGTCGCAAAGGAAACAACACAACTTTTGTGATCTATCATGGCGAAGAGGGGTTAAAATATCCAAAAATAGCCAAAATATTAGTGTGAGTAAGAGTACAGTTGGGGATATAGCGAGAAGATACAGAAACGAAGGCGAAATCGAGTCCATACCAAAAAAAGGGGCAGCCAAAAAAATTAACTGAACGTGAAGAACGCTCCATCCTGAAGAATATAAAAGAAAATCCTCGACTAAGTGCAACGAAACTTGCAGCATGTGTTCATGAAGAGGTCAGCAAGCAGGTAGGTGCCGAAACAATTCGAAGAGTTTTGGGGAAAGAGGAGTTTAATGGATATTATGTAGGAGAAAACCTTACATAAATGAAATGAATAAAAGAGGCGGCTTCAGTTCGCAAGGGAACATGTCCATAAAGAGGAAGACTGCTGGGACGATGTGATATTTGCTGATGAAAAAAAAATTTAATGTCTTCGGGTCGAATGGACAACAGTATGTGTGGCGTAAGGAAAATGAAGATCTCGAAAAAAAAGAATCTGTTGCCAACAGTGAAACACGGTTGGGGCAACGTCATGGTATGGAGTTGTATGGCTGCAGGTGGATTTGGCGAACTTGTTTTCATAGAAAAAGGATGGATCAGCATGTGTATTTGGACATTATGAGAAATAATTTAAAACGAAGTGCAGAGAGTCTATGGATTAAAGACAGTTTCATGTACTATCAGGACAATGACCCTAAAAACACAGCTGAGAAAGTGCGTTTATGGCTTCTATACAACTGTCAGAACCTCAGCACAAATCACCGAATTTAAATCTGATTGAGAATTTGTGAGAGGAACTTAATCGCAAGATCAGACAAACTCATATCACTTCCAAGACAACTGAAACGGAGATTAACGGAAGAATGGAGGAAAATTAGTTCCCAATTTACTACGAAGTTGTTCAGGAACATTCCAAGGCGTTGGAGGACTGTTTTGAGGCAAAAGGGGTATTCAAGAAAATATTGAATTGAACAAACCGAATATTAATGAGGCACTACAGACGTGGACAAATTATTAGCAAAATTGAAGATTTTTATTATATATTTTTACAAAATATGAGTTTTCAATTTAGACTACAGTTGACATTTTTGTGTATTTCCAAGTAATTAGCCAAATTGAAGATTTGTATTGTATATTTTTCAAAATTTAACTCCTCAATTTGGACTACATTGGTTATTTTTGCACATTGACAAATTATTAGCAAAACTGAAAGTTTTTATTGTATATTTTTACAAAATTCGATTCTTCAATTTGGACTACAGTTGACATTTTGGATATTTCCAAATTATTAGCAAAACTGAAGATTTTTGTTATATATTTTTACAAAATTTGACTCTTCAATGCAGTTGGCATTTTTGCAAATTTACAAAATATTAGCAAAATTGAAGATTTTTATTATATATTTTTACAAAACTTGACTCTTCAATTGAAACTACAGTTGATATTTTTGCATATTTCTGTCTACTGTAATGATGGAAATATGCAAAATTGTCAACTGTAGTTTAAATTGAAAAGTCAAATTTTGTAAACAGAATTATCATAAAAATCGTCAATTTTGTTAATAATTTGTCCACGTCTGTATGTTCTATCACAAATAATGTATTAATGTTTATAATTTTGTATCTATGTAACAGAGAAGATTTTTTCATTTTGTTGTCATTCTATGTAATTTAACGGAGAGTATACTTTTAAGTTTATTATAGTGCACATTTTTATTTTCATTAATTTCTTTGAAAATAATTAGTGTATTTATTTTAATCTTACATGCCAGTCAAACCGAATATTAATGGGAGCCACTGTATGTGATCCATAGATTAATTCCTCTCCCGACAGGTCGCGGTCCTTTAAGGCCCGTGTGGCGTGAGTCGTTTAAATGAATCTAAAAGGGAGAGGTTAAACTCAGGGAAAGAAAGAAAGAAAGAAAGAAAGAAAGGTTCAATGTCTTTCACCCCGCACATCAGAGACCAACCAGGGGTGTTTCAGTGATTGCATGGTTCCCTAAGACGTCGAGTAGAAGGATATGTTGTGTTGAATGGAAGTCACATCGAGCATATTTATTTATTTATTTATTTATTATTTATTATTTTGCTAATAATTGTAACATAAAATATAATATATACAGAAAAACTTTAGCTCGCCCCTGAAAGAGTAGAACTCGTGCTCAGGGGCGGATTCCTGAATTGAAATTAATAATAATTATACAATACAATTTGTCTTATGTCTACTATGCAATTATAGTATATAAATTTAATACTAGAACTATTAAAATTGACAAGATTAGGAAATTTAAATATAAATTTGTTATATATTCTTGGGCCTAAATTACTATTATGATTAAATGCTGTAACAGTGTTGCATTTTGGTTCAAACAGTCTTAAAGAATTCATAACTATGAGAATACAATTCAAATTTATTTAGATTTTTATGTATGAATTTTATTAATACAATATAATAAATTTGTCTCACGTTAAACACATTAAAGTCTAAAAACAAATTTTGAGATGGAAAATCAATATATGTTATGAACATGTTAAGTTGTAAAGTCTCGGAAGATACTAATTTAAGGACACTTGTTTATTAGACTTTTTTTTACTTGTTTTGATGAATTCTACCACCTCTTAAAATATTGTAAGCTACGTTTATTAGATTACAAAGTAATGTATGTATGTATGCATGTATGTATGTATGTTTTATTCATACTGCAAATGGGTATATACCCGGTGACAGTGGTAACTAATTACACTCAATAATGACAATAATAAACACAATTAATAATAAATTAATAATTAATACTAATAATAATAATAATAATAACAGCATCCTAAATTAAATGAAGCACTTAAAATAACATTTAAAGTACATCTAATTTGTATCTTAAGGGGACACTTCTGTGAGCTTTAAAACTTTTACAATTTTCATCCAAAATTTATGAATTTTAAACTACATAAACATGCCAACAATAGTACCATCTGTACAAAATTTGGTGCCATTGGGGCTAATAGTTTTGAAATGATATTTTTTAAATGTATTTTATATTGACGTCACCAAAAAGGCTCCTTGCATCACAATTTTCACAAATTTTTATTCATATTAGCTCAAAAGCTTGAAAATAGACATGGGAACATAAATTAATTAGCTTTTTGAGCTCGGTCTAAATAGAGAGCCACAATAAATTTTGTAATCGATTTTCTTAATTTTTCACCATTATTTCACCATAGTGTCCCCTTAACCCTAAGTTCGAACTAAAACCCACGCGTATGATAAGTTCATACCTGCACAAGTACCTTTCAGCGGTCAGCGCGTCTGGCTGCGAAACCAGGTGGCCCGGGTTCGAACTCCGGTCGGGGCAAGTTACCTGGTTGAGGTTTTTTCCGGGGTTTTCCCTCAACCCAATACGAGCAAATGCTGGGTAACTTTCGGTGCTGGACCCCGGACTCATTTCACCGGCATTATCACCTTCATATCATTCAGAAGCTAAATAACCTAGATGTTGATACAGCGTCGTAAAATAACCCAATAAAATAAAAAAAAACCTTTTGAGCACTACACTCATTTCGCTGTCAACTCACTCACTGCACTGGAACTACGACACATTTCACTGATACTATCCCGATTTCACTAAAACTTCAAAAACATTTCACTGTTCAAATACTTAGCACTGCCACTATAAACTATAAAGCTTCACCGACAGAAACACACTTCGCTTACACAACACACTTCATTGACACAACACACTTCTTCATTGATACAACACTTCAATAACAAAATATCAATTACACTCTTTAAATAGTGTGTATAATATACTACCGTCTATTAGTAAAGAGCTTAAGCCTATTTTAAATACATTTTTGGTTATTGGTAAAGCCTTTAGTAAGTCTGCAGGTAAAGCATTCCAGACCCTGATTAGACTCTTTTTTTATCACCCTGTAGAAATAATCTATGCTTCCAATTTCGCCGCTCTTGTCGAATCGTCGCTTGTGTCGATTATCGGATCTCCGACATGTTAAGTACCTTTACGCTGGGAATAAATCCAGAATGGTTTATTGTAAGGCGGACAATAAATTCCCAACGAGGCGACAAATCTTAAAATATGGAACATCTTGAATAATTGCGGCTTTGCTTGAGAAATCTGTGAACGGAGGTAACGCTGCGTTTTGACTATAACAATGTGCCGAGAACTGGAGCGGTGAAATATATTCAACATTACTCGAGTTTTACAACGCCCCTACAGTACAAAAGTGAGGCTGGCGCAATTTCAACATTACTTTATAGCCGATATAAGTTCATAAGTTGTAAACGTTTCGGTATGTTAATGAAATGTGCCCCGTACGGTTTGCATAGATACGACGTTCATTTTGGCAAATGGTCCATTAACATTTTCATAACTAAGTCTTCTAGTCTGCGAAATTATAACGCATATACGTCATCAATACGTCATTTTCATTCTTAGCAGAATGAGGTTAAGAGCGTCTACTTTTATGTCCAGATAGCTCATAATTAAAAGACGCCGTCACACACAGTGTTGGGCAGCGACAGCTTCTGTTATTGTCTAATTTTCGTGCCTTAAGAAAAAGGTTCTCAAATATATTACAGAGTGGAGTGGAACTTAACAGTAACAGTGTTTCATTTAAAGGCGCTCCTCAACCATAGACAAATAGATTAGAAGACCTCCAACTCAATGTATAACTTACTATATAGAGAGATCATTGAAGTTGTTAGCGAATGTTATTGGCGCTGGTGGCAAAAATCGGAAATACATCTCATATTGTTACACAGATCCGATCTGTATTACATGTAGCTATTATACCAGTATTATTATTATTATTATTATTATTATTATGATTGTTATTATTATGATTATTATTATTATTATTATTAATATTATTATTATGATTATTATTATTATTATGATTATTATTATTATGATTATTATTATTATTATGATTATTATTATTATTATGATTATTATGATTATTATTATGATTATTATTATTATGATTATTATGATTATTATTATTATGATTATTATTATTATTATTATTATTATTATTATTATTATTATTATTATTGCTCCCCAAAGATCGCGCAGTGATTTATCAACAGTAATCTCACTAGACGTTTTGATTTATCCAGAGAAAATCAAAGCTCGACTGGGATTTAATTGACTATTACACGATTAGAAAAAAGTATATAAAGATTAGAAGAAATAAAGTACTCTAATACAATAAAATATTAATTGACTTACTAAAATTCTATTTCACTAATGTTAGCTTCAATCAAAACGTTTGAACGGAGCCGCCATTTTCAGTTGACTGTGCGGTAAACAAATGACGATCGCAAAGCATGTTTTGTAGTACCGTAACGAATTTGCAGTTTGAAATGTTCGCAAACAAAGAAACAAATGCTAGGGAGATGATAAAAACAGAAGGAAGTATATAAAGATTTGAAGAATGAAGTTCTCTAATATAATAAAATAGGTATTCACTTACTAAAATTCTATTTCACTAATGTTAGCTTCATCAAAACGTTTGAACGGAGCCGCCATTTTCAGTCGATTATCTATGCGGGAAACAAATGACGATCACAAAGCATATTTTATAATACCCTAAAGAATTTCCATTTGGAAATGTTGACAAACAAAGAAAAAATGCTAGGAAAGTGATAAAAACAAATGCTAGGGAAGCGATAAAAACAAACAAATGCTAGGAAAGCTATAAACATATACTAGGGAAGTGATAAAATTGTAGCGATAAGTAGCCGTGATTGGTTGAAAGACGTCCTTTTCTACTGTTTTATTGGTCAAAAGTAGTATGACGTAGTAAAAGTGTAATAGTTTAAATTAAATGTTTATACCCAATATGTATATCACATAATATGATTTTTCGTTTAACATATGTATATTAATATAATGGTTGAACATTGTGTGTGTGAATAATGTAAATTAATAGGCACTACAAAATATTCAGACTATTTCTACTTTAAGTTTATAAATAAAGTCACACAAAATGGGGTTTGAATATTAGATACAAAATTGTATATGTTAATAGAGCTTTTTGAATATCAGATTCAAAATGCTGTATTGTGTTTGAATATTACATTCAAAATCGTAAATCCAGCTGACTTCAATCACTGCCATGCCTCCCAACAGTAGATTGAACATGGAATTTAACTTAAGAAAAGCTTATTGTATTAATTTACGTACATATTTGTGACTTCCAACAATTATATAATTTGTGCACTTTCAGTTAAAATTTCGTAAATAAATTCAATTTTCTCCTTCGAAAAAAAAAAACAATGTTCAATATATTTGTGCTAAAAAGAAAAATTTCGCGTATACATAAAAAAGAAATTCCCGAGTTTAAACTTGGTTATTTTGATCTGAAGGGCTTTAAACATAAAAGGTCAGCTTTATGAGCTAAAAAACAGTATTTCGCGAATGCGTGGTTTACGAAAAGTAGGTTTCTAATAATTACTGTATGTTATCCAACAAACTAAAGTTCATGTTCTTAGCCTATTTGGGAGCAAGTTTTGTGTTTTAATTCATTGCAGACAATGCCTGTTGAATGTTAGTTCATTCATTCATTCATTCATTCATTCATTCATTGTATTCCATAGATCTTACATGAGCAATGAAGCTTTAAGATGTGGAACATGTCAACATTTTACAATATTACAATTACAATTTTTACAAATTTTTATAGTTTTACAATTTAGTAATTTTCTACAATTTTTACAATGTTGTACAATTTTTTTACATTTTGGCGAGATGTAGTGAGATGAAATGAGGTCCGAGGATTCGCCAAAATATTACCCGGCATTTGCCTTTTCGGTGGGGGAAACCTCGGAAAAACCCAACCAGGTAATCAAATCAAAGGGGGTAATCAAATCAAAGGTGTTGATGCCAAGGACTCGCCATAGACCATCTCGCTTCAGTCCCACGGCTGTGGAAAACCTCGGAAGAAACCAAAGTCCAAAGGGGGATCCAACCCAAGCCCGAACGCAGCTCCGGATCAGCAGCCCAGCGAGTCTGCCGACTGAGCTACATCGATGGCTCTACTAAAATTATACAATACATAGCCAATCAGATTATTAAATTTACAAACGCAAACGATCATTCATAAGTTGAGCTATATTATAATACAAAACAATTTAATTAAATTTAAGTCATAAACAATTCAACCAGTTGTGATATACAGAAATTGATAATACATATCATGCAAACTACTTCAAATTACAAACACAAACAATTTATCAGTAGAGCTATATAGATTACTATTCAATTTAAAGCATATACAATTCATCGGCCAAAACTATACAAATATATACAATACAAAGTAGCATACTTTCATTAAGCTATACAAATTTGTGCAATTAATATCAAGTAGATTAATTCAATTTATAATCATAAACAATTCATCAGTTGAGCTATACATATTACCATTCAATTTACAGTAGGTCTATATACAATTCATCAGTAGAGCTACACAGACTAGTAATCATTTTAAGAACATATACAATTCATCAGCCAAACTATACAAACATATACAATCAAATTAGTTCAATTTACAAACTTATTTTCGTTAAGCTATACAATTCATATGAAGTAGATTAATTCAATTTATAAGCTTAAACAATTCATCAGTTGACCTATACAGTTCAAGAAAGTAATCTGTATGATTTGTAAAAGAATGAAAGAATTGCTACGAACCGCGTTAAACGTAAAACGAAAAGGTAGACTATGTTTAACTGTGATATTTATTCATGTTGTCTTATCTCTAGGAAGGCACTGGAATTTGATCCCTCGTCTTTAGCATTGAAAGCCCCTGACTAGCGATGCAGCCGACTTAGATTACAGGGTTGTATTTACTGTAAATTTAGTTGGCTGTCAGTTGACGTAGAGGAAAGGAGCGGGCTTTGTATTGCCGGTAGTGGCATGAGACTTATTGTGGATGTGCTTTGTCCCGGTCCTTTCTCTCGCTTAATTGTAACACAATAAAGTTAACTCGCTCGTGACGTCGTAAATTGCATCATGGGCTGAGTCAATCCAGGAAGGGAAAATCATGTTACTATATGGGCAAAGTATAGTAATAAAAATCCATTAGAACGGCCTGCATTTTGAGTCCTCTGAACAATTTTCGATCACTTTTGCAATATTATCTATTCAGTAACTTCAAGGCACATCGTTAATGCGTACTGCATTAACATGTGGTTCAGTAAATTCACTGTAGGTGACACTTCAGCACATATTTGCACTGAAGTCGAAAAAAATATTTCCATTTCGAGCTTTATGTTACTCTATTTTAACCTTCGAGTATAATATTCCCGATTTTTTTGCGAGGTGGCATTTTTCATTTGCTATTGTATTGCTGGGCATGCCACGAAAACTCAACCTTTAAGGTAACCCCACAACAAAAAGCCGGCCGGATTGAGATCTGGAGATCGTGCAGTCCATATTGTTGAAACGTACCTACTGTTGACAATGTCGCCACCAAAGATCCGTAACATGTAATTATGGATTCACCAAAATGTGCTATAGCTATTTCGATGATGCCTGTACACCCGGTTAAGACTTATTTTCTCTTTATTTGATTAATTTTCTTAAGCACCTTAGCACATTGATTAGTGATTATCTTTGATCTCCCAGATTTTCATTAAATCCCCGTAATTGCGAATGGAACATGAGCCTTCTTTTAAAGTTAAGTGTTTTAAAATTCGTCACACCTTGAGAAAAACTATGTTTATCATAACAACATTGAATCAGCTGTATCCTAAATATCTCGTCATAGAATCTTGGCTTGAAACGTCAGAATTGTTTTAATTGTAAGCCTACTCATACAATTGAAGATATTATTACAAAAACAGCCTTTGTCAGTTAAATCAAATTGAGTTAAGGACACATTTTCTACTATTTGAAATGTTTGTAGACTCCAAAAACGACTAATGTCAGGTGCAATAGACACAAGGATAGGCTGAACACCACGAAAACAGCTGACATGTGTTGTTCTTTTTATGTTTTCTTGTTCTGAAAATAGCAGTTTTGACAAGGGCTGTTTTTGTAATAATGTCTTCAATTGTTTTAACCAACAAAATGATAACTATGGAAATTCACAAAATAACAAATGAAAAACGCCATTGTTTGCATGCCTGGTTTTTTATACCTCAGATATAATATTTAATATGAAGCTTTAAAGTTTGAAATGATTTTGAATGACATTATTTTTGTATAAAAACAGAAGCGAAGATTTATAAGATTGTGTGTCATGTCTTGGTCAGAGGTGATGCTGTAGTCTGAACGTAGCTGTAAGTCCGACAACTGACGTGGGAGAGAGTACAGCTGCTTGAAGGCTAACTAAGCTGACAGATTATTCATCGTGAAAGACAGGACTGGTCTCAGTGCAGCATTGCTGATACAACTCACGCTTTAGCACTAGTGATATTAATTAAATTACAGAGGTGGCCAAATTATTATACGAGTACTAAAACGTTTTTATTTGAAGCATAATATAATTCATCATATCAACTATCAGTGTAATTCACAGAGTCTATATTGTTGTAAATATGATTGTTTACATCTTCTGGTGTATTTTTCCAACGGATATATATGATTTGTCTGACTGTGTTGGTACTATTGGTGTTTTAATTATATACTGCAGAAGATATTCAACAGTGTATTCTCCCATTGCCTGCAAAAAGACCGGATATGAACCCAGTTGAAAATCTGTGGTCTGTACTGAATGAGAAACTGAAAAAAAAAATGCTTGCAACAAAACATGGACTCATTGAAGACTGTCTGATATCAGCTAAATGATGCTGATATTCAAAGAAAGTGTCAAATTTTGGTTTCCAGCATTCTTGACAAAATCAACATCTTAATGAAGAATAAGGAAATGTTCACAAATCTCTAGAGTCAATTTTCTGTTCATTATTTCTGTGCAAAATACAGATTTGTTAATTATTTCTGCCTAAAAATACAGATTTGTTGTACATGTAATCACTTTAGTCTAATAATTTAGCCACCTCTGCACGAAGAAATTATACTGCTAAGCCTTAATTACATAATAGTTATGACCAGGGCTGGCGGTTTCGGAACCCAAACAAAAAAACAAGTTATGTGCACATACGGTTGTGACTACTGGTCTACGTCATGCAGTCCCTGTGTACACTCAGCATAAGAAAACCATCGGTTACAGTAATCTTAAGACGGCGGTATTATATGAATGTACCTCGAGTTCAGTGCATACGGCGGAAACAATATGCTCCAACGAATAATAGAATCACAGTCATCATAAAAGGTTACACTTTTGCGTCCTTTTATTGTTTCATTTTGCCAAATAAAAGCATGGGTTGTCGCGCCATGGAAAAATTCTTCTTTACATATTTTCCATCTTCATTATCCTCCGTGATCCATGATTCTAAGTATTTAAACCGTTTGACTATTTGTAGCTTTTTAATGCTCATTTCAAACTGTTTGGGCTTTCTTATATTTTTGTGGATTGTCATCATTAGCCTGCTTGAGTTTTATTAATATTTAATGCCAATATCCCACACAATAAATTAATATCCAAATGCATAAAAAAAATCGGACAGCCTAGAAATAGTAGTAGCAAATGCTCTTATAAACTGAAATAGATAAAAAATAAAAAAGTAATCACGTCATAAAACCACTGTATTTGCCTGGAATTACAGAGGAGCAACGTTTTCTTTTTACATAATTTTGTCGTTTTCAATTTGTTTCTGTCTTATTTTCCTGAACGACTCGTTGGTCTTAAATGTAGTTAGACTCCTGTTACAGAATGGGGCTCCATTATCTTTCTTTTCCTCGTGGTAAATGCAATTTCATAATTTCTTACCGGACGAATAAGGGCAAAGTTGAAAGAGAAGAATCTGCATGCCGAGAACTCTGCCGTGTTGGAGCACAGTCGTAGAGGAAACACTGAGATCTGAAACAGAGATGGAGAAAAAGATATTGCATTGAGCCTGCATGCACTGAGTCGTGTTCATATCATGAATGGTACAAGAAAATCCCTCACATCCTGATAGGAATTTTGTGTGGTTTTGTTCGCTGAAGTGGGACGAGGCGCATTAGTGTATTCGCCTGCAGCCTTCCCTTCCATTTAGTACCCTCTATCGCTCACCACAGCACCGCTGCAATTGGTGTAATAGCCATTTGTGGCGTAAGAGCTCATCATTTCAGTGTAGTAAATCTCTTTCCCCTACACTGGAACCAATTCTGCTACAACAACTTCATCTACTAAGATGTCAGGGAAGTTTAAGCTTGTGACTTACAATACTCACGAAATGCCAAAACGACATTGCGATATATGAACCTACTTTCACTTTCAGTGGAAAAAAATGAGGGAATATTAGTTGGATCAGTGATTCTCAACGGGTGTGTGCCGCGAAACTTCTGAGGCTTTGTGATATTGTTGTTAAAAGTAATTAAAATGATTTCATTGAATATTTATAAAAAAAACACGAGAATAATATTCAAGCACTTGAACTAATTTTACTGGAAATTTATTGACTTGAGCCTTACAACAAAAGTAATGAGTTATTAATGATAAAATTGAGCTTGTCGCTTCTTACGCAAAATTTCAATAAATTCGTGGTGGAATTGAAGACAAACACACACGCATTCCTTGTTCAACTGAGAGAAGTCTCTCGCGCTTCTTGTGTGTTTTTTTTTTTTTTTTTACATTTGTTAGCATCTTAAACCCATCCCATTTGTTCCAAGATGCTGGATACGGAATTATACACATGTGCTTTATATGTCCAGTACGTAGTCTATTGATGAGAATTTGATTCCTTCGTGTTAGATTAATTAATTAAATTATGGTTTATTTAACGACGCTCGCAACTGCAGAGGTGATATCAGCGTCGCCGGTGTGCCGGAATTTTGTCCACAAGAGTTCTTTTACATGCCAGTAAATCTGTTGACATGAGCCTGTCGCATTTAAACACACTTAAATGCCATCGACCTGGGTCGGGATCGAACCCGCAGCCTCGAACATAGAAGGCCAGCGCTATACCAACTACGCTACCGAGGCCGACTCGTGATGGATGTTTAGTTGGATAGAGTAAACTGGAGAAAGTTTCTTCTTTAGTAAATACCCACATGTGAGCTTGGTATGTCCAATACGTAGTCGGTTGATGAGAACTTGATTCCTTCGTGATAGATGTTTAGTTGGATAGGATAAACTGGAGAAAGTTTCTTCTTTAGTAAATAACCATGTATGAGCTTGGTATGTCCAATACGTAGTCGGTTGATGAGAACTTGATTCCTTCGTGATAGATGTTTAGTTGGATAGGATAAACTGGAGAAAGTTTCTTCTTTAGTAAATAACCATGTATGAGCTTGGTATGTCCAGTACGTAGTCAGTTGATGAGAACTTGATTCCTTCGTGATAGATGTTTAGTTGGATAGGATAAACTGGAGAAAGTTTCTTCTTTAGTAAATAACCATGTATGAGCTTGGTATGTCCAGTACGTAGTCGGTTGGTGAGAACTTGATTCCTTCGTGATAGATGTTTAGTTGGATAGGATAAACTGGAGAAAGTTTCTTCTTTAGTAAATAACCATGTATGAGCTTGGTATGTCCAGTACGTAGTCGGTTGGTGAGAACTTGATTCCTTCGTGATAGATGTTTAGTTGGATAGGATAAACTGGAGAAAGTTTCTTCTTTAGTAAATAACCATGTATGAGCTTGGTATGTCCAGTACGTAGTCGGTTGGTGAGAACTTGATTCCTTCGTGATAGATGTTTAGTTGGATAGGATAAACTGGAGAAAGTTTCTTCTTTAGTAAATAACCATGTATGAGCTTGGTATGTCCAGTACGTAGTCGGTTGGTGAGAACTTGATTCCTTCGTGATAGATGTTTAGTTGGATAGGATAAACTGGAGAAAGTTTCTTCTTTAGTAAATAACCATGTATGAGCTTGGTATGTCCAGTACGTAGTCGGTTGGTGAGAACTTGATTCCTTCGTGATAGATGTTTAGTTGGATAGGATAAACTGGAGAAAGTTTCTTCTTTAGTAAATAACCATGTATGAGCTTGGTATGTCCAGTACGTAGTCGGTTGGTGAGAACTTGATTCCTTCGTGATAGATGTTTAGTTGGATAGGATAAACTGGAGAAAGTTTCTTCTTTAGTAAATAACCATGTATGAGCTTGGTATGTCCAGTACGTAGTCGGTTGATGAGAACTTGATTCCTTCGTGATAGATGTTTAGTTGGATAGGATAAACTGGAGAAAGTTTCTTCTTTAGTAAATAACCATGTATGAGCTTGGTATGTCCAGTACGTAGTCGGTTGGTGAGAACTTGATTCCTTCGTGATAGATGTTTAGTTGGATAGGATAAACTGGAGAAAGTTTCTTCTTTAGTAAATAACCATGTATGAGCTTGGTATGTCCAGTACGTAGTCGGTTGGTGAGAACTTGATTCCTTCGTGATAGATGTTTAGTTGGATAGGATAAACTGGAGAAAGTTTCTTCTTTAGTAAATAACCATGTATGAGCTTGGTATGTCCAGTACGTAGTCGGTTGATGAGAACTTGATTCCTTCGTGATAGATGTTTAGTTGGATAGCATAAACTGGAGAAAGTTTCTTCTTTAGTAAATAACCATGTATGAGCTTGGTATGTCCAATAAGGAGTCGGTTGATGAGAACTTGATTCCTTCGTGATAGATGTTTAGTTGGATAGGATAAACTGGAGAAAGTTTCTTCTTTAGTAAATAACCATGTATGAGCTTGGTATGTCCAGTACGTAGTCGGTTGATGAGAACTTGATTCCTTCGTGATAGATGTTTAGTTGGATAGGATAAACTGGAGAAAGTTTCTTCTTTAGTAAATAACCATGTATGAGCTTGGTACGTCCAATACTTAGTCGGTTGATGAGAACTTGATTCCTTCGTGATAGATGTTTAGTTGGATAGGATAAACTGGAGAAAGTTTCTTCTTTAGTAAATAACCATGTATGAGCTTGGTACGTCCAATACATAGTCGGTTGATGAGAACTTGATTCCTTCGTGACAGATGTTTAGTTGGATAGGATAAACTGGAGAAAGTTTCTTCTTTAGTAAATAACCATGTGTGAACTTGGTACGTCCAATACGTAGTCGGTTGATGAGAACTTGATTCCTTCGTGACAGATGTTCAGTTGAATAGGATAAACTAGAAGCAGTTCTAATTTCCCTGAGTTTGCTACTAGATGTTTGAAGCCAATTGGAGTACCATATACTGTACCATTAATTTTTTTTTTTTAAGATGAGTGGCTATATCATTATTCCAAGTGTCATTGTCCATATCCTGTATAGGAAAACGAGTTGCTTCTCTCGCTGCCATATCAGCCTCTTCATTTCCATGCAGATCTTGATGGGAAGGAATACAGATTACGATAATTTGCTTTGATTGATTGTATATCTCAGTGTAATAATGTTGAATTTCATTGATCAGTGGAGTTATTTCAATTATTTTAAGCTTGAAACGCTAAACATTAGATATGTTCACGTCTGTTACTTGAGTCAATGTTCTATTGAAATTCTTCTTCTGAAAGTTTTAATGAATCAGCTGCCCAGGATGTGTACATACCTCTCGCCTGATGCTCGCGGAATTCCCCGGTGCAGTATCAGAACAGTTTCTGCAGAAGTTTCCTAGTTCTTTCGCTCTGAAATGTAATTAATCGTTAGACGATGAAATGCTTTACTTGTAGCGATGCTGTTACTTAAACCTTGTTTAAACTCCATATCGTACATTTTACCTGCTTTAATAATTCTCTTTCATTAAAGCAATATCCATATTTCATTTCTACAGGGTGTATAATTTTTTGTTTACTCACATTCGGATTAAAATAAGCTGTCAAGCATTAATGTTTAACTATTCTTTTAACTTCAGTGCAGAAAGTTGTTTTATGAGACGACAAATTAATTGACCGATCACGGTGAAGATGACAGCAAAGACGCTAAATTTGAACTCTGTATTATGTCTCTTGAATTGCAGTTCAAGCAGATAAACTGTGAACGAAAATATAACATCCGCAACTTTATGAAAGAGAAGCCGGTTGGTGGCGACGAAGCCAAGTTTGTGAGGGTTTTTCTGGGAGTTCTCCGGTTTTTTTCTCTTCATTTGGCTAACATTCTCTTCGAGGTTATTTACCGAATAGTAGTTGTAAAAACAGAAAGTAAGAACTACTGGAATTAATCAAATGATTCAATAGTGCATGAATTACTAAATGTAATGCTGATCAGTTGCTGGTACGACATTGTTCAATCATGTCTACATGTACAGAGTTTGCCAGACTGTTGTGTTTGCATTATATCGGTGAACTGTTTGTGTCTGCATTGGGAGAGAAGATAGTCGTATATTAGTGATTGAGAGAGAACAACATTTTACAGTGAGTAGAACCATCAATAACAGTAAATACATTCTAACGTGGAAATACAGTATGTGTCGCGCTTTTAATTAATGATAATTAATGCATAAAATGTAATAATGAGAAAGCATCTGCCTCTTCCGTAATACCCGTTTCTAAATTGGACGGTGATTATCAGTAGTGATCAAAGCGCCGAAACGTGTTTCGAGATATTGGCCATTAAAATAAATCTGTTTTTTTTTTATAAAACATTTTATTCAAGAATTATTATAACATTCATACTTACTTACTGGCTTTTAAGGAACCCGGAAGTTCATTGCTGCCCTCACATAAGCCCGCCATTGGTCCCTATCCTGAGCAAGATTAATCCATTCTCTATCGTCATACCCCACCTCCCTCAAATCCATTTTAATATTATCTTCCCGTCTACGTCTCGGCCTCCCTAAAGGTCTTTTTCCCTCCGGCCTCCCAACTAACACTCTATATGCATTTCTGGATTCGCTCATACGTACTACATGTCCTGCCCATCTCAAACGTCTGGATTTAATGTTCCTAATTGTGTCAGGTGAAGAATACAATGCGTGCAGTTCTGTGTTGTGTAACTTTCTCCATTCTCCTGTAACTTCATCCCGCTTAGCCCCAAATATTTTCCTAAGAACCTTATTCTCAGATACCCTTAACCTATGTTCCTCTCTCAGAGTGAGAGTCCAAGTTTCACAACCATACAGAAGAACCGGTAATATAACTGTTTTATAAATTCTAACTTTCAGATTTTTCGACAGCAGACTGGATGATAAAACATTATAACATTCATACTGTTACAAAAAAATAGCACAAATAATACCGAAAAAGGCTAACCGATTTTTAATAAGAGACCAGCAGTTGAATTAATATTTCAAAGCAAAATAAATATATGAATTTTTGCTTATAAATAGCAAAATATCGCATTCTTGATATTTTCCGAGTTAAATTAGCCTGCCATCAGCAGATTTGTGCAAATATCTCTTTTTTTTTTCAAATTGTCGGTTGGTCTATTAATGCGAAACTCCGTCCAATTCATAATACATTGCTAGGAACCCTAGAATTTCGTGAATGGATTTTGTCGCGAATTTTTTTTAAGACCGAGGAGTTGCTGTGTTCAAGTATGTAGTAAGATAAGTCATTGTAAATGGATTTTAAGTTCGCGAAATTCAACACTATTTTGCACTTTTTAGTTTTTGTACTACTGTAAATGTTACGCGAAATAAGACTTTTTCGAGATTTTGTACAATATTTCTTTCAAAATATAATAAGATTTTATTATTACTCACATAGTAGCTCATAAAGTCAATCGCCAGATTGGATTTTATTATGACTCAAGTAATCTCATTATGAAACCAGTTTAGCCAGTCGCCATATTGAATTAAAGTTTACAATAAACCTATACGGGTCTAAGTAATTGTCAGTTTTAATATTAAGTTAGAATTCTCAATTTACTAAAGATTATTATTTTATTAGTCCTACAGAATATATTATCTGTTATGATAACAATTAATATCAGAAGAAAAAAATTCACTCCGGCGCCGGGGATCGAACCCGGGCCTTGGTTCTACGTACCAACCGCTCTCATCATTGAGCTACGCCGAAGTCCAGTCCAGCACCGGATCGAACTCCCCTTCTCCAGTGTTTTTCCCTTTTTGGCCTGACTCCAAGTTGGGCATGTATGTTAATATTTTATTAAGTCAACTGTCATTATACAAGGAGCGCACTCAGTTGAGTGACTTGGTGGCCGGGATTCCACAGTAGTATGGTTTGTGAAAAGTGTATGACATATGCGAATTTGAGAGGTAAACTCGGTGAAACGTTTGGATTTAAATTGAACGATCGTGGAGAAGTGCTTGACAGAAAAAAAAGTTTTTTCGTGTTTAGTTATGCAGGAAACATTATTAATAAACGTAGAGCGGCACTTAATTCGTAGCATGTGAATGCACTCACATGTTTAAAATCATGGATGAAGTAGTATTAACTAGGTGAGTCTCCATACTTTTTGTTATTTATGTTTGTCTCAAAAATTCCCGGAGAAATTGACACAATAAATTATAAGCCTCATAATAAATATGTTAGTAAGTAATTAAAATAGTTGTTTTGAAATATAACGATACAGTATATACAGATATACAATATGTAATACTTATGTTTATCACCGAACATAAGTTAAATTTAACAGTAATTTTGTATTGAATGAATGAATGAAATAGCCTTTGGATTTCCCGTGAAGGGCTATGGCCTCCTAAAAAGGGGAGCTCTTTAGAGATCATGCGGTGAGCTAATCCGCATGACGGTTAGGTTCTGTTCTATATAAGTTTTGTTCGTCGTTCGTGTGTGTACAATTGCACTCTCACTCGATACTTGCAAACTTTAGCGATCGCCATTCTTCTCGGTTCTTGGCTGTTCTGGACCACAGGGGTCCAGCTAGGCTCTTGAAGAAGTCCGCCCATCTGGTCCCAGGTCTTCTTCGGTTTCGCCTCCCGATGCGTGGGTCCCACGTGGTGGAAATATGCGCCCATCTGCAGCCTTGAAGTCTCGACACGTGACCTCCCCATTTCCATTTCAGGCGTTCCCCTTGGTATGCCATGCCTCTGGTGTTTGTCATCTGCTTGAGTCTGGTGTTGGAAATCTTGTCTCTGAGGGAGAGTCCTAGGATTTTCCTCTCAATTTTGCGCTGGCAGATCTGAATCTGCGTCTTACAGTATATTAAAACATTTTTCAACTCGATTAATCTATCGATTAATGGATTAAATTCAAATAGTTAATCGATTAAATATTTTGATCGATCCACAGCACTACTGGTAATAGGTGTATCTATCAGCCAGAACCTCAATCAGAGGATTAACGCGTTATGACCAACATTTTTACGTCGCTCTTCCATGAATGTATTCGCCATTTTTCAGAGTCCCTATACATTGCATACATTTTTCATGATATGAAAATCCGGACGCTACTTATCACACTCCTTGTAGCAGTTGGCAATATCAAACGCAGCATAGTTTCCTCACCTCTCTGCAATCTTCATCGCACCTGTAGTAAACGAACATTATTCTTGCAAGTTATAGAACTGCTACACAAATAATTACTCACGACATTCTGCCACCTGTTGTGTTATATCCCTTACGAAAACGTAGAGAAGTAGTAGTACGATCTTGCCGAAGTTGGCAACTGTGATAATTAAAAGCTGGGGCCCGAACTTTGCGCTCAGACTCGTCCATGCCTCATCCTCGTCTCTTCCAGCTCGCAGGTGTACCCTCGCTGATGATCGCCGCTGAAAGCTTCGGAAATATTGAATGGTTCTCGCGGTGCAAGTTTTACAGCGTGGACTTCCCCCGGGAGTGACCTCACAGCTCCGATACTTTGCCGGAATCTTCTGATTGTTGCGAGAAATGTCACGAAGCAATCTCCTCTATATCCCTTTCTTTCCCCCGGATCGCATTTCTGAGCTTGCGAATCCACTTAACGCAAGACTTTCGTGAAAAGATCCCCGTTCTTTCTCGCTGATAACTGCAAGAGTCTCGCTTAAGTCCCTCGATTTCTTTAAAACTCTTTTCTCGTCTTAAAGTTTTTCTCTTTTGTTTCGTAAGTATGAAAGTTTCGAGGGTCTTATTGCTACTACGGAATTGAAAAACCTGCACTAATTGAATTAATCCTATTATATTTCCTAAAGAAATTAGAAGGAAGATAAAAGGTGTATTCATAAATATTGAAGTGTAAGGTGACCTGGCTGAAAATGTAGCAACAGCCGTAGCGAGAACGTGACTCGCGAGACATTGTGGCTCGCAGTGATTCGTTTGCTTCTAACCTCCGCCAACCCCCACCCTCTCACTCACTGGAGTCAAACTCCGTTCCATTTGTATTTGTCTCTGACCTGCGAGTGGCATATGTCTCTCTCGAAACCATATACGGAAGTTTCAAGTAGGATGGGAGGACGCATATTTTTGCTGTCAATATGATGAGAATATTAAATGTATGATTTGTTAACAAGTATTACGAGGAAAACGGTTGTATAACATAAAACGGCATTATACTACATGTTACTGATGAAACATTAAAAGGTTAATTGTTATTGTTATCATCATCATCATAATCATCATCATCATCATCATCATCATCATCTCTGTACGTCGACCCTTTTTCAGCAGATGTACGAATAATGCGGTTAGCTCTTCAATTTGAACTCACTGATTTATTATGTGATGTCAAATGAAAGCTAGATGTAAGGACTTGACAAATGTTGAACTTTCAAATCTTTGCCAAAAAATAAATATCCGAAACTCCGTTCTTTCGTTTGCTCTGTTGAAGCCATGTTCGCAACAACTTACGTTTGTGAAAAATTATTTTCAACAATTAAAATAGTAAAAACCAAATTTAGATCACGACTGACAGACAAATACCTTCGTGAACAACTACGACTGGCAGTGAGTGACATAATTCCCGATTTTGAAACTCTGTCGCAGAAGACAGTTAATTTTAGGTTGTGATATTGTTCATTTATTGTTCGTTTCTTTCTTTGTTACATGTACTAAACATTAGTTTGTAACCTTATATTGTATAAAATTATATTTAAGTGTTTGACGTAAGGAAAATGAAAATCCGTTAATAAGTCAGACAGTTGCTTCACTTCCCCTTCGGGTGTCCGCCTCCGTCCATAGGTGCTATGCACGTTGCAGGTTACACAGTGGCTCGGCGCACGATTACATTTTCGCCACCGCTGCTTCACATGTTGAAAGAATGTAAATGCTAGTCATGAATTGCAAGCGACATTGATATGCAGCGCACACGTTACAGTTCGCCGTGCTGCTTTGTGTCAGCATTGCCCTGATGAGGAAGATAAAATCTGCTATCACTGTCCACCACAGTGATGTCCAAGCCTTCATATTCTTTTAATGAAATGCAGTTTTTATACAGTACAGCTACTCGTACAAGGTAACAGCTCGTCAATATCGTACAGAACGTCGATCTTTCGAAAGGACTTTTGTGATGTGAAAATCAAATAGGTTACAAATTTTATGCATGTCATTTCATCCATTATTCATGTTTAATTATACCAGAAAGGCAATCCCATACTTTTGGAATTACCAGTTTTTGCAGTAGGCCTATACATTTACAGTCTTAGTAATAAACCGTGTATAGTTTTTATACTAGACTTATGCAGAGTTGAGACAGAAAACGTTACTAATAAACGTGAATAAGCTATGGACGTATAAACAGGCAGTAACTATACAATGGGAATTGCTTTGCAGTAGTTATATACACGAAACCCCTTGTTTAAGCGTTGTATATAGAGAAAAAATGGCCGCCCCTCTAACAGCTGTTCGTATCGACTGTCATTTTATGATGATGGTTGCCTAGTAACCAAAGAAGAACAAACCAAAGAGCACAGAATAATTAGAATAATATTACTGTAGCTTGTACTCTTTGACCAAAATATAGTATGGTAATCGATTAGAGCCAGTTGTACTATCGATACTTAACACGCCACACTAGAGCGCTCTACCGGATGCAATAGAGAACCTCAGATATTCTATTATCTTTCGTAACGAAGTAATGACGAAACTATACGCGATGTATGTTGTGATTATTAGTAAGGAATTTACACACGAAGTATAAACGAGCTACTCATTGTATAAGTATAAGACAGTTAAACGTCTGTATATAGAGATTTTATTAGTAAGACCGTTATCATATTATATTATTCATTCATGCATTCATTTCATTTAGTCTTCTGCCCAAGGGCAGGTCTTTCACTGCAAATCCAGCATTCTCCAGTCTTTCCTATTTTCTGCCTTCCTCTTTGTCTCCTCATATGATCCATATATCTTAATGTCGTCTATCATCTGATATCTTCTTCTGCCCCGAACTCTTCTCCCGTTCACCATTCCTTCCAGTGCATCCTTCAGTAGGAAGTTTCTTCTCAACCAGTGACCCAGTCAATTCCTTTTCATCTTTCTGATCAGTTTCAGCATCATTCTTTCTTCATCCACTCTTTCCAACACAGCTTGGTTTCTTACTCTATCCATTTCACATGCTCCATCCTTCTCCATATCCACATTTCAAATGCTTCTAGTCGCTTCTCTTCACTTCGTCGTAATGTCCACGTTTCTCCTCCTATACAATGCTACACTCCACACAAGGCACTTCACTAGTCTCTTCCTTAGTTCTTTCTCCAGAGGTCCGCAGAAGATGCTCCTTTTTCTATTAAAAGCTTCCTTTGCCATTGCTAATCTCCTTTTGGCTTCTTGGCAGCAATTAGTGTTACTGCTTATAGTACATCCCAAGTATTTGAAGCTGTCCACTTGCTCTACTGCCTCATTTAGAATTCGCAAGTTTACCTTCTTTACTTTACTTCCTATGACCATGGTCTTCGTCTTGTTAGAATTATTTATCTTCATCCCATTTAGCTGTCATTTAGCACCAGCAGCGTATCCCTTAGTATAATCTCCTCTTCTGCTAACAACGCCATACACTTTATTCTTCTTCCTCCCACTATCACTCCTCCCATATTCTGAAAATAGTTCTTCACTAAATCCTCGAAGTAGATGTTGAGCAGGGTAGGCGATATTCCTCTCCTTATTTCACTTCCTTCTGACATTTCTTCTCCTATCCTGACTTTGACTCGTTGTTTCATACTGAACTAAACAGCCTCATCTCTTTCCAATCCACGCCAGTTTTTTTATGATAACCATCCATTTATTCCAATTAACTTTGTCAAACGCCTTTTCTAGGTCCACAAATACTATATACACGTCTTTATTGTTCTTTAGGTATGTTTTGCCGATTGTTCGTAGCAGTCCAATTGCATCTCTCGTACCTTTACCTTTCCTCAAGCCCAACTGCTCCTCTTCCAAGTGTTCTTCCATCTTAGAATAGAAACGTCGATTCAGTATTCGTAGAAGAATTTTTGTCGAGTGTGATATCAGGCTGATAGTCCTGAACTTGTTACATTTCTTGGCATTATTTTTCTTCGGTATTGGAATCAACACTGTCTCCGTAAAATCTTCAGGCCAATCGCCTTTCTCACATATTTCGTTGCGTAATTATAGTATACTAGTGGCTTGTGCAGCAAATGCCGCTGCAAACTAAGTTCGTTAGAAGTTCAAATAAAAATTTTTCAGATTTATTTTCAATGAAGAATACTTGTCTTTTTGATAGTTATTTGCTTCCATAATAATGAAAGATACTCCCTCTGAGTGGATTTTTTTAGGCCAAATACTTTTTTCTTGAACCTATCCAACTTCAGTTTTTAAGTTTCAACGCGAAAACGCAAGTATCAATGTCAGGACGATAGCAGGAGCTATTTAAGATCATTGTGGATTGTAGGCAAAAATTTAAAAAAATGTCAGGTTTGCTAAGCTTTCGAACAATAGCATTTTCGTATAGCTGCTGCATGTAGAACTTGAAATGTAGAGCGTAAAATCATTTTATCCTACTAAGAGATCTTGCTGAAAAGATCTGGAGACTACAAAATTTTGTAGGCCTCTTATTTTATCAGTAAGTAATTCCTTTTTATCTTTCCTTAGGACCTGTAATTTTTGCGCTCTCTCGAGCCAATACTGAAGACAATGACACATATCAATATCTACACTACACCGCCATTAAGTATATGAAAAAAACCCAACCCCACTGGATTAATAAGTATAAAAATATTTGATTTTTAATAACAATATTATTATCTTACTTAAGTTTTGTAGTTATATATAGCAGTCACTCAGTAAATTATAGAAAGGTAAAAAAAGGTAAAGGTATCCCCGTAACATGCCATGGAGGCACTTGGGGGGCATGGAGGTAGAGCCCCATGCTTTCCATGACCTCGGCACTAGAATGAGGTGGTGTGGTCGGTACCACGCTCTGACCGCCTTTTACCCCCGGGAAAGACCCGGTGCTCAATTTTATAGGAGGCTAAGTGAACCTCGGGGCCGTTCTGAAAGTTTGGCAACAAGAAAAAATCCTGTCACTACCTGGGATCGAACCCCGGACTTTCCAGTCCGTAGCCAGCTGCTCTACCAACTGAGCTGAAGATCTAAATTAAGATATTCTCTACATTTACTTACATAACCTCAAAACGTTTCACTTTCATGTCATCAATATAGCATCAATATTATGCACAATTAATGAAAAATAGACGCATCATGATATTAGCTATAATAATATTTAATTTCTAATGGTAATAATGTCATCAAACCACCTCAAGTTTCGTACATTTGAATATACAATATACAGCTCTACTCAGAAAATTATACACTGCAGAATCAGTTTTAATAACAAATTGAATTGAGCTCTAAATATGTCGGCAATCCTGCAGGTCATGGCCTTCGTGTAATAGCCTATTGTTTATTGTAGTGTGTGTTTTGTTCTGAAATTCAATCAAATCGGCCGTGTTTCAATAAAATTAGTTCTTAGAACTGACAACAGATGGATTTTGGAAAATAGGAAAATTATGTATGAAAATTGACATTTCAGTGAAAACTACTATTTTTCCGAAAAACTTTGGATGCCAGGCATGAAAATGAGGGGTCATTCATTAAAATCCGTTCAGCCGTTTTCCCGTAATTTCCATTACCAGTTCAAATTATATATATTGTATTATATTATATATTATATTATTTGTTAATGGCGGGTACTTGACTATTCATCATTCGTCCATATGAAGTACCAGAGTCGTTGCCCGGTGTGCGCCATAGGAGGCTGGTCTACGCTACAACCACCATGAGATGAAATGATAAGATTTGTTGGGATGCCACTGGGGAACCGGAGGTCCCGCAGAAAACCCCAGTGTTACCTGCACCATGGGCTTGCCCAACACAACGTATAAATCGTGGGTACACCGATGCTCGAACTTGGGTCTACAGAATTATAAATCCAGGATTCTACCATTAGACCACCGTGACAGCATATATCATATCCGAGGTTGCGAGTTTAATCCCGGCCCAGGTCGATGGCATTTAAGTGTGTTTAAATGCGACAGGCTCATGTCAGTAGATTTACTGGCATGTAAAAAAACTTCTACGGGACAAAATTCCGGCACACCGGCAGTTGCGAGCGTCGTTAAATAAACCATAATTTCTTTGTATCATACTTTATTTGTAGAATTGGACATGCGGCGAATATGATCAACAACAATTCACTGGTAATAATTAACAAAGCAAGTTAGTTTGCAACAGCTGTTGTCTTTACAACGCCGTGATCGTGCGGCAACTTCTTCTACTTGCGTGTAATGCATCATGTATATATTCTTGTATTAAATTTTCTCGCACATAATATCATGTAGATTAGTGAAATTTGAATGGGGAATCTATTACTGTAAATGTTAGGGTAAGAAAAGGTAATTATTTAAGAACGAATATTTAGCTGTTTTCTTGTTTATTTTTCAATTTATTTATTCATTTATTTAATTTATTAAATACTTATTAATTTATTTATTGACGTAATTAACTACGTATTTAGTTATTTTCGTGTTTATTTTCCAATTTATTTATTTATTTATTTATTTATTTACTTATGTACTTATTTATTTATTTATTTGGTTACTTATTTATTTATTTATTTACTTATTTATTTGGTTACTTATTTATTTATTTGGTTACTTATTTATTTATTTGGTTACTTACTTATTTGTTTATTTATTTATTTATATATTTGGTTACTTATTTATTTATTTATTTGGTTACTTATTTATTTATTTGGTTACTTACTTATTTATTTATTTATTTATTTATTTGGTTACTTATTTATTTATTTATTTGGTTACTTATTTATTTATTTGGTTACTTATTTATTTATTTATTTATTTATTTATTTATTTATTTATTTGGTTACTTATTTATTTATTTATTTACTTATTTATGTATTTATTTATTTGGTTACTTATTTATTTATTTTCTTATTTATGTATTTATTTATTTATTTACTTATTTATTTACTTCTTATTTATTTACTTATTTATGTATTTATTTGTTTGGTTACTTATTTATTTATTTATTTACTTGTTTATTTACTTATTTATGTATTTATTTATTTAGTTATTTATTTATTTATTTATCTATCTGTCTGTCTATCTATCTATCTACCTACCTACCTACCTACTACCTACTGTGTCTATCTATCTATCTATCTATCTATCTATCTATCTATCTATCTATCTATCTATCTATCTATCTATCTATCTATCTATCTATCTATCTATCTATCTATCTATCTATATCTATCTATCTGTTTATTTATTTATTTATTTATTTATTTATTTATTTATTTATTTTACAAAATGGACATATTCTGTTAATTTCGTACGAATATAGGCTTGTTCTGAATTTGTTTCTGCAACATACACTGTAGCCGTAGCCGTGTTTCTGAACAGCTTCAGTTCTGCTGTCTCTGTCGCGCCGCACGTTGTGTTTGCTAATTCAGTTATTCCTAGTCTTTCTAATTAAAAGGAGATCCAGATCCAAGTTATGAATTCGTAACTCGCTTCATCTCTCTTCTTTCTGTTGCTCCTCAACCTGTTTTCAAGCCGAAGTGCCTGGACGCATCCAGTCGGTGTTAGCAACACGCTGTCGCAGTCATTCTATTGAATAATGCCTGTATTCTCTCCGTGTTTCGATTGTCATGCGAGGTGTATAACCAGCTTTATATGAAGTGTATCCATCCGAGGAGAAAACGTCAGAGAGCGAGGATCTGGAAGGGATGCCATTACTAACAGCATCGAGTTCAGATGCATGGGGCGAAAACGATTCTTCTGTATGACGGGGAATGAACGCGTTGTTGCTCACCGGAACTAACGTGCGCCTGAGTTTAAGACAGCGACTCAAAGTTAGGAACCATGCGGGCCCTAATTTGAAGCGACACAATTTTGTGGACCTATTCGGGATATTTTTCCTGTGCTAATTGCCGGATAAGGAGATTAGATTTGTGAGCAGATAAAACTAACAGTCCACACCTGTGGAGTAACAGCGCGTTTGGCCGCGAAACCAGGTGGCCCGGGTTTGATTCCCGGTCGGAGCAAGTTACCTGGTTGAGGTTTTTTTCCGGGGTTTTCCCTCAACCCAATATGAGTAAATGCTGGGTAACCTTCGGTGCTGGACCCCAGACTCATTTCACCGGCATTATCACCATCTCATTCAGACTCTAAATAACCTAATATGTTGATAAAGCTTCGTAAAATAACCTACTAAAATAAAAAAATAAAACTAACAGCATGTAGGGCTATTATACCTACGTTATTTATTTTATTAAAAGGGATAGTATTTAAACATTTCTACTGGATTGACATTGAAATGACTGTTTCGTTTATATGACGTCATTTCATTTTCGACCAATTAAGTGTAATGAAATTTTGAAATCCAACCAATCACAGTCATACATCGCGATAATTTCTGCAGCTTGATTTATCACTATCAGTTTATCGCATGGTGTCATTCTTTTGTTTAGTTAGTGTCGCCAACTGTTTCCACTTAAATCGATGAGCATGAATCCATTGTATTAAATAAAGTGCGAAATCCTACTTCCACATCTATGTCTTCATCTTCTAATTCCATGTCCATTGTATCTAAAGAAAATGACACTCCTTCATAACAATTGTTCATTGAATTAATGTATTAATCAGGTTATTTGTAATTATACTATAAAATGTTTAAATTAAATTAAGATTTCGTCCACACCTGTGGAGTAACGGCTAGCGCGTCTGGCCGCGAAATCAGGTGGCCCGGGTTCGGTTCCCGGTCGGGGCAAGTTACCTGGTTGAGGTTTTTTCCGGAGTTTTTCTTCAACCCAATATGAGAAAATGCTGGGTAACTTTCGGTGCTGGACTCCGGATTCATTTCACCGGCATTATCACCTTCTTCTCATTCAGACGCTAAATAACCTCAGATGTTGATAAAGCATCGTAAAATAACCTACTTAAAAATTATGATTTCAACACATAATGAAAACGTGTTTCTGTTATAATAACAAAAGAAAAGCACAGTACATGTAATTAACATTTTTAAATCTGTATTCCGCTTTTCTCAATTGGCATTACTGAATAACATTCAATTTCTTTATTGCTGTAACCGTTATTCATCTATTTCGACTTCACAATGTCTGAATAGGTTAAGTTTTCATAAGTATACAATTATTAACTTTTTGGTAAGAGCTGTTAAGTAAAACTAACAACATGTATTATACCTACGTTATTTATTTTCTTAAAACGAATATCAGAAATATGAAATCCAATTGTTTACCATTTTCTTGACATATCCCTTTGAAGAAAGTACATATTGTGTTTTATAACTCTAATTCAAATATGTTTCACTCATTCATTGGGTTTTCCTTAAATTCCCTGTTAAATTTGTTCTGTTGTCTCTTCATTAAATTGTACAGTGCATAACTTGTACATTATCTTCGCAAACACCCAGTTTCCTTTCCTTGTTAACTCCAGAACATCGCACTTGGAGAATTTTAGTAGCACTCGAGTATCGACAACCGAATGAAATAAATTGGAAGAATTCCCAATAATCTTCCGTATACGCAAATTAGTGCCAGTATTGTTTTTTACATATATGCTACTGTCAATGCACAAGTAGATGGATAAATTGGCAGTTCTATATTTACTCTAATCGATCTTTGTTGTTGGGTAAATGGCATTTATTTATTACTGTTTGGTCTCTGCTAGTATGAGACCTCCGTAATGACATGCATTTGTTACAGTGACATTCATTTGTTTGACGTCTGAATACACGCAATTATAATTGATTGTGTTAAGTAACTTCGTTAAAAATGACAAGTTGTTTGGAATAGAATGACGGGTATGTGACATTCGTAAGTTGTAGGATACAGGATGCGTCCGAGAAAATGTTACAAAATGGTACAAAACTGAAATTGTCTCATATATTGTAGAAGATCTGATTTTATTGTCATCATAATTGTATAAATACACAATTTAAATATCATTGCCTTTTCCGGTTTACACATGCACACCATGGACACAGAAATCTATGTTGAAGTTTTTTTCTAACTGTTGATATTCCAAGTTACTACTTATTGAGTCCCTTTCTACTCAATCGTCAGACTTGTTGAAATCATTTATATTCATTAGCATTTAGTGCCTTTTCTTCATTTTGCCTTAAACATACGACAAAAGTTAAATATATAATTTCTGCTGTTGTTTATTCTGTAGCCTATTTAGCGTTTTGTCATGCTATCCAAACATGCAGGAAAGTAATATTTTATAGCCCAGACTTCACAACAGTAAAAGAGAATGGAATAAAGCTGATGATGTATTATGTATTTACTTACTTACAAATAGCTTTTAAGGAACTCGCAGGTTCATTGTCGCCCTCACATAAGCCCGCCATCGGTCCCTGTCCTGTGCAAGATTAAGCCAGTCTCCATCATATCCCATCTCCCTCAAATCCATTTTAATATTATCCTTCCATCTACGTCTCGGCGTCCCCAGAGGAATTTTTCTCTCCAGCCTCCCAGTTAATACTCTATATACAGTTCTGGATTCGTCCATACGTGCTACATGCCCTGCCCATCGCAAACATCTGAATTTAATGTTCCTAATTGTCACGTGAAGAATACAATGCGTGCAGTTCAACGTTGTGAAACTTTCTCCATTCTCCTGGAACTTCATCCCTCTTAGCCCTAAATATTTTCCTAAGCACCATATTCTCAAACATCCTTAATCTCTGTTCCACAGTGAGAGTCCAAGTTTCACAACCATACAGAACAACCGGCAATATAATTGTTTTATAAATTCTTTCAGATTTTTTGACAGCAGACTAGATGACTAAACCTTCTCAACCGAATAATAACGCGCATATTTCCCATATTTATTCTGCGTTTAATTTCCTCCCGAGTATCATTTATGTTTGTTACTGTTGCTGCAAGATATTTTAATTTTTCTACCTCTTCGAAGGATAAATCTCTATTTCGTACAATATTCACGTCACGAGACATAATCATATACTTTGTCTTTTTAGGATTTATTTCCAAACCTGTCGCTTTACTTCAAATAAAGTTCTCGTGTTTTCCTTAATCGTTTGTGGATTTTCTCATAACATATTCACGTCATCTGCATAGACAAGAAGCTGATGTAACCCGTTCAATTCCAAACCCTCTCTGTTATCCTGAACTTTCTTAATGGCATATTCTAGAGCGATGTTAAAAAGTAAAGGTGATAGTGCATCTCCTTGCTTTAGCCCGCAGTGAATTGGACATGCATCAGATAGAAACTGGCCTATACGGACTCTGCTGTAAGTTTCACTGAGACACATTTTAATTAATCGAACTAGTTTCTTGGGAATACCAAATTCAATAATAATATTATATAAAACTTCTCTCTTAACCGAGTCATATGCCTTTTTGAAATCTATGAATAACTGATACACTGTATCCTTACACTCCAATTTTTTTCTCCAATATCTGTCGAATACAAAAAATCTGATCAATAGTCGATCTATTACGTCTAAAACCACACTGATGAACCTCAATAATTTCATCCATTTCATTATGTACAGAATAATTATTTAGAAATTAGAACTTGTTTTGAAACCTTGAAACTTTGTTAAAATAGCATTTTCGTAAAAATAGAGATTTTATTCACAAAATCTAGTTTATTTATGTAGAAATTAATTAATGGCACTAAATATGACCACCATTTTGTTCTTCAATTATTAATAGGTTCCGAAACAGATTACTGCATTCCAACCTCAAGGATTCTACATTTTTCAAGGACGATAATTATTGGATACCATCATGATAATTACGATAATGCAGTGATTGTAAATCTGAGAAGAAATTGTTTCATCATTTTAGAGAATGTAATGTGGGCTGCTTTAAAAGTTGTGTCGATGAAAAATCACACGAAACTGTGAAATAAACTAACATGGGGGGATGAATAGCGAACTTCTTGAATTCCGGACCCACACGCTTCTTCTTTACTAGCTCGTCCGATACTTTGGCGAGAATCTCTAGAGGTGTTGAAAGTAATAAACAGTCCATGGCCGATAGCTTGAAAAAGATTTTGAAGTACAAGTTCGGAAGTTTTCCGTGAATTCTACAGACTTTTCTGTTCTCCAATTTTATTTGCAAGTCAATAACAAGAGTATTCGAAGTTACTTCCCTGTTTGAATAGGGAAAGAAAGTTTGTGCCGTTGGGAAAATCACAGTTTTATTAGAATCCCATGATCATTTCAAAAATCCTCACGGGAATACGGGCATGAACTTTTATAAGTAATACATAGCTCATTGTTTTTCCATTTAGTAAATTTGTTATTTATTTTATTTTTTAACTCCAAATTCTTTGTTGATATTAATTCGATTATTACTTTATATATTCATTTTTTATTACACTAAAACACTGGAAAGTTTGTATTTTATTTCACGTTACAAATACTAAACAAATAAAAGTTCTTACTGAATTAGAAAGTAATGAATCCCTAAATCCGCCCAAATTATTATTATTTTTTTTTTGCATAATTAGGTGAAAAAAATGCATGAAATGACCAGCTATTTATGTTCCTACGCCTCTCAGAGTATGTTTCGAGAAAACAGCTTCAGGTGAAGCAAATTGTTTACTATCCTTTATAAAGAGCATTTCGTGTTACCCATTTGTTACGTGTCAGTGAATCAAAACAAAGGCTATAACATGGTTGGGTTTTTTCCGAGGTTTTCCCGAATCGTAAGGCGAATGTCGAGTAATCTATGGCGAATCCTTTGTCTCATCTCGCCAAATACCATCTCGCTATCGCCAATCCCATCGGCGCTAAAAGAGATAGTAATTGATACAGCATCGTTAAATAACCAAGTAAAAAAATCAAGTGTATTTGGAATTGAGTCCCTTAATCAATATATATACGTAAATTTGGCAAATTTATCTATTAATTTTGTACATCTTGATTACACAACTTTTAACACTGTATCACTTCGGAATATGTATGACAAGACTTTAATACACAAATACAGGTCGGAACGGATAATAGTACATTATGCAACGAGCCTATAATGGTAGTAATTAAGACGCAAGCAGGATTGTTTATGAAACGAGCGCAAGCGAGTATTCAAAATTATGGTTATGTGCGAACTGACCTGAATTGAGAGATGTGCGCAGACGCGAAAGTATTGATTTTTTCCGAGGCCGAATTTCATTGATCTTGGCACAGAATAAGATGAACATTACTCTGGTATAACCTGAAAATTGATTTAGAATTGAAAAACGAGATGACAAATTGAATTTATTTGAATATTATTTACAATTAACTCTAATTATAACAGAACATAACCTTCTGCGACAGTATTGGATTTCCAGCCTCCGTGACTTTTCGCTAATTCTCTTTCGATTGCATATTCGAGAATAATCGATACTTGCGGTTTTATAACGGTACAAAGCTGACTTGTCATTGGCTGAGGTTTTATAACGGTACAAAGCTGACTTGTCATTGGCTGAACACCTGTACTTTAATGACATGCATTAAAGGACTGCTACCAGGTGTATAATTACTACATTTCGGCATGGTCGAGCATAAAAGCCATAAAAACATCACACCACCTACACTTTAACCACGAATGCCTAAACCAACAACTAACACCGAAATACGCCCAAATCAACATAAAAAACACATCATACCCAGCACAAAAGACAAAAACCACATCACAAAGAACAAAAATACAAAACAACATTAAACACCTACACTACACAAAAAATCAACACAACACAAATGCATACAAAATACACTTGCAATTAGCACACACTCTACACTACACAGAACTTGCACAAAAAAACATAAGAATACAACACAAACACAAGAACACAAAAAAAAATACATCACACTAACATGCGAAAACAAAACATACATAAAATTGCAACCTTATTCAATAAATTAAATTACAACATCGCATACAGAACAAATAACACTCTATAAAAACATCTCAACACACAAACAAACAAATACAACCACACAGGCGTATACAAACTCAAATGTAACACCTGCAACAACTTCTATATTCTCAACACACAACTCAATTTCAAAACACATACATTCTTTGACTCTACACTACGAACGCACCCACACAGGAAACAACAAGAGGCGCCAAGACCAACAACGACCAGTTCTGAAGATGACCCATAAATAGGTCGAAACATGTAAACAAGGTACGTTAAAATTTAACACAAGAAAGTCTTATCATACATATTCCGAAGATATTAATTTTGTATTTTCCTTTATTATTTGTTAATTTAATTTATTAACCATTATTTCATTTGTTTATTAATTTAATAGAATGTTCTATATATTAAATGGGACGAACAGTGACAAAATCGGACAGCTAGCGGCAAACTCCACCTTTAGTTGGACCATTCTGTATATACTGTAATATAATAATTTATAATAACGTTTTCGTTATCCGAGGTATCAAGAGAAAGCTATCCTGTTAAAAAAAAGTATAGGCTATTGCTGAAGGGTTTGACAAAATTTCATGTTTCCAGTACTGTATTTTTATCCAAAAACGAAAATCAGCTATCCAATTATGAAACAAATTATGAATTTTGATTTCCCCTAGCACTGCTTCATTGTTTATACATCTCAGAGGCTTGTCAGTAGTCTCTTTAGTTTGAAATCGTTGTTAAATAATATAATTGCGGCATACAGTTTGTTCAGTGTTCGGTCTAGTAGTTCAGATCTTTGTTTGCAGAGCCCTTACGACTGAAATGGATTCCAGTTTCCATCTGCTCAGAATTCATTCCGCCGTAATGTACGTATGAATGTAATTAACAAGTTTCGCTGTTCCCTCTAGCGGTGAACAAAAGGTTTGTTGAGGTGTTTGTCTCGTTGTTTGAGCAAGGAATTTAAACGGGAGCCACGGACGGTTCAAACATGGCTTGGAAAATGGCGCCAGTTTTATATAAATACTTCTCCCAACTCCATCCTCTCGTCCCGCTCTTCGTGTTGGTAAGTTGTGGTAACGCGGTAATGCATGTAATAGTCCGTGCGCAGTGTTATTGCTCGTGCATACATTTCAGAGAAGTGCATGCAATATACAAAGCAGAATGCCTCCACACATCACTTGGAACAAAACAAAGGCGCTGCAATCTTTTCCTCTGGATTGAGCACGACCTTACATGTATACACACGACAAATATATTATTTTAATATCTCATACAGTAATTGGCTAATTTTTCTTGCACTTGGACGTATTACTACTGTGAGTATTTTATTTGCTGATTACATTTCTCTGTGGGCCACTGTTTTATTACGTACTGAGCTTGAACAGAGTCCAATTGCAGTCACTCCCGGCAAGGGAATAGAAATTTATCACTGAGAGTGTGGTACTGTTTGTACTATTGTCTTTAAAGCTATGAATCGGTGAGAATAGCAAAAATAGTACATTATGCAACGAGCCTATAATGATCGTAATTAAGAAGCGAGTATGGATGTTTATGAAACGAGCGCAAGCGAGTTTCATAATTTTCATACGAGCTTCTTAATTACCATTATAGGCGAGTTTCATACGACTTTTCATGCTCGACCATATTTCTAACTTGAAATTATTCAGATTTTATTGTATTTTATTATTTTATTTGTATCTGACAAGATCGGAAGTGACCTTGTTCTAGGTCGTGAATTGTGAGATGTGCGCAGACGCGAAAGTATTGATTTTTTCCGAGGAACAATAATGTCATTGACCTTGTGTAATCCCGTTAAACTTGGTATAACCTTGATTATTGAATTTGACATTGAAAAACGAGATAACAAATTGAATTTATTTGAATATTATTTACAATTAACGCTAATTTTTATAGTAACAGAACATAACCTTCTGCGACAGTATTGGATTTCCAGCCTCCGTGATTTTTCGCTAATTCTCTTTCGATTGCATATCCGAGAATAATCGATACTTGCGGTTTTATAACGGTACAAAGCTGACTTGTTATTGGCTGAACACCTGTAAGCTGAGTTGCCAATGGCTGAAAACACCTATACTTTAATGAGTAGGTGTACTTTAATGACATGCATTAAAGGACTGCTACCAGGTGTATAATTACTACATTTCGGCATAGTCGAGCATAAAAAAATAATAAAATATTGAAATTTTGTTTTTAACCAGTGGCGGCTGGTGGTTTGAAAATATGGTGGTGCGCAATGGATATCGAAGAGGAGTTAAACATACTTTACTTTAAAGTTTAAAACCGTGTATACCTGAGGGCGTATACATATAAAGCTAATTTATATGCAATTAATAAGTAAAATGACTAAATGCATGCATACCTATTTAAAAGAATAATAATAATAATAATAATAATAATAATAATAATAATAATAATAATAATAATAATGGCTTTATTTAACCTGGCAGAGTTAAGGCCTTAAGGCCTTCTCTTACACTCAACCAGGGTTAAAACTTGCTTACACAGTTGATCATAAAACTTGGTCAGAATTAAGTAATTACATACTGATTACATAATGAGATCAAAATAGGTAGTTACGTAAAATTTACCTCATAAAATAAAAATAAACATAGTGAAATACATATTAATTTGTTAGAATCAGATGCGAATCACATAAAAACAGAAGCCGATAATTCAATAAAAAAAGAAAAATGTACACAGTAAAAATAAAAATAAACACATTGGTATACATATTAATATTAGATTACAGTTAAGTGGGACTTACATAATTAAATCAGAAACCGACAATGGAATAAAATGTACACAAAAAACAGATTAATAATAAAAAACAACACAGTGGGATACATATTGGCGTTAAGTGATAAATAAACACGATTCAGATAATAAAAAAGTAATAATAAATACAGTGGAACACATTTGCAACACGTTAGGTCTGGCAACTCATCATAAGATACTTTTCTAATTTACATTTAAAGGAAATTAAAGTTCGGCAGCCCTTGACTTCAGGCGGCAGAGAATTCCAGTGACGAGAAGTAGCAACAGTGAAAGACGGAGAATAAAGAGATGATGTGTGCAGTGGCATTTCTAGCGTGTTGTCATATTTATACAGAAAGTTCAAAATTGGAAGGGGTCGTGGGCAAAGCTTCTAAGTTCTCTATATTGCGATTTACCCTCATGAAAAACATTTGAGCACAGAATCGTCATCAGAATGCTACCAAGTAGGCCTACCAAGTGCAATGTTTTCGTTCATGAAATTCAAATGCAGCTTTCGTAGGCTGTCGGGACAACTCAGAACGACAACTGTTAGAACTTCAAAGCAAAATACAAGCTTCTTTATGTATTGTGCATGTAGATTGAGAAAATAATATGCGACTGTTCGTTGCACAAGCCGAATGAATACATTTTTCATGTTTATTACTTCGGACAAATGGCTAGTTCAAACAGATACTTTCCCAGTGAATTTAGTTTCTTCTGCACTGACGTTGGTGTCCATGTCAGGGAGTGCGACAAACCGTTCTCAATTAGGAAAGCAGTAGACCACGCCTCTAACCTCCCTTTCCCCGCACTAGCCGAACATCTCTATAAACTACCTTCAATAGGTCTTCAACGTCTCTGCAAACCAAGAGGCTCGGAGGCTCCTGCAGATTTACAAAAAAAGACGCCAGCTGCAGACAGTCATGAATGAAAATTGTAAAATAAAATTATATTTTTAATAGTAACAAAGCCGGGAGATTAGCAACATTACTGGGGGTTGTACAAACCTGCAACCTCCTTGAGAAGCCGCCACTGTTTTTAACTCTAAAAAATATAATGTTTCATACATTTTGATTACACAACTTTCAACATTGTATCACTTCGGAGTATGTATGATAAGACTTTCTTGTGTTAAATTCTAACCTACCTTGCAAACTAAGCTTTCAGGAAAACTCCCTGTAAAGTTAATTTGAACAATTTCGAGAGAAAAATTGTTCCGGGGCCGGGTATCGAACCCGGGACCTTTGGTTAAACGTGCCAACGCTCTCCCACTGAGCTACCCGGGAACTCTACCCACACCGATCCAATTTTTCCTCTATATCCACAGAACTCAAAGTGGGCTGACAAACGTCAAGCAACCAACATTTGAGTGCTTCTTGTTTACATGTTTCGACCTATTTATAGGTCATCCTCAGGACTGGTCGTTGTTGGTCTTAGCGCCTCTTGTTCTGTTTCCTTTGAGGGTGTGTTCGTGTGGTATAATGTAGAGTCTGAAATTGAGTTGTGTGTTGAGAATTTCGTTGGGGGGTGTTTTCGTGTGTCTGTATGTTTCATATTGTTCTAGTGTGTTTAGTTTCTGGCTTTTTGGTTTCCATGTCTGTGTTGATGTCTCTGTGGGTGTGGTTAGCATTTGTGACGTGTTCTGCATATGTGGAGGTGTTTTGTAATTTTCAAACACATTACAAAGAACACATCATAGCCATAAAAAAAATTACGCGCTGTTATGTAGGAGTAAAATGTGTGTGGTAGACGTATATAGGAAGGAAGAATAGCGATAGTATAAGCCTATATAATATACATGCTGTACTTTAATACTCGTTTTCTCGATTTTCCAATTTTCAACATTTTGTAACATTCAAAATGCTCTAATGAATGCAGTTTTTCTCAAATCTCAGTGACATTTTGCACAGAAGTCCACAAAAGCATGTGAAATAAACTGACACATGTATTCTCTTCTGCTATTGAAAGTATTAAAACCACCGTGTCTTGAGAAAGTGACCATTTTTTAATTGAAAAATTAACAACTAAAATGGTAAATATTTTTTTCTGAAAAGCATGTCATATTTTACATACATCTATCAGGAATAAATTAAATATAAATTTAAAGAAAAATTATGTAAAATTTGAAAATTATGACAAAGTAATAATAATAGTAATAATAATAATAATAATAATGGCTTTACTTAACCTGGCAGAGTTAAGGCCCTAAACCCTTCTCTTACACTCAACCAGGATTAAAACTTGCTTACATAGTTGACCATACAACTGGATCGGAATTAAGTAATTACAAACTGATACAATTTAGGTACATAATGAGATCAAAAGAGGTAGTTACATAAAAATGTACCTCATAAAATAAAAATAAACATAGTGGAATACATATTAATGTTGTTAGAATCAAATACGAATCACATAAAAACAGAAGCCGATAATTCAGTAAAAAATGTACACAGTAAAAATAAAAATAAACACATTAGTATACATATTAGTATTAGATTGCAATTAAGTAGGATTCACATAATTAAACCAGAAACCGACAATTGAATAAAATGTACACAAAAAAATAGATTAATAATAATAAAAAAACAACACAGTGGGATACATATTGGCGTTAAAAGATAAATAAACACGATTTACATGCAAATCTAGTCTTTCAGGTGAAGCTCCCTGTAAAGCAGATTTGAATAATTTCAAGGGAAAAATTGTTCCGGAGCCGGGTATCGATCCCGGGACCTCTGGTTGAACGTACCAGCGCTCTGCCAACTGAGCTACCCGGGAACTCCACCCGACACCGTCTCAACTTTTCCCTTTATATTTATTTTATTCAAATCTGCTTTACAGGGAGCTTTACCTGAAAGACTAGATTTGCATAATATATACGTCACTGTGTACGTTAACAGAAAACCACAATTCCAAGTCACACAGAGATTGTGTGCACTCGATGTGGGTCTCTGGCGTTTCGTCAACCCACACGAGTTGTGTGGATATAAAGGGAAAAGTTGAGACGGTGTCGGGTGGAGTTCCCGGGTAGCTCAGTTGGCAGAGCGCTGGTACGTTCAACCAGAGATCCCGGGATCGATACTCGGCCCCGGAACAATTTTTCCCTTGAGATTATTCATGATTTACATGATAACACAATAAAAGTAAGAAACAAAAAAATATATAAATAAATACAGTGGAACACATTCCATTAAATATCTGCAACGCGTTAGGACTATTTAAAAAAAAATGTAAGTAAAGTAATTGGAATATCAAAGTGAAAATTTGTATATTGCATGTCCACATTGCAAGAAAAATATGGTAAAAGTTTCAAATGAATTGGTGTAAAAACGTAGATCCATAGCCTTAAGCGACGACTTTGTGGTAGAAGGAGCCTGGGTTGTGGATTCTTGTGCTGTTAGTAACTGTCTGTCTTTTGTCCCCCTCAGGCCGACTACAATCGCCACTTGGACGAGATTGCTACGCGCGTCGAACGTCTTTTGTTGGCTGTAGTGAGACGTCGGCTGTTGACACCTATCGACTCCACTTCGGGGAGTCCCCGTCGCCATGATGTCGCGCATAGGTCATGCGGGCTGCTATGCCTGTGGGAGGACTTCAAGCAGCTCACGAAGCAAGGTAATGCCCTCATAATAATCTTCCGGAATCACAAGTTCTAATTTACTAATTAATATACCAGGACTCTATTCCACTAAAGCATGGTATAATACATTTCAAGTAAATTCACCTGTGCTTACACAAATTATGAGGATTGTGCCCCATACAAGTATGGTGTACAATAAAATTTTACTTTATTACTCCATACGTACAAATTACAAGTGAAATTACCATTGTTCTCTTTCACAATAGTACATTATGCAACGAGCATATAATGATAGTAATTAAGACGCGAGGATGTTTATACTAGTCCATATTTCTAACTTGAAATTATTCATAAGTATTCATGTTATTGTTATGTGACTGGGGAGCGAACTGACCTTGTGCAATCTCGTAAATTGTGAGATGTGCGCAGACGTGAAAGTATTGATTTTTTCTGGGCAACGAATGTCGACGAGCTTGATATAATCTAGAGAGTAAGATAAACGTTAAACTTGATATAACCTTGAAATTGAATTCGACATTGAAAAACGAGATGATAAATTGAATTTATTTGAATATTATATACAATTAACGCTAATTATTATAGTAACAGAACATAACCTTCTGCAACAGTATTGGATTTCCAGCGTGCGTGACGTTTTGCTAGTTGTCTTTCGATTGCATATCCGAGAATAATCGAAAACCTGAACTTTAATGAATAGGTGTACTTTAATGACATGCATTAAAGGATTGCTACCAGGTGTATAATTACTACATTTCGGCATGGTCGAGCATAAAAGTATTTATATAAGTACGATTGTACTGTTTTCTCTTGGAGTGAATGGAAACTAATATTGCTAATATAAGAATATCTTTAAATAGTTTTATTAGTATTATATCAACATAAAATTTGTTAAATATATGGTCTAGTAGCAGCGAAAGTGACGGGGATAATGAAATTCATGGAGTTTTTTTTTTTTTTTTAAGTTTACCGGCCAGAGGCCGTTTACCGAAGTTATCTTTGTTTTTTCCTGTTTTCTTTTCATTTGTTTCATTTTACTTAAACCAATACAAATACAATAGCCATGCCCGAAGCTGGACTCGAACCCACAACAGTCCGGTAGAGACAGTCCGTGCCTCTAGCGCTTGCGCCACCCAGGCCTCAGTTCATAAAGAAAGGATACATTTCCAATTTAAATTGGAATTTTAGTATTCAGAGTGTCCCAAATTGATGTATACAATTTTGAAACACTATTTCTCTGCTACGAGATGAGACAGAAATACAGTTTTTGCGGTTTTGTATTCCTTAGCCCGTACATGTTCAAAATGGCACCCTTTCGCCAAGGTACACTCCCAACAACGACGTACAGCAGAACGACATACTGTCCGCATTCCACGAGAAGAGCCAAGCAAGGAATGCGAGTTTTCCCCCCACTCTTACAACCTATCCCCGACACGGAACCGGCTGGCCATTGACTGAGCCTTGTTTGTCCCAGCAGGCCAATGACACCACTGCCATCCACCTAAGAACGCTGAGTTACTGGCTTACTCCCTCCTCTTACCCCGCAAGGACTATACTACTCTCGCAGGGATCCTCTCGTGAAATTTGGACAGTACCAACTGGATTGTTGCTAATGGAATATCATTACAGCCATGTTCAATCTGAACTATCAGTTCGTCCAGTGTTTGTGGTTTTGTGGCATACACTGTGTCCCTTAGAGCTCCCCATAGCTAGAAGTCTGAAGGGATTAAATCCGGAGATCGAGGCGGGAACTCCGCAGCACTTCCTCTTCGTCCCATCCATTAAGCCGTCCTCATTTAGTGTGTGGACAAGCCTCGGAATGTAAAGGCCCGCTCCCACTTACCACAATCGAACCGAACAGTACTTTTGAGTTTTGTGTTTTGTCCTACAAAAGATAATAATTCTACACAAGATTTATTCATTTTTCTTCGTTCATATTAAATTATGATTTTTTTTATTTCAATAGTAAATGAATTAAGCCACCAGCAGTGGATATGGTTCATTTTTTTTTTTTTTTTTTTTTCACGAAGGCTTCACGAGAACTTACGATCATACCCGAAACAAGAAATTCTGTTCCGGCAGTAGAATAAATATTCTAGCTCCTGAATTCTGTTTTATTCTATTCGATTCGCTTCGATTCAACGCGCCACTTTCTGCTATCTGTCATTTAAATACATTGTGAAGAGAAATTCTGTTAGATTCGATTCCGCTTTTAGGCTTCCATTTTGAGCTCGCAAAATTCGATGAACACAGGATTTGCTGATACCAATCTCACGAGAACATTGCCTCATTGATTTCTTTGGGGGTTGTGCAAAAGCCTGCATGACTGCTTCAACACTCTCGTTATCGGTGGAACTTCTCTTTCTTCCGCACCGCCCTTTCAACACATCTTGCACCGTTCCGTCGACTTCAAACTTGTCTCGGATTCTGGTTATAGTTAACCTTGTCCAAATTCAACCCTCCAACGTCGTTGAACCTCAACAACATTCTCCACTTTCCAATAACATTTCAGTATCAGATGAACATTGTTTCCATGCTTTCCACTTTCTTCTGAATCATAAACCGCAAAAATCGTATTTCTATCTCATTTCTTTGCTGTGAAATAGTATTTCAAAGAGTGTATACATCAATTTGGGACACTCTGTATAATGAACAGCGACAATAATCACAAGAATTAGTCCACACCTGTGGAGTAACTGTCAGTGCGTTTGGCCGCGAAACCAAGTGGCCCGGGCTCGAATCCCGGTCGGGGTATGTTACCTGTGTGAGGTTTTTTCCGGGGTTTTCCCTCAACCCAATACGAGCAAATTCTGGGTAACTATCGGTGCTGGACCCCGGACTCATTTCACCGGCATTATCATCTTCATATCATTCAGACGCTAAATAACCTGAGATGTTGATACAGCGTCGTAAAATAACTCAATAAAATAATATCATAAGAATTACTTCTGAAGCCCATAGTCCGGACATTCGGTGTCCCATGGAATGGAATTTCGGGACCCACCACTGCGACTTTTCAAGCTAGGCGCATTCCGAAACTCACAGGCTGACTGTATTAAGGTTCACTGCATATCTAGGTTTCGAACAGACAGCCCCACTTGTCCCTAGGCCAGCCAGACGGCGTTCGGGAAATACTATAGAATGATGTAGATGCCTAACATGAAGAAACGGGAGAATCCCGAGAAAAATTCCAACTACGATCTTGTCAGCCACAAATTCACTAATCCCGGGACTCTAACCCGGACAGGCTGAAGGTCTGACCACTCAGCAACTCGGTTTCCCAATAAAGGATTTCAAGTGGTATTTATTTTAAATACAGGACGTCCAAAATTCCTGCATAGATCTCCAAATCTGATGGTTGTGGCGTCACGCTAGTTGAGTGACTTGTTCCACCTAGACCTCGTATTTATGAGTATAAACCATATATGGTTATCGTGCCTCACTTAAGAATTTGTGCCTTACTGACCTTCACAGAGCTTATCGCTCTGAGTGACATCATCTTCACAGTCCCCGTTCCTCCCTCACGTAGCTCCTAGGCGTGGGCAGGTTCTATATCAGTTTCATAAGCAATATCAGTGGTGGCATAATGGCATTATCAAAGCAGTGTGTACGCGTTAGAAAAGGATTATTTCATGAGAAATGGGAGGAAAAGTTTTTTTGCTGTTTACATACGATATATAATAAATTTAATATACAACGACATTACTCCTTATGTTATAAAGAACATGCTGAATTAGAAGGGAAGACAAATTAAATGTTATTTTTCGTATTGTTCCGAAAAAAATTTATGATCTTAACATTTGCATACGACATTATACCTTAAACACGCTGCATTAAAAGGTACGAGGAATTCAATGTTGTCTGTACGTATTATTTCCAAAAGAAATTTATAAAAAAAATATCAAATGTGCGTAGAAAACGAAATATGACTTTCTGAAATTATTTTAGGTCGAGAACGTGCAAATCTATTAAGTAATCTTGATAAACGCCAGAATATACAACAAAATAAACGTAGACAACGTGATGGAATATTATTGGCTAGTTACGCAATTTCTCGCCTGTGATTTAAATCAATTCAATGATGGAGAAATAGTAAAGAGGTTTATGATTAAAGCTGCCGAATTAATTTGCCAAATTGAGTAAAAGTTTTCGAGTCTCATGTTAACCAAGCGCTTTCCTAATAATTCGCCACTGACCGCCTTAGCGATTACGATAAGGTGACGCAGGTCACAGCAGTTTATATTTCCCATCCTACTCTGCAGTCTCCTCTCCTGGTAAACAAACTATTTCAAATCGAGTGCCTCACGTAACCGAAAATTGTGCCCATGTATGGAATAAACAGTTGTGTGAATTCCAGCTCTTTTCGAGGTTAGCATAACTTCGTATGTTTGCCATACTCTTCTCTCTGTTTTGCTCTCTCGCCTCTTACACGAAGCTCCCCTTCTCTGCATTCCTGCTTCAGATTAGGTTTCTCGTCTTCTACCATCTGCCTTTGTTAAGACTTTTATATGTGATGCTAAGCTCCTAAACTATGCATGAGGCTGCCGACCTACTCCACGTCGCCCTAGTGACGCGATTTGTTGTGGACTAAATATTTCAACCTGCGGTCTCCACCCACAAGCCTGTCTTGTACCTGTCTGCCCTGCTTCTTGCCTGTCTATCTCGATTCTTCCGCTCCGCACCCCCTAAAAATGTTGAGGTGAGCTTGTATACAAGAAAACAACACTTTCCCAGCGGAATTGCCTCACCTTTTATGTATCGAGTGTGCACTCTCGTAAGCATATAAACTGAGTTTTAGTCTAGCCTTTAATATTTCAATCTCTTCAAGTGCACGCTATGTTCCGTGAGTCTTCTCGAAACAAAAACTTCCTTGCTGCTAGGAGCAGAACATTCAACTATATGTTCTCCTAACTAGATATCGAGGGGATAACTTGAGAATTTACGGTCACGTAAAAATGCAACCACTCCTTGCTTTCCTTGTATTCACCTTGTTCTCCTTATATTCTCCTTATTCTCCTTGTATTTCCTTTGTTCTCCGTTCATCGCTATACAATTTTGTTATTATAGGTTTAATTTGTAATTCAGTAAATATAAAATATTCTTTGTTTTTCTATGATAAATTACCTAGCTTTAATTAGTCAGGTAATCTTTTCGTTCTTTGATTTTTATTGTTATTGTAATTGTAAATTTAATACTAATTGTAATTTTATTTGAAATTGTAATTGTAAACTTAATACTAATAGTAATTTTATTCTTCATATTATAGTTGGAATCTCCTGGTAGAGGGCAGGCCTTATCTCTACCATGTTAAATAAATAAGTACTAAATAAAATACTAAATATACCCCCCTTGTTCTATTTGTATTTCCCTTGTTTTCCGTATATTCCCCTTATTCTCTTTGTATTCCCCTCTTCTCCTCGTATTACCCTTTGTTCTCGTTGCATTGCCCTTGTTTCTCTTGACTCTTTGTCTTCACTTTATTCTCCTTACCTTCCCCTTTTCCCTTGTTCTCTGTATATTCCCCTCTTTCACCTAGTACTCTCTTATTATCTATATATTCACCTTTTCATTCATCCATAGTGTTTTGCCCAAGGGCAGGTCTTTCACTGCAAGCCCACCATTCTCCAGTCTTTCCTATTTTCTGCCTTCCTTTTTGTCTCCTCATATGATCCATATACCTTAATGTCGTCTGTCATCTGATTTCTTCTGCCCTGAACTCTTTTCCCGTTCACCATTCCTTCCAGTGCATCCTTCAGTAGACAGTTTCTTCTTAACTAGTGACCCAGTCTATTCCTTTTTCTCTTCCTGATCAGTTTCAGCATCATTCTTTCTTCACCCACTCTTTCCAGCACAGCTTCGTTTCTTATTATGTGTGTCCTTTTCACACACTCCATCTTTCTCCATATCCACATTTCAAATGCTTCTATTCGCTTCTCTTCACTTCGTCGTAATATTCATATTTCTGCCCCATACAGTGCCACACTCCACACAAAGCACTTCACTAGTCTCTTCCTTAGTTCTTTTTTCCTGAGATCCGCAGAAGATGCTTCTTTTTCTGTTAAAAGCTTCCTTTGCCTTTGCTATTTTCCTTTTGACTTTATTTGAAATTGTCCACTATCTCTACTGTCTCATTTATAATTCCCAAGTTTACCTTCTTTACTTTTCTTCCTATGTTCTCCTTAAATTTCCCTTCTTCATCTTGTATTGCCTTTGTTCTCTATGTATTCCCCTTTATCTTTTGGTATTTCCCATATACTCCTTGTATTCCTCCTGTCCTCTTTGCATTCCCCTTGTTATTATATTCATCTAACTAAACCTACTATTATTTCAACCCACTGATACACCACTTCTCAGATTATAGACAGTTTTTTTCTTCACTATTGCCCCCTCGTTTCGTACTCCTAATACGATTTACACTATCAATACTTCCCCTTCTATTTCCTGCACTTATTTCACTTCCTCATTTACCACTCTCTTCTTTCGTTGGTTTGTGTTCTATTATTCTCCTTGTCTTGCCCATGTATTATCTTGTCTTCGCCTTGTTCTCCGCGTATTCTCCATGATTCCTTCTCAGGATTTAGATTCGCTCGTTCGTTTTCTATTTTTATTATTCTCTATTATCACTTGTTATTCTTTCACTAATGGAAAAGAATGTGCTATTTCGCATTACTCTTTTTGTTACGAAAACTCTGGTATATTTCCATGGGCCTCACGTACCTTCATTTGTTTCGTGCACGTTGTTGTACATCTTTATTCCTGAGATCTATTACAGGATACATGCACGGACGAGAAATCCTTACGGGCTATACGGAATAAGTTATAGTATGTATAGAGCGCTCCTAACGTGAAGCTGTTTTACAGCGGTTGTCCTTTATTATACGGCGCTCCGGGGCACAGGAGACCATGTGCGGTCGTACATATTCCTCGTATGTGTGTGCCCCGTTACACAGCTCCTTGTTTTCCGGCTGAAAATATTAACCAGCGCAGTTCTTGCGTTATTCATATCTTCTACACCGATGATGTCGAATTGGAATGTGATCACAAACCAAACGGTGTCATGTAAATGCTAAATATTTGCTTAGTTCAAATGAAAGTCGGCCGATACATAATACGTGCAACAGGAGTATCGGCCGGAATTCGCTGTACGGTTTATAGACTCCCAATTTGTAGGTGTAGTTGACATACCTCTATTATTGCTCCAAATACTTACTTACCTACCTATACTGTATTTTTTTTTCATGGAGTGCAGTTTCATAGAAAGGACTTTGCCGACAGACCTTCTACTGCCCCCTACGAATTGGATGTCATAAATAAATTTCTTCCTTGCGGTGACGGAAATCTTGTCTTCTCCTGTAAGTAACCAATCACAACCCTTGTTCAGAAGAATTGACAGGCTCTCGTCAAATCCACGTTTAGGCAGAGTTGCTGCATCTTTTCCGAACTCCAAGAATCCCGTCAGTCTCATTTGAAGGTCACTAGGATTATGGCAGTTGTGCAATGTTGGGACGAGGGGACAGGATGGAATTGTCAGAGGTGTTTGTGTAGGAAGTCATAAATCTCTAAGTGGGTGTTCAAAGGAGCCACCGAACTGCACCCCTTGAAATAAAATAAGGTATACCTACTTACTTACTTCCTTTTTTACTTACGGCTTTTAAGGAACCCGGAGGTTCATTGCCGCCCTCACATAAGCCCGCTATTGGTCCCTATCCTGAGCAAGATTAATCCAGTCTCTATCATCATATCCCACCTCCCTCAAATCCATTTTAATATTATCTTCCCATCTATATCTCGGCCTCCCCAAAGGTCTTTCCCTCCGGCCTCCCAACTGACATTGTATATGCCTTTCTGGATTCGTCCATACGTGCTACATGCCCTGCCTATCTCAAACGTCTGGATTTAATGTTCCTAATTGAGGCACTCAGAAGCAAAGTGATATAAGTGACATTTAGTAAGTTTTGAGATAAGTGACTTTGAAGTTGAAACGAAAATTAAAAAATCTGTTACAGGACTATGTTGCTGTAAATTTACAGTTGTATATGTTGGTACCTATATTTTTTTTAAACTTCTAAATAGAAATTATCTATTCTAAAACATTTTAGGTAAAATAGGGTCCTACAGTCACTTGTATTATTTTGCCACGAAAATATTTTTGTGGAAAAGTAATATAAGTGCAAGGGTTTTCAGTATTTTTATATTATTTAAAACAAGAACAAGGACATTGCTTACAACATTGAAACATTTCTGTCTTAACAGCACTTAAGCTTTCTTATTATCATATTATAACAAAAAATGTCTGTATAACCGAAAGAATCAATCAATCAATCAATCTTCTTAATGTATCCAGTTGTTTGCAGACAACATAAAGTCAACTATATAGTCCACTGTTCTTCTTTTTCATAGTAAATCAGGGGTATTTTGATCTTACTTACTTACAAATGGCTTTTAAGGAACCCGGAGGTTCATTGCCGCCCTCACATAAGCCCGCCATTGGTCCCTATCCTGAGCAAGATTAATCCAGTCTCTACCATCATATCCCACCTCCCTCAAAACCACTTTAATATTATCTTTCCATCTACATCTCGGCCTCCCCAAAGGTCTTTTTCCCTCCGGCCTCCCAACTAACACTCTATAAGCATTTCTGGATTCGCTCATACGTGCTACATGCCCTGCCCATCTCAAACGTCTGGATTTAATGTTCTTAATTATTCAGGTGAAGAATACAATGCGTGCAGCTCTGCGTTGTCTAACTTTCTCCATTCTCCTGTAACTTCATCCCTCTTAGCTCCAAATATTTTTCTAAGCACCTTATTCTCAAACACTCTTAACCTATGTTCCTCTCTCAAAGTGAGGGTCCAAGTTTCACAACCATAAAGAACAACCGGTAATATAACTGTTTTATAAATTCTAACTTTCAGATTTTTTGACAGCAGAGTAGATGACAAAAGCTTCTCAACCGAATAATAACAGGCATGAGTTGGGTGCAGTGAGTGAGTTGACAGCGAAATGAGTGTAATGTTGAAAGGTACTTTTGCAGATATGAACATATCATACTCGTGGGTTTTAGTTTGAACTTAGGCTTAAGATACAAATTAAATTTATTTCGAATGTTATTTTAAGTGATCGTTTCATTTAATTTAGGATATTCCCTGTTGTTTATTATTATTATTATTATTATTATTATTATTATTATTATTATTATTATTATAAATTATTGTTAGTATTAATTATTAGTATTATTAATTGTATTTTTAATTTTAAGTTTATTATTGTCATTATTGAGTGTAATTAGTTACCACTGCCACCGGGTATATACCCATTGCAGTGTGAATAAATACATTACATACATTTCCCATATTTATTCTGCGTTTAATTTCCTCCCGAGTGTCATTTATATTTGTTACTGTTGCTCCAAGATATTTGAATTTTTCCACCTCTTCGAAGGATAAATCTCCAATTTTTATATTTCCATTTCGTACAATATTCTGGTCACGAGACATAATCATATAATTTGTCTTTTCGGGGTTTACTTCCAACCCTATCGCTTTACTTGCTTCAAGTAGAATTTCCGCGTTTTTTCTAATCGTTTGTGGATTACCAGCCTAAATTATACAAAACATTTTAGGGATTGGCCAAAATGATGTACGAGGTTCAAGGGGTCCGTGACACTCAAAAGGTAGGAAACCTCTGACGTAGAGAACTGTTTATTCTTTTTTCGCATTGTTAATGCAAGAGAGGTACAAAAGGAGACATTCTTTATCCTTTAATCCAGAGTATCAGAGTGTGGCTGCATTTAATAAGTCATTGCCGTGTAAGGGTGAGGTCTGCTTACACATTCCGTAGCAAATGAGCCGCAGTCCCCTGTTGGTAGCTTCGTGTGCTCCAGTGGATAATTCCTAAAATAGGCACTGTCACAAAGGCAGTCTGCGCCCTGAATTAATTATCAACTGTGAAACTGTCTGACTGTATTATTTACATGTACAAATAAACAGGACGATAATTTAATTGCTAGTTGTAAATTGTATGGGATAAACATTGCAGGGTGAAGTGGGAAGGGTGTACATTCTGAATTTCACATAGTAACATGTAAGTCTGCCATTTCGCGACAGTTTTTCACGCCGATTTTCTTTTATGTTAAAACATATTATACCAGGCCGACCACTTTCCCTCCTTTCCTACTTTTGTGTAAAATGCCCTTCTTTGTCCTAAGTTTTAGTAATTTGCCCTAATTTTCCTACTTTTTACTGCGTTTTCATATTCTAGTAGAATAATATTATGACAAATATGTTACGAGAAAATGCAGAAACGTTTAGGGAAAACACGGAAATTGTGCTTGAAGCAAGTAAAGCGATAGGTTCGGAAGTAAGTCCCGAAAAAAAAAAAGTATGTGATTATGTCTCGTCACCAGAATATTGTACGAAATGGAAATATAAAAATTGGAAATTTATCCTTCGAAGAGGTTGAAAAATTAAAATATCTTGGAGCAACAGTAACAAATATAAATGACACTCGGAAGGAAAATAGACGCCTACATTATCGACCCGACAGTCAGGTTCGAGCCACAGGAACAACAGCCCGCAGAAGTCCACGCAGAAAAATGCAGAATTTATGAGCCCACAGTTCCATTCTATTTGGAGAAATATCACCTCACCTCCATTGAAGTAGTTGGGCTAATGGTTGGCGCTAGGGGCACAATACCTCGCCTCTTTGTCAGTTTCTGCAAGAAGTTCCAGCTGAACATCGACTTCATTCGTGATGTTTCCCTTACTGCTATCAGAGGATCACTTGCCATTTTAAAATACCACCTGTACTTTGTTTTCTAAGAAGGAAGAACTTTTGTTTGAACGTCTAATCTATTTGTTTACTATGTTTAGGCCTGTTATGTGTATGCTATTATCTGTACTTAATTTCCCTTTTTTGTTCGTTCTCCACATTTGTCTTTTGTGGTCTGTTTTTGTTTTCACTCTGTGTGTTATGCTTTGTCCAATGAGGCAGTCCTGTTATTGGGAAAGCTGACAAACTGTCTTTCTCTCTATGGGAAATGCCTGTTATTATTCGGTTTAGAAGCTTTTGTCATCTGGCCTGCTATCAAAAGATCTGAAAATTAGAATTTATAAAATAGTTATATTACCGGTTATTCTATGTGGTTGTGAAACTTGGACTGTCACTTTAAGAGAATAACAGAGATTAAAGGTGTTTGAAAATAAGTTTATTTTGTAAATATCTGGGGCTAAGAGGGATGAAGTTACAGGAGAATGGAGAAAGTTACACAACGCAGAACTGCTCGCATTGTATTAGGAACAATAAATCCAGACGTTTGAGATGGGCAGGGCATGTAGCACATATGAACGAATCCAGAAATGCATATAGAGTGTTAGTTGGGAAGCCGGAGAGAAAAAGACCTTTGGAGAGGCCTAGACGTAGATGGGAGGATAATATAAAAATGGATTTGAGGGAGGTGGGATATGATGATAGAGACTGGATTAATCTTGCACAGGATAGGGACCGATGGCGGGCTTATATGAGGGCGGCAGTAAACTTCTGGATTCCTTAAAAGCCATAAGTTAATAGATAGGCTATATATTTCTTTCTTTCCTTTCCCCCTTTTGTTCTCTTTATCAGCTGATGAATTTATTATCATAGCTTTTTATTGTAAATTTTATTTAACTTTCGTATTTCTTTTCTTTTTATTATTATTTTATTACATTCCATTTTGTTATATTCTTCCTTACGTTTTCTATATTAACCATTTGTACTAAATGAGATGCTTTTACTAGTCTATATTCCAATGTAAAAGGTAAAGGTAAAGGTATCCTCGTAACATGCCATGAAGGCACTTGGGGGGGCATGGAGGTAGAGCCCCATGCTTTCCATGACCTCGGCATTAGAATGAGGTGGTGTGGTCGGCACCACGCTCTGACCGCCTTTTACCCCCGGGAAAGACCCGGTACTCAATTTTATAGGAGGCTGAGTGAACCTCGGGGCCGTTCTGAAAGTTTGGCAACGAGAAAAAATCCTGTCACAACCTGGAAACGAACCCCGGACCTTTCAGTCCGTAGCCAGCTGCTCTACCAACTGAGCTGAGGTAGTCTATATTCCAATGTATTTTACTTTTTTTTAATCTATTATGGTATTATTTTCATGTTGTTTAGTGTCGATTTTATTATGCTATTATTATTATTATTATTATTATTATTTTTTTTTTTTTTTTGTAATATGTTCTGTTCTTTAACTTTTTGTTAAATTGTAACTGCTTGTATACTTTGTCACCTGGTAAAGTGTAAGAGAAGGCCCTATGGCCTTAACTCTGCCAGTATAAATAAAGAATTATTATTATTATTATTATTATTATTATTATTATTATTATTATTATTATTATTATTATTGTACTTTTATCAAGAAGAGAGTGTTTTAGTTCTTCAAATTATATTAATTATTAAGGTAAATATTTAAGAATTGACATCCTGGAGGGGATCACTTTTTGTTAAGGAACGTGTGCTCGATAAAACGTAGGCCTACTTCTGAAGTCCGTAGTCAGTAATGTATACATTTATAAATATTCCAGTTGCTTAACTGTGATTTTGATTGGTGTAATTGGTAGTAGTAATTTGTAAAAGAAACCTTGGTAGCAGGAGGGTTAAATCACTTTATTCTTCTGAGGTTTCCATAGCGATAAAACATTTGCAAACATGAGCCCGTGTTAGACGTATTCCATATTGGCATTTCTTCATTATAGACAATGAAATCATGTTCCGTGGGAAGCACAAATAAGCTTTGCGTATAAGTCATTATCCCGCCCCCATCTGTGTTTGTACATTGCTGATACATGACCACGAACCGTATCGCAAACCGAGTTGTGCCTTTGAAGCTGTCACGGCATGGCAAGCCCGGTCCAAGTTTGGCTGTACATCTACGCACCCGTTCGTTCAATTCGCACTTAAATGTATTATAGTAATAGAGCATTTCTAAATTGTATACTCTCAAAGGAACTCGTCATGCTAGGGTTGCCAGGTTTTCAGAATGCAAATGACAGTTGCAACATCTAATTCGAAGAAAATACCAGGAACTTTTAAGAGGGAGAGATAAACTTATAAGCGCCATCTACAAGCACATATGGGCATGTTAAAGTAGATAATTTATTTTATATAGTACGTACAATATAGCCGCCCCTGAAAGGAGTTCCAGAAGAACGGCCTTCTTATCAATTCTGGTTATTAAAAATACAATTTAAAGACGTTATAGGATGTATCACGTGACGTATTCCCTATTTACTCTAAAATCAACTATTTGTCATACCGTAAACTAGGGCAAACTTGAGTGCTGGGGTAAATTTGACCATAAAAATGATTTAAATAATATCAGATGCGAAATATTTTTAAAGGTAATTTTTTCCTCCGTTTATTAAATACCTTTCTTATTATTTTAAGTTAAAATAGGCTGATATCGTGGATTAATTTTTTATGGTCAAGTTTATCCAATTTTATACATTTCAGGTTTCCACAAATAGGTCTATTTAGTTTTAACTTTAATCCTACTTAATCGATGCGTAATTTACATGCACTGGCTGTTAATATGACATTTGTGCCAACAAATCAATCAATCAGTCAAACTCCTGTATCTCATCATGAGGAGCATAAGGCATTCACAAAGTGCCTCCATCGGACCCTATTTGTAGCCAACTTCTTCACTTCGCTCCATGTTTTCCCCTCCCTAGCAATTTCCTCCAAAACTGTTCTCTTCCATGTATTTTTTGGCCTTCCTCTTGTTCTACTACCCTGGGGGTTCCAATCCAAAGCCATTCCTTCTACTGCTCCATCTTCTTTCCTGATTGTGTGCCCTATCCAATTCCACTTTCGTCTTTTGATTTCTATTGTGATTTATTTCTGATTTGTGCCAACAAATAAACACACAATTTTATCGGTAAAGAAATAATCTCAGTTAACAAAAATATTGTACTTTTATTTTCGATTGGAAACAAACACTAATATAGCAAAGGTTGGTTTCATATGAGCGATGTCATTAACTTGCTCATCTTCTCTTTTTAAGCATTCATAAAAGAGGAATATTTTAATATTTACGAGCAGGGGCGGCTTTCGAAGAGGGGCTGCGGAGCTGCAGCACCCCCAGACATTTGTGGCTCTTGTCTCGTTTTATGTTATGAAATACATTTATTATACAGTCTCTATTTAGCGGCTCGAATTTCAAAAAAAAAAAAAAAAAAATTCGCTCTCAATGACATGCACGCAATCGTTAGTGAAGTCACTTCCTCCCCTGGTGCTGCCAGAGCGAAACCAGAGACAATGACTATAGGGTGAAGCCACTTCCTCCCCTGGAGCTGCCAGTCCGTCTCGGATGCTTTGCGCGTTAGTTTTACCCCTCCTCCTTGCTGCCTCTGGCCGTGAATCCAGAGTTTCCAGGCGCTGCAAAATTTGCAGCAGTTCGTCAGTAGCGCGCAGTTTTAAATACATTTTCTTTAATGTTGTGAGTATAACAAGTGCAACAATGTTTAATTCTGTACAATATTTACAGTCTATTTATTCACTTCATTACCTTAACAATTCAGGAGAAATGTGAAATTAAGTGTCCATCAGTTGAATCTCATAATGGAAAGAGCCGCTAAACAAAATACAAAGGCTCGCATATTTTTTGATAATTTATCCAGTATCCCTGCTTTCTTCTTTCGATCTCCACACAGTCTGTATTAGATTAATGTGTTTCAAAGACAATTCCATCAGCTGGGGCAACAAGATGGATTTAAAATAAGAACAGTTATGTTGTTCATGAGAAGAAGGAGCCATTGCTAGAATGTTTTCAAACCATAATGGAATCTGAAACATCTAACATCGCAATAAATGAGGCAACCGCCCTGGTGCGTACTCTTGAATATCCTGAATTCAATTTCTGGCTGTTATATTTTTCATTTATTGATGTATCATGTATCCCCTGCCAAGACTCTGGAATTCGCTACCTGCTAGCATCAGGGACTGTCGAAATAAAATTGAATTCAAACGAAAACTTACTAGGCACTTGGTCAGTAATTGATTACTTGTAAATAGTTTCTTTAATCTATCACAAAATATTTCAATATTCAGTAATTTCATCACTATACAATTTTGTTATTTTAGATTTAATTTGTAATTCAGTAAATATAAAATATTCTTTGTTTCTCTATGATAAATTATCTAGCTTTAATTATTCAGGTAATCTTTTCGTACTTTGATTTTATTGTAATTGTAAATTTAATACTAATTGTAATATTATTTGTAATTGTAATTGTAAATTGAATACTAATTGTAATTTTATTGTTGATATTGTAGTTGGAATCTCCTGGTAGAGGGGCGGAGAAGGCCTGATGGCCTTATCTCTTCCAGGTTAAATAAATACTAATACTAAAATACTAATGTATGTATATATATATATATATATATATATATATATATATATATATATATTTATATTTATTACAACCAACTACAACATCGCCAGTTAGATATTTCTAAGCTTTAAATCTGCACATAAAAATTAAATTATGGTTTATTTAACGACACTCGCAACTGCAGGGGTTATATCAGCGTGGCCGGTTTGTCGGAATTTTGTCCGCAGGATTTTTTTAAATGTCAGTAAATCTACTGACATGAGCCTGTCTCATTTAAACACAACTTACAAGATAAGGCGCATGGAACTAATCTTTAAATAAAGTAAGTTGCTTGGTTTATTTTTGTATGCAGGCCCCCTTAATTCAATACCCACGAGCCGCCACTGTTTACGAGTAAGATACAGTTTTCTTTAGTTTTCCATTCCTGTTCCCCCTAAATGATGACCGTGGTTAAGTAAGTAACGAATTATTTTTTACTTATTAGTTTTAACTATAGAGATTTCGGATCGTCTTCCGGGTTGAATAACATATTGTCGCTAAAAAGGCATATTTCTTTCTCTCCATTGTTATCTAATTGTCTTCGTATTGTAAAGCCGCTTGTACACGATCAAATTTTCATGAAATTCAACACTTTTCAAGACTTGATAATACTTCACAAGTTTTACTACGAACTCATAACACTTTAATAATCACTTGACAATTCTTTGAAGGTGTTGACCAGTGGGATTCGAAAATATTATGATGCCAAGAACCACAAAAACATGGCTCCTGGCCGAGGAAAAAAGTTTTGGATCTCAGTCAATTATATGAATGAAACCCATGCCCATATGCCGCAGGTTCTGGGAAATACCATAATAAAATGAAAAATAATGCGTATGAAGAAATTGCAAGGCAGATATCTCGAATTAAATGCAAATAAATACATTTTTGAATTAAGATTCTGATGTATGTACAGCTATCCTAGGCAAATACTAATCGTGAGTGCAGTATTTTGTTTTAAAACAATATGTAGGGTACCGTACAGTTAAGTAATATTATATAGTATAATTATTCTCAGAAGGATTTAGCTACATACAATATTTATAGTTTAATTGTTGGTTACCGTTACAATGAACTTGAAGATTGTCGATGGCTAAGAAGTGATACCTCGTATTGGCATTTGCAAGTGAATCAGACAACTGTTTTAAATATTAATTTATCTCGAAATAGACAAATCTTTTATTAAATTTTCTGCTTTACAAGAGCTCCTTGTCGAGGACAAAATATTCATTCATTCATAGTATTCTGCCCAAGGGCAGGTCTTTCACTGCAAATCCAGCATTCGCCAATCTTTCCTATTTTCTGCCTTCCTCTTTGTCTCCGCCTATAATCTATATATCTTAATGTCGTCTATCATCTGATATCTTCTTCTGCCCCGAACTCTTCTCCCGTTCACCATTCCTTCCAGTGCATCCCTAGGCAGTTTCTTCTCACTACCCAGCCAATTCATTTTCCTTTTTCTGATCAGTTTCAGCATCATTCTTTCTTCATGCACTCTTTCCAACACAGCTTCTTTTCTTATTCTGTCCATTTCACACGCTCCATCCTTCTCCATATCCACATTTAAAATGCTTCTATTCACATCGCCGTAATGTTCATGTTTCTGCTACACTCCACACAAAGCACTTCACTAGTCTCTTCCTTAGTTCTTTCTCCAGAGATCCGCAGAAGAGGCTCCTTTTTCTATTAAAAGCTTCCTTTGCCATTGATATTCTCCTTTTGGACAAAATATTAACTGTCCAATTTTGTGAACATAATATAACGTAATTATTCTAAATAATAATGTGGTTAAACTAAATGACCATTGCAGATATGAGGTATCGGTTCTTAGCCATCGATATGTTTTAAAATCTTGTTAAAACTTTACAGCAGCCGTGGCGAAAATGTAACTCACGAGCACATTGTTGCTCGCAATGATAGCTGTGCATGTCTCTTGCTCCTCCAACCCCCACCCTCTCACTCACTGGAGTCAAACTTCGTTCCATTTGTATTTGTCTCTGACTTGCGAGTGGCGTATCATCGCAATGTCTCTCTCGAAACCATGTACCTCTACAAAAACGAAAGTTTCAAGTAGGATGGGAGGATGCATTTTTTTGCTGCCAATATGATGAGAATATTAAATGTATGATTTGTTCACAAGTATTACGAGAAAAACGGTTGTATAACATAAAACAGCATTATACTGCATGTTACTCATGAAACATTAAAAGGTTAAGTGTTATTATTATTATTATTATTATTATTATTATTATTATTATTATTATTATTATTATTTCGATCCTTTTTCAGCAGATGTACGAATAATGCGGTTAGGCTTTCAATTTAAACTCACAGATACACAATGTAGCCCTAATGTTACAATGAAAGCTAGATGTAAGGACTTGACAAATGTTGAACTTTTCAAATCTTTGCCGAAAAATAAATATCCGAAGCTTCGTTCTTTCGCTTGCTCTGTTGAAGTCATGTTCGCTACAGCTTACGTTTGTGAAAAATATTTTCAACAATGAAAATAGTAAAAACCTAATTTAGATTACGACTGATAGACAAATACCTTCGTGATCAACTACGACTGGCAGTAAGTGACATAATTCCTGATTTTGAAACTCTGTCGCAGGGACATTCTGAAGACAGTTAACTTTAGATTGTGATAATGTGTCCTATGTTTTCTTATTCATTTCTTTCTTCGTTACACGTACCAGGACGAATTTCAACAATTTCTTCTATTCGTCCTGCACGTACTAAACATTAGTTTGTAACCTTATACTCTATAAAATTATATTTAAGTGCCTGACGTAAGGAAAATGAAAATCCGTTAATAAGCCAGACAGTTGCTTCACTTCCCCTTCGGGCGTCCGCCTCCCTCCATATGTGCTATGCACGTTGCAGTGGCTCGGCGCACGATTACATTTTCGCACGGCTGCTTTACAGTATGAAATAGTTTTAACAAATCTTTTTTTCAAACTTGATCAGTCTTTGATAAGTTTTGTTGTATAGTATTGAATTTCAAGAAAAATTTGATCGTGTATAGACAGCTTCATATATAATTTATATTTTGTCCGCTATGCTATTCTATTTTGTTTCACGCGTTCCGGTAGTAGTAGCCGATAGATGCCCTCAATTCCAGATGCTTCTATTTATTTCCGCTCGGACGTAGATAAATGAAATCTAACTAGTGCGAAATACACTCGTCCCCTTTATTGCACACCCTAAAGCAGTTATTTTATGAACGTTAGGGGCGCATGGAGTGAGTCTCTTGCCGCCCGTGTCACGTCCGGCCAGTGCTGTGATGCTGCTCCGCCGTGTCTGATATATTCGGGTAATAGCCGCCTGGTTTATGTTCACTCATAAAATGGACACAAGATGATGAATACTTCAAGAGCAGCGGGATCTTGTAGCTGTCGTACGCGATGTGCTATATTGAGCCCAAGGGCGTTTCTTAGTGGTGGTCATTTTACAACTCTTGCCAAATAGTTTGACTGCATTTGCTCGTAATACTATTTTCCATTTCTGATAAACGTCAATATGAAGCTTAAAGAGATTTCCAAGTGTAAGCTTTTCAGCTAACAGCTTCTGAGTAAAGGTATCTGTAGGCCTATTCGAGCTGTAACAGATTCTACATTTTCGTTGTCAGAGCACCTTTGGGCATGTTTTCTGAGAATTCTTACGTTTCATTCCTCCTTCATACACGTGCGATATACTCCCTCTGTTCCAAAATATGGTATACATTTGCTAAAGTTCTCAGTAATATAATGTAACTATATATATTTTTTTTCTAAATTATAGACATCAGCTCAAAGAATTTGAGTGACCACAAGGGTCCTGAATACAATAAACATGTACAATATAATGTGATGTGATACATTAAAGAAAAAAGAAAGTTAATTGTTGAACGCAAATATTAATTGAAATAGAGATGATGTAATATTTGAAGAGAATCCTTGATAATATTTATAAGGACAGACTTTACATAATCAAAAGGAATGTGAAGTTCCTTAAGATAATTCCATGTGAATTTGGAAATAGAACCTCTACTGCCAAACAGCAAACCAATGACAGACCATTGTTTAAGAGGGACGTTGTACTTTTGAGAAAGATACGGCAGACAAGGTTCATATATAGACTTCTTGTCAATATCAACTTCGGTGGCCTGATTTAGATCAAGAACAAGAGCCCGTTTTAAGCGTCCGTTAATAGCAATAATGTCTGCCCGTCTAAAAGAACCATCTGATGATACACAATGTACTTCCTCATGAATCTACCAATTTAAAGTTTTTAACGACGTCGTCAAAGCATGTCGTACACGATGATGTCTAGCATTGATCAGCAGCTCGCCTTTAGGGCATTGTCCAAGCACGTGTCCAAGTGTTTGAAGCTCGCTACAGTCCGGATGACGGCAGCGGGTTGTGCTTACAGTTCTGCCCGGTATTGCGCGAACCGCCAAAATATTGCTTGACATTTTTAAAGCATTGGTCCATTCTGAGGAAGATAGGCCCTTTCGATTGCTTACCCATGAGTTAGCCTTGGGGAGATCACTATAAACAATAACCCCTTTACCACGCAATGTATGGTTTGTCCAAGTCTGGAATGCGTCATTTAAGTGTTCACGAATTTTACGACCTGACCAGTTGATAGCATCAATAGTTGTGATATTAAATTTTGACAGAGCAGAAACTTTTTCGCTTACAAGGTCCCTAACATTGTGGAGATGGGAGTCATCAACACGAAGAAGAGTATTACAGATATTTATATGTTGTACATAAGCTTCCCAAGATGCTTTCATTACATCTTCTAGATACTTATTTGATCGATAAAGTAACATAAGAAAAACATAAAAATTAGATACATTTTATTCTGTGTGATGTCATATTAATAAAAGAAAAAGAAAAGTTTTGAGAGACGCAAATTAACATAAAAACTCCAATAAATTATAACCCGTTTTTGTACGACTTCTGTGCCTTAGATGCTCTATTCAAAATAGACTGGGTCGGTGTTACATTTTCTGCAACAGAAATACCACAACAGGTGGCCATTTGATTCTGTTCATAATGAACTATTTAAATATTATACTTTGTTGCACTACTACAGAAGATTAGAAACATTCACAGCTGCACTTCACTACTGAACAGAATACCACACCGCGAAACATTTCGCGCGCGTATGCGCAATAATCAAACTTGTTTTGTTTCTTGCTGTACCATGTTTTGAAACGGAGGGAAATATTTATTTATAAGTGGCAAAAATTGAACATTATTTTTTAGTGCGATGTTTATAACACATATGCCCGGTTTCAGGAAAGATATTTACCTGTACATACATAGTTATCTACGATTTAACGCGCTGATATGTTTGAAACGAGTTTCCGAAACAACAGTAAGTTATCGTCATCTTTACGGTCACCTGTGCTTCAACTGATAACTGTGCCTCGGCCTGTAGTTACCTGGCTGTTAGTACTGATTCGAACAAACACCGACATGCGACGCTACTGCATTACTGTTTCGTAAACTATAATAACTGATATTATTAATAATATAAACCGTAATTAATTGATTCACTATATTATCGATATAGTTTTAAAAATTTGGCGTTTTATTTACGGTAAATGTTCTACTTTCTATGACATTAGGATAAAGAAAATTTCGAATATCTTAAGCTTAATTTTCGTCATAAACTTCAGATTCTTATGTCGTCAGTCAAGGAATATTTTATTCTTGGGTGCTCTAGCAATGCCAATGCTATTTCGGTCTCCGAAAAGTCCATTTGAACACATGAAAGCATTCATATGGACGAATGTAATATATTTTTGTGCGAGATCGTGCGTATTTGCTTGGTTTCCGCACAAAACCAATCCGCGGTAAGTCTAAAATTCCACATTCAGTATTCCCAACCTTACACACATAACAATTTCCCTCTTCTTACCGCTTAAGTGACATATTGATTTTACTGCTTTAGACTTCTAACATATTTTTAGAGACGTTCAATATAGTAATAATTATAAATTGGGAACCTACCACTGCAATTTCACCTAAATTGCACTCTTAATTATTGTTTTTAAATATTTGCAAAAATTAAGTAAACTCTACAACTCCACTAAAGTTACTGCATTCGTGATGCAAGTAACATTAAGGAAGCCGTGAAAAAATCAACAAGATTCCAGACTCATCATAGACTGGGGGGAAAAAAAGACAGACGTATATCACGGCCTGCTGGAGTAGAGTAAACACAAAAACATTTTAAAGCAACAGTGTTGAAGATAGATATTTTTGTTTTGCAAATTTGCCGTCATTGAATAGAAACCAAGATGGAGATTTCATTGCAACTAATTAGAAATTCCTCTTTCATAATAAACGATCTTCGCACAAAATAATGTACGATACACTAGTGATATGTTTTCTTTCAATTCTCGGAAATTAAAAAAGCTCAACTACCTTTCGCTTTTTCAAACTTCCTCGAACATGAAGACTTCAACATACCGCTCTTGTAACGCATATTACTATTACATTACCAATATGGCTGCCATAACCACCACAGCTGACTGTGGTTGCAGTTTTGTAGCAGAAATTACATCCACCAACAACAATTACAACCAACAATGAACGTAAATGTTTCACGCAATGACAGAGATCCTAGGAATCACCTGCCACTTCCCCTCCTCCTCCCCACATAGATTATAAATTAATTTTTACAAAGTGATGCAGAATTTGTTGTTTTTTTAATAGGTTCTGACGAACACCAGACGCTCACTTCTGAGACAGAGCTGTTTAACTCGCGTTTATCTGCTCTCCAAAAAATAGTGAGTGCTTTGCTGAATGATCATGGGTATCCACAACCAGACAAGCAGGACTTCGAGTCTGAAGTCAGAAATTTGGAATCCGGACTAAACAAACTGTCCCAAAAAGTAGCAAAAGAGGGAAGTTTAAATGCAGGAGGCAAGTTTGAATGGATAGACAGTGTCCTCGTCAAGGTAAGTTGAGAAATATTTTTCCTTTGAAAAACGTTTATTTCTTCATAGCAGCGAGTGCAGATGAATTATTACAATATTACTTAAAAGTTGATTTCAAGAAACAGTTTCAGTATTCTCGGTACATTTGATTGGAATTTGGTATTCTGTCTGCTTGTCCATCTGTGCACATTTTTCTTTTTCTTTAAAATATAAGCATATTCTGTTATTCTTAAAAGTTAATAGAGAGTATTTTATTAATATGTAAGAAATTTTACTAAAATAATAGTTATCAGTAGCACAAAATGACAAGTTACCCCCTAAATCAGCCTTTCCACTTTTCTTTTTGAATTGCTCCATAAACAATATTTTCCAAAAATCTTAATAGTATTATAAATTTTATACTGAGCAACAATGTAATTTTATTATCTCAACAATAACTCTTCACGCTCTACAATTTAATTTCATTCCCGTCAACAACGGGATTTGCTCTCCGCACAGCAACACAGTGTTCGTTATTGCACTCCACAAACGACAATGACAATTTACTTGGACTATTACGAACAATAATGAACTGTTAATCTTAACTAATATTTACAAAGCACTATTTACAACACAGAACGGTCAGTTCTCAGTTCACAGCTCGTTTGTCTTGGCTAGTTCTTCTAGCTCAGTCACTCGCTTTCACAGAATCTCGAACCCCAGACCTTCAGAGACGATCCGCTGAACTTCGAACTCAGGTCCCCCAACTGCGGTCCACTGCACTCGAACTCCGGGCTTCAACCTCCACAGTTACGGACACAACTCAAGTCGCGCTCTGGTCTCGAAGCTGGCTTCACTGCTACACAAGATTAACTCGCTTACTGTCCAAATCTGCCTGTAACAACACTGGCTTACTGACTGACTGACGTTCACTTGCGTCTTCTCTTTTATAACCAAACTATAGTTTCTGGAGAGTTCGCGAAAGATTCCACTCTCGAATCATCCGGATATCTCTCCTCTCTGCCGCAGTCGCTCTTTCCCCTTTCTCCCCACCATAGCACATGCCACAGGAAGTAGATGCGCGCGCAACCCGCCCAACACGGCCGACTTAGCCCTTCCTCCGTCGGTCGTGAGATTGAACCTCACGTGGCCGTCACAGTATTTTCATTTTTCTAAATATTAAAATGTTCACGAGTTTTCATTGCAGTATGCTTTTATATATACAGTGTGATCCGTTTGGGTATGGATAATATTAATTTATTATTATAAAGTTATTATGACAGTAGGAAAAATTTTTTGTTGGTTATATTATGATTAAAAGATGGGAGTTTCCATATATGACAGTCAACAATCTGAAAGGACAAATGAAAATCGTAGATGATTAAAATGGCTACCACAAATCAACAGCGGGCACAATGTGTTCTTTGGTATGCTAAATTTGAGAGTGTTAAAAGAGTTCAAAGGGAATTTTGACGTGAGTATGGTGTGCGTAATGCATCTAAATACGATTCCATAATGTTGTGGTATCGAACATTTGTAGAAACAGATTCTGTGTTAAAAAAAACATGCAGGAGGCCGCAGGCGAAACCCAGTACCAGAAGCAGCTATCTCTTGGCTTGGTCCCCAAACCAACCCCTCCTGACTTCTTCATGTAGGGTTTTGTTAAACACACTGTCTATTCACAGAACCCCAGGAACATTGATGATCTGAGAGTAAAAATTACTCAAGCTTTTCAACAAATCACCCCTCTTATGTTACAACAGACATGGGTTGAATTGCATCACCGTTATGAGTTGTGCAGGGTGCGCAATGGGGGTCATGTTGAGCTCTGAGGAATCTTCCATCTTTCAGTGTTGTATGCACAAAGTTTCAACAAATAAAGTTCAGTAGTAAATGTTTTACGGTGTTTTTATTTTATCCATACCCAAACGGATCACCCTGTATTTCCGATCCCTAGTTCACCGCAGTTTCCAAAAATCTTTCGTTATTCTGTTTCTTTCACAATTGATTCAAAAAGTTGCTTTAAACCAGGCCTGCACAAGGTTTGCGCTCTCCGAGCCGGCTCACAGCTCACGAGCGGAATGCAGATATTAGCTGCGCTCTGTATAAGGGTGGACTGGAAGAAGGGGTGACCTCGTACAAAATGTACACAAAAGAAAGGACTATTACGAGTGCTTATGAAATGAATTCCCGTTCAGTGTTTGCAAAACTATCTTGGACTATTATTAATTAATAAAGAAATATTTATTTTACAGAAGTAATAGAAATTCTATAGCTACTTAAATGTACAATATCATTTTGTTATATTTTTATTTATCAGTACATCCAAACGAGGTTTTTTGCTGTTGGCAGCTGAAAGGAACAGTAGCCTACTGATCATAATGAAACATCAGTTACAGATGTTCGATGTCTGCCTTTATTAAAGTTGATTATAGAAAACAGTTGCTCACAAATATAAATGTTGAGCCAAACATAGCAATCATTTTCACAGCCAGCCTATGTAGTCGTGGATATTATTGCTAATGTTTAGTCTTGTAAAACTCAACCAGGCTAGTATTATTATTGAAACGATCTTTAGTCCTTAGGTCATATTGAAGATCAATAAGTTCGAGCTGTAAATCGTTAAATGTTATGTTCCGTCTTTTAGATTCCTCCATACTGTACTGTAGCAGTAGGTAAGCAACGTGAAACAGTTACTGAGAATAGGCCTACACAATGCACTCCACTAGATAGCTGAGTGGTCGTTTCCCTCTCCTTTACCTATAGCAAGTCTATGTCATTCTGACGTATCTTTCTCTCCGTTTCGGCGAGCGGTAAACACTGCTCTCCCGCTCCGAAGGAGCGCGCGCGCTCGTTGAGCGCTGTTTGTGCAGGCCTGCTCTAAACAAATATAGTCTTGGGTATAGAGCATGGCTTCCTAACAGGATTTTACTCTTCTGCATTCCATTACAAAGTATACAAAGTTGCATTTCAAGGATATATTATTACCGCTAACAGATGTAACAGCAGACCTTCTGCTAAAATAACACTCTCACTACATTGAGGAAAGATGTCCTACCACAGTGACAGTGACACCCACATAAAATAAAATTACGTTAAATTATACTTAAAACGTGAACATAAAATTGCTAACCAAATATCCGTAGCAGAAACTGTCATAGAATGATAGATGAAGATTGATTATTGATAGTGATTAATTATGATTGGTGACTGATAATGATTAAAGTAGATGTCAGTTATATTTACCTTTTCGCTGAATTTGAACTTGTAATAGGAATCAGACTTATACATATAATTGCTGTAAATTAAAATTATTTCAGTGTTTACAAGATGGCAATTGGCTGTTGGTGGACAACGTAAACTTATGTTCACCTGCTGTGCTGGATCGACTCAATGCCTTGTTGGAACCTGGCGGAGTTCTGACCATTGGGGAGAGAGGTGTGGGTCCTGATGGCCAGCTGGTGACCATTACTCCACACCCAGGCTTTAGACTCTTTCTTTCAATGGATCCTCACAACGGAGAAATATCAAGGTAAGTAACAAATGTAAATGAGATACGCATAGGCCTATATGCCACAAAGGCATTATGAGCGCCAAGTTCCTGTGCATTCATAACCTCGGCATTAGGAGATGGAAAAACTAATAGTTAAACTTATTGTGTTTCTTTTGTATTTATTACTGTTATCAGTAAGACATGTTAGTAAAATCAGAAGTACGCAATGGTCATTGTTTTATCTTTCTGCAGAGCAATGAGAAACCGTGGTGTTGAAATCTATCTTCTGGGACCGCAAGAAGAAGAGTATAACTCCTTGGACATCAGATCTCTTCTGTATCACGCAGGATTGGAACTTCAACAACAACAAGATACTTTGCTGGCAGTTCATCAGGAAATGAGGCAGATCAGTTCAGGTAGCTGCTAAAAATATTAAATAAGAGTATGAACATTACTCGGAAAATGCCTGCATTCCATTAACGAGTTTTACTGCATATTTATAAAGTATTGTTAAACATTTTAATATTTATTTCATTTCATTTTATTTTTATTTTTATTTCATTTTATTTTTTATTTTACCTTTTCAATTTATTTTTTATTTCATTTTATTTTTATTTCGTTTCATTTATTTTATTTCATTTTTTATTTTAGTTTCTGTAAATTTCAAGTTCATTATACCAGACATTTTTAAAGAATGCATTTCTGCATAGTGACTGACAATTATTTGATTATTTTATTGAATGTTGTAGCTTACTGTTGTCAATAATTTTATGTACCCATGCATAATAAGCTTACATCATTTGAAAATTAACTAATTCTGAACAATTCAGAACTAAAAATTAAAACTCAACATTATTATTATCATCATTATTGTTATTATCGCTATTATTATTATCATCATCATCATCATTATTAATTGAAATAGTGAATCCTCATTATTATTTCTAAATGGAGACTCAAAATTTTAATGTAATGTTCTTTAAAAATACAGAAAAGCAGCTATATTGAATATCAGTGATAATGTTACCCTATTGCTATCTTTGCCATCAGGTCTGGATGAACCTAGCATATCTCAGCTCCTACAGGCGGCACATCTGATAACTCAACAAATATCTCTTGGCCAGCCACTGTATCAAGCGTTTCTTTCAAGTTGCAGCGATATCTATGTGAAGTCACATGTGAGAAGTGGGATAGGATCATCTGGGTTTCGGAACTTCAAGCAGAAATTGTATTTGTTATTGAAAGAGACATTAAAGAATAGTCCTATTATGCAGGAAACCTTGAAAGATCACACAAAAGATAAATTAGAAATGAACACCTTTACATTGACTACAAACAGAATGAAAGAAGATGCAGCATTTGTCACTGTAAAGCAAGAGGGTTCATTGTTGAAAGTTTTGATGGAGGAAGTTGTAACAATGGAGTCAGAAAACAAAAGAGATGGTTCCATAATGATGGATACAGATGAAGTGGAACATTTTTCAAGTACAAGAGTTCTGGACGAACTTTTTGATGTGTGTAAAGCAAATATTACTGGAGGTATAGAAACCTCTATGATGAAGATCGAAAATCTTGTTCCAGTCTTCATCCTCATGTTCTACGAAACTGCCTCCCTGAATGATACACATCTCAGACATGAATGGTTGATGAAACTGATCTCTAAATTGAAAAGAAAGAATAATGGAGCACATATTCAATATTTCTTTAAGAAATTACAGATGATGTGTGAATTTTTTAAAAGAACTCTCAATGAAATCTCTTCATCGTCTTGGAAACTCCATGAATGTCTTGTTAAATGCATAGACATTGCTCATGATCTACCGTGGGACATTCGATGGCTCCCAAACGTCGAAAGATTTTGCAGTCACAACAATGAAGCTGAATGTTCGCTTTGTGCATCACTGAATAAACTGTCACTGCTACTTGCATTTGCAGCGAAGAAGATACAGTCTGAGAAACCAACTGAAGAAGCACTTTCTTGCAAACGAAGATCCCTAAAAGTGCTGGAATATTCCACAGCTGTGATGCAAGGTAGGTGATAATTTTGCTGCTTTATATCATCACGTTTCAACATCATAACATTTCAGGGCTTACGAAAGTGTTATATCTCTATTTGACCTCAGTATTCCATCCATATTATCATAACATCTTTTTGTCTATAAAATTTGGTTGGAAGCTATTTTACTAGAGAACGAAGATATCTCGAGAAAACGTGTTTAGGCCACCACTTGGACTTGGTGAAATTTGATTCTGAATTATCAGTGTGGGAAATAAGTACTTTAGTCATTCAGTTAACAGTGTACTCACTGTCCCTCTTACACCTTTTTAATTCAGTTTCTCAACTAAAATAAGATATCAATGAAAATTGTCAAAAATTCTATTTTTAAAATGTTATTTTGCTTTATTCTCTGATGTTTAAAGAATAGATTGCCAAAATTGTATTTTAAAATTGCCCCAGGAAGTGCCTAAAATAACTATTAAATGCCATTGTGACGCCCCACTCTTCTTAATAATCCTAAACTTTATGCTTTATTTTTCGAACGTGTATGTGTATGTATCCAATGCCTACCCACTTCACTTGCGTGATTCGGGTTCCGCATATTGCGGATAGATAGCAGGACTGTGACCTATTTTCAAGTTGCACACCACTTTGGTGGGCCAATTTTCGGAAAGTTATATTTTTTAAAGAATGTATTCATAACTCAGCAACTAATTGATGAATTTTAAAGAAATGTTGCACACTTACTTAATTTTGTATATCCTTTATTTCAGTGTCAGGCAAATCTTCATAGCTGATCTATTTTTCAGTTGCCATAAAATTTATTGTTGCAGAGAAAAATAAGTTTTTAAAAAGTCTTATAAGCTAACCCACTGTCATAGAAAAAATCTCCTGACAAGCAGTTACTTGTCTGTATTTTATATATATATATATATATATAAAGTAAGAGTGTACAAAATTTCATTTAGTAATCTTCATTCGTTTTTTTAATTGTACATGAGTAAAATGAAAATTACTAAAAGGCTTTAAGTCACTCTTACCTAAAATACGTGTTAAATTTTCATGAAAACTGTGTTATGTGCATCATATGTTAATTTCGTAATGCTATGGCACAAACTGAGGGAGTTGTGAAATGTTTAGCAATGTAAGCCATCCTGGCAGGCATGCTCTCCACTAGTTTGTATAGGATATCCACTGGAATGCATCGCCATTTATCTTGCAACATGGCACTCAGTTGGACAATGGAAGATAGCCGCATCTCCCGAGACCTCAATCGCCCGGTCCAATTCGTCCCAAAGGTGCTCAATGGGATTGAGATCAGGACTCTGTGCAGGCCAGTCCAACCGGTGAACATTATTGTCTGCATACCACTGCATAGTAGTCGCCGAAACATGGGGCCAACTTCCATTGTCCAACTGAGTGCCATGTTGCAAGAGGAATGGCAACTCATATAAATTGAGGGGAAGAAGACAGAGGACGGACACTGGAAAGTTTTCTTTTCTCAATCGTACTATCAGGGCCTGGAATGCTTTACCTGCAGACTTACTAAAGGCTTTACCAACAACCAAAAACGTATTTAAAAATTGGCTTAAAGACTTTACTAATAGATGGTAATTATACACAGTATGTAAAGGATGTAAATGATATTTTGTTATTGAAGTGTTGTATCAGTGAAGTGTGTTGTGTCAGTGAAACGTGTTCCTGTAGTGAAATGTTTTTGAAGTGTTAGTGAAATCAGGATAGAATCAGTGAAATGTGTCTTAGTTCCAGTGCAGTGAGTGAGTTGACAGCGAAATGAGTGTAATGTGGAAAGGTACTTGTGCAGATATGGACATATCATACTCGTGGGTTTTAGTTCGAACTTAGATTTATTTTAAATGTTATTTTTTAGGATATTCCCTATTATTAGTATTATTATTATTATTATTATTATTATTATTATTATTATTATTATTATTATTATTATTATTATTATTATTATTGTTATTGTTAGTATTAATTATTTGTATTAATTATTGGTATTATTATTAACTGTATTTTTAATTAATAAGTTTATTATTGTCATTATTGAGTGTAATTAGTTACCACTGCCACCGGGTATATACCCATTGCAGTGTGAATAAATACATACATACATACATTCCAGTGAATATCCTACATGAACTAGTGGAGAGCATGTCTGACAGGGTGGCTGCTGTTATAGGAACAAGAGGTGGTACCATGAGGTTCCAAAGGGGCAAAAACAGTGCCCAATTACTTTTTGGTAGATAGTGTATTATGCTTTCATTGACCTCTCGTCTTAGTTATTCAGTTGAAGGTCGGAAAACTGTATTTCCTAAACATTTAATTCCTGGTGAACTATAATGATCTAAAATAAATACAAGATAAAATGTAATTTATATTTGCTAATTTCAGGCACACTCACAGATGACATCACGAGTCACTGTGTAGTTACAAAATTCACACCCTTCATTCATCAGTTCGACAATTGCCTCGAAGCAGTCTTGAAGTCTGAGAAGACTTCTTTGAATGTTGCTCAGTTTGGCAGCTTTTATGAAGTGTTGGCATGGAGATTCCGATTTTCTGGTCTGGGAGAAATGCAACTCATTAGCAGTGAAAGACAAGAAAGCGGCAGGAAATCTGGTAACCTGGTTGAAGAAGTTGTGTCCAAGCTGAGTGTTCATTACAATTGGCTGAAAAAGTGGACAATACCTGAACTGCAGCGCTTGCTGGATGAGGATGAAGTTCTGTAAGTAGTCACGATTTCTTCATTTTTTACTACATTGCATACTATGAAGTATTTGTTAAATTGCGTATATATGAAGGTAGTGTCTTGTATCTCCCCCATATGCTCCACATGCTTTTGTTTTCTTCCTTCATCATTCTCTTGTTTCTATATTGCTTCTTTATGTATACCCACAATCCAGAGAATTATTGACTAAGGAAATAATTAACTTGTCTATCATTAAAAACTTTTTCTTTTTCATGGCAGAAAGGATTGTCCTCATGTTCAAATGTCATATTAGGATCCCGACAAATAACTTCTAATACCCCACTGAAATCACCTTCTTCTTCTCGAGCCAGTAGATAGAGTTAAGTCAGTATTCTCAATTGAAAAGTTCTCCTTGTTGCCATTCAAAAGTAATTATCTTGAAAGAGTTTAATTTTTTAATGTTATAAACCGAGAGAATCACATTTAAATGTAAATTTTATGTGACTTGAGTGTAAACTGAATTAGATACTTCTATCCCTAAAGTTCGTACTGAACAAGTCTGAAATACTTGTATGATGTACAAGTAGAAAATGATATTTAAGCTGAAGAGAAGTTCTAAATAAGTAGCATAGCATATACTGGTACAGTTCTTAAATCTTTAAATCTTCCTGTGCCCAATTTCTGTGCAATTTAAATTTTCTTCCGCCATTAATTTTTATTTTCCCAGTTACCGTCCTCTAATCCTCTCATTTTCATCATGCCAACCCCACCCTCCAACTATGTTTTCTTCCCATTTGGGACCCATTCTAAACTTCTCTTTGGTAAAGTATTTGCATCCATTCTTTTCATATGTTCAAACCATTACAATTGTTTATATTCTACAAACTGTATAATATAATTCTTAAAGTTCATTTTTTTCTCATATGATATCATTTCTAATTCTTTCTTGTTTTAGAGCATTAAAAATTCCGTGGCTCTTGACTTGATTGTAATTTTGCGTTCATATTCCATTTTTTTGCGCCATAAGTTGTTAAAACTTCTGACTATTGATTTATAAATATGGATTTTAGTTTCTTTAAAAAATTTGTTTATCCCAAAAATTCCATTCAGCATTGCTATTGCAGATCAGTCCTTCATTTTCTTTGTTCTTACATAATAATTTTATAGATAAGTAAATTACGAAATAAATAAGTAAATAATAAGTAATTGAATTAGTAAAAATAAAAGAAATAGTAATTGAATAAACAAACATACAGATAAATGTAAGACTGATAACACTTAAGTACCTATATTCATACTAATGAGAAATTCTAAGAAATGTACAGTGAGGAGGAAATAATCATCTAAATTTTCTTTGCATTTCCCTATGTAAGTTGCAAGCGTGATATACATAGTGCAAGGTACAAAACAATATATAATTAAGTTATGATTCCGTTTAGTAAATGGAAGTGATCATACATGTATGAAAGCTAACACCATTTAAAATTTACAGTACAGTTATATCTGAAAATGTCTTAATTCATTGTCAGATCAGTTTACTGTAGTATCCGAATGATATAAATAATAGACAGTTTGTCCTTCTCTAAATATAGTGTAGGTTAAATTATTCAATAACTCTGTAAAACTGTGAAATGATTGCAAAAACAAAACACTGATGCATAGAAATAAATAATATTTTTTTTTATAAATCCTTTCTATACTTTTAAGTATTATTAAAAATTCTTAAGAATTCTTATCAACTCAAAGTTTTTAATAAATAAATATTTTTAACTCCTGAATAAATACTAAATACCAGCTGGAAATATTGCTAAAATATTAGGTGCAATAAATTTGGAAGGAATCTTGTTCATCTGATTACAAATGCTGCTTAAAAATTTAAGATAATTTTGTTGTAATTTAGAATATTGATTTCTGAACTAAGTTGAGTTTAGAAGTTTTCTACAGTTTTCTTTAATTTACATTAGCAATGCTATGACGAAGAAGAAACTCTGTCACGTCAATCAAACTGACTTGAACCGAACACATAATCATAACATTTTTACCGCACTTTTTTATCAGTAATTTTTAATAATAATTGCTTAATAAGCACTATAAATTGAAAATAAACTATTGGACTACAGGAAGAAGAGTAATGCGGTCAAGGAGCTTGAATGCACATTGAAGGTGATTGATGCTAGTATGGAAGTTTCATCATCAGCATTGTTGCCAATTGGAAAGAAAGTGAAAAACATTATGGGACAGCCTGTACCACATGTCAGCAGTAAACAGGCAGAACTCTGGAAACATATACAGAGGTAATAATTGTAACATATTGTATGTTCATATTAATGCTTCTTTGGCGTGATTTTATGCACAGATTCTGTCTCTTCTGTTTTTTATCCCCCCCCCCCCCCCAAGTTTGCTAACTTTATATACCCGTAATTATTTCACAGAGATACAGTTAAATTTATAAAAACTTAGAAAATCATTGTTTCTGCAAACCAAGTCCCCATAGACATGTTAAATGTATTGTAATTCAGGTACCATATATTCTTTATTTTTCTTTATGCTCGACCATGCCAAAATGTAGTAATTATACACCTGGTAGCAGCCCTTTAGTGGACCTCATTAAAGTACACCTATTCATTAAAGTTCAGGTTTTCCACCAATCAGAAAGCACCATTGTAGCAATATGAAAGTGCAAGTATCGATTATTCTCGGATATGCAATCGAAAGACAACTAGCGAAATGTCACGGAGGCTGGAAATCCAATACTGTCGCAGAAGGTTATGTTCTGTTACTATAATAATTAGCGTTAATTGTAAATAATATTCAAATAAATTCAATTTGTCATCTCGTTTTTCAATGTCTAAATCAATTTCCAGGTTATATCAAGATTAATGTTCATTTTACTCTCTAGATTATATCAAGGTCAATGACATTTGTTCCTCGGAAAAAATCAATACTTTCGCGTCTGTGCACATCTCACAATTTACGAGATATTGCACACGGTCACTTCCGCTCCCCAGTCAGATAAGAATAATATGAATACTTATGAATAATTTCAAGTTAGAAATGTGGTCGAGCATAAAAAGTGTTATGAAACTTGCCTGTAATGGTAATTAAGATGCTCGTATGAAAATTATGAAACTCGCTTGCGCTCGTTTCATAAACATACTCGCGTCTTAATTACTACCATTATAGGCTCGTTGGATAATGTACTATTATGATATGGAAGCATGGACCATTACATAAAGTTGTAAAGTATTTAAGAAAATAGAATTCATGAAAGCATAAACATGGAAATAATGAGATGTCTTTACTACTCTATGATAAATAGTAAATATATATCTTTTTTAATCTTTTGATCAGATACAAATTAGTAGACAAGATAAAAGCTATTATACATAGATATACAATACTTGTATCACCTCACATGAAATTGAAATAATGTTGTATAAATTTGCAGATTGTCAGAGCAGTTATGTGTGTGGCAGAGCAACTTCACATCTCGCAGTAAATCTTCTGCTCTCATCTCCTTCCTCCAGACACAAACTGGTATGAAAGCACGCCTCAACCTTATCAATGCATATTGCCTCTTGTCCAGTGAAGAAAGCATTGATCAAGGTAAGTGCTGACAGTTGATAGCTGTACCCTACCCGTAATTTGTAGAAAAGAATTCCGAAAGTATATACAGTAGAACTTGGTTATAACGACATCCAAGGGACCTTAAAAATTATGTTGTTATAAACGAGTGTCGTAGTAACCGAGATTAGTATTATCAGTCTAGTGAGGTGGGAAATGAAAAATAACAAACTTAATTAGGCTTATTTTAGATTTATGTATCCGCTTTTCAGCCTACCATAAACATAATAAAATACAGGTACAATTATAAATACAGTATTCTGTATTAAAACAGTTTGTTCCGTAGTCACTAAACTTCTTTACTTAGGAGTCAAGTAATCAGGCATTTTACTCTGTTTTCTCCTACTTGCCGGATACACACTTTCTAAATTACGTTCTACGAGTATGTTCATAATTTCAGTTACAATTTCACTGCTCCCTCCTCTAGCTTCGATCCATTCTGTTCAAATTCAGCAACAATTTTATCCTTGCTCTTCCAAATCGTTTGAATTGTGAAATTAACTAGGCCAAACTCACGACACGTGAGCTTTTTTAATTCCATTCTCAATTTGATGACTCAATTTAACTTTTTCTTCCAATGTTAAAACTCTTTTTTTAGTGGCCATACTGCGTTAAAATGCGCCCATTTAGTGAAAACTTCCTATCGAAATTAATCACAAGCAGCTACCGTTAATACCACATGAATTCGGGTTGGTTACAATGGGGTGGGGAATCTGCCTGCATTTAAGGTGTCTATGACAGAAGGGGACAGTAAATAATTTGCCAGGTTACCAGATTTCAACAAAATATATCTTAAAAAACTTTGGTTCTTAGAAAATCGTATTCCAAACTGAGGTTGAAAATGACGTTATATGCGAGGTAGACTCATATACGTTTGTTGTATTAAGCAAGGTAGAAAAGCTTACGTCTTATGGGGAATTAGTTGGGACCACAGAATATTTGACGTTATAGGCAAGGTGTCGCACAAAACGAGGTCGCTATAACCAAGTTCTACTGTACTCAATTACTACTGTTTCGTGTTTAGTGTTACTTGACGCATAATTATGCAAGATAAATGAGCATTTCATATGAGAAAAAAATGTGTATCACAAAGATGATACATTTTCACTTTACATGTTTTGCAACAATATTCAGATTCATCATCACATTGTAAATGATATTACTATGTACTGGTGTAGCTTATTGTCTTGTACTATAATTATTTAAAAGACATAAATAAATAAATTTATTACACCCTTAAAGAAGAACACGTTTCTTTTTTGTGGTGCACATAAAAGACATTCTTTATATCGTTGATATATGCATTGTACTGTTTAAGTATATATTATGAAATATAGTTAATTGTTCACAACTGTACATAAAATTCCAATACATATAATCTCTAATGTTATTTTTCTATTTACGGAAATGAGTGTTGAAGTTTATGAATATTAAACTATAATAGACCCTGCTCTTGTGATTTGATTAGGCTTAACAAATAGGTTTACAAAATGTTACCATGTTACGGAATGACAGTACCACACAATAAGGTATTCTGCCCAAGATCTTGGCTACCTCCTTCTTCTCATCTGAGAAGCAACTTAGTCACTTTGTGGTACTGACCTGTGACGTCATGTGATGTAGAAAGGTCCTTTTTTTTTTCATACAAAAATTAGAAATAATTCTGTATAATTATGATTGTTAATTTCTCTTAAGAAAAATGTTTTCGTCGATACTAAATTTAACGGTAATTATAGACGAGATGTCGCTGAGTCAATGATTCAATTGAATTAGTTCTTGATTCAATTCTTTTGAATTGAATTAAAATAATTTTAAGGCTTTTTCCTGCACGTCTCCCCTTCTTCTGTTTTCTCTTCAACTTCTCTCTCCTAGATGTCCCTACCTCTTATTGTACCACTTCTCTCCTATACATGTGTCTACTTTTATTTTACTACTACATCTATTCTGTCACGTAATTCTACATATCTCAAACTATACTACTATATCATACAAATCCAATTTTAATTACCTTGGCGGTTTGGATGGGATTCGTTCCTGGGACCTTTGACACCATAATACCTTGCCTTAACACACTCGGCTAAACAGCTACATTGTGAAATAAAGTTTAAAATAGGTCTCTTATGTTTAGGGTAGGATTAAAGAAAATAAATAAAACAGATAAAGCAAATTTACGTAATCTAAATTATTTCTGACGTTTAAAAAACAATAATTTACTTGTTTATAGCAAAAGAAAAGCTGGAAAAATATGCATAAAGAGGACAACATTGACGTACATTATCTATGACGTCACATTTCCAAAGCAACCTGATAAACAAGCATTGTTGGTTCAAGCGCCATTTTCAAGATACTACGACGTAACGACAGTAATAATAATTTATTGCATTAGCCATGGAAAGTAAAAATAATTGTAATTTGAGAAAACTTTTCAGTAATTTGAGTAGTGAAGAAGAAGAGATTGATTTCGCCATGTCGTATAAATTAATACCTGACAAAAGTGCAAAGAAATGTGTGAGTTGCAAATCAAGTGATAATGTGAATTGGCAGAGAAGGGCAAAATACTCAAACTATTCATTCTGTTTGAAGTGTAAAAAGTGTAAACAGGAAACGTCTATAACCCACAACACATGGTTCGAAAACACAGAAATAACTATACGTCAAAGCTTGGTTCTTATTTATATGTGGTTGCTTCAAACAACTCTTCAGATAGCTGCTTCAGAGGCAGAAGTTCACTTCAGTACTGCACTAGATTATTTCTATTTCTGCAGAGAAATATGTTATGTTATAATTACACAAAATACCAAACCCATAGGAGGAGAAGGACACATCGTGGAATTAGATGAAACACATGTCTGCAATAAAAGGGGCAGACTTCTCAAAAACGAGAAAAACAGCGTATGAGTTTTTGGAGGCATCGATAGAGAGACGAAAGAATCGTTTGTATTGAAAGTGGAAAAAAGAGATAAAAATACCTTGATACCCATAATTAAGTCATTCATCAAACCACATACTAAAATTATGATGGATGGTTGGAAGTCTTACAGTGATTTGAAAGATAAAGGATATATCCATGAAGTTGTGAATCACTCGATAGAATTTGTACTTGAAGATGATCGTTCTGTGCACACCCAAAAAGTGGAACGAATGTGGAAAACGCTGAAATCGGTTTTAAAAAGAGAAGGCAGGGAAAGTAAAAATGATCATTTATATGTGTTTGAGTTCCTATATCGTGAATAACAGAAACTGAAAGGAATGACTACACCCAGTGAAATGTTTCCGCAGTTTCTACAGCATATCCACAACACATATCCAGGGTACGGAATAGAAGGATTAAAACCTAAAGACTACATTCCTCAGCAATGAGTGATAGTGTCATACGAACAATGCTTTTTTTATGAAGTGTTCAATTATTGAAAGAAAAACTTGGCGAACTATACAGTGTTATGTATTATAATACGAACAATAATTGTAGGAAGTCTTCAGTTAATAGTGAATAGTATACCTAGTGAACTATACAGCGGTCACCAAGGAATCACTCATTTATATGAACTATTGGTAGTTTAATTCTGAGCGTGTTACCTAGCTTCGTATTACAATGAGAACAATGATTGTGAGAAGTGTTCAGTTAAAGAAGTGTTCAATTAGGTGAATGTTACTTATGTCCCGCCCACTATAGGAGACATATGCCAGTTTTACACTAATCCTAAACATATTTAGTATAACTTGTTGCTTGCGAGCCATCCAAAACCCCAACCTTCACCCGATACCCCGCTTTTTTCATCATGTGCTACACGTCGGATCATCATCGGGGCTTGCAGCCCCGATACCCCGCTTTTTTCATCATGTGCTACACGTCAGATCATCATCAGGGCTTGCAGCCCCGATACCCCGCTTTTTACATCATGTGCTACACGTCGGATCATCATCGGGGCTTGCAGCCCCGATACCCTGGTTTTTACATCATGTGCTACATGTCAGATCATCATCGGGGCTTGCAGCCCCGATACCCTGGTTTTTACATCATGTGCTACACGTCGGATCATCATCGGGGCTTGCAGCCCCGATACCCCGCTTTTTACATCACATGCTACACGTCGGATCATCATCGGGGCGCAGCCCCGATACCCCGCTTTTTACATCATGTGCTACACATCGGATCATCATCCCCACTATTTACATCATGTGCGTGTAATAAACAATAAGCAAATCATCTTTGATTACAGTAGTCACCAAAGAATCGTTCACTAAAGTGAACTATTTAATTCTGAGCGTCACCTAGCAACAAGAATCGTTGCTTTAAGTAAACTATTTAATTCTGAGCGAGTCGCCTAGCAACAGGAGTCGTTCATTCAATTGAATCATTGACTCAGCGACATCTCGTCTATAATTACCAATTTAACCTATCATATTTTGGAAGTTTATTCTACATAATACAGAAAATTCACAATGAATGATCTGCTGTTCCCCCCTCCCCCACGTGTAATGTTTATATCCGACCTACACTAATAGAAAAAAATTGTGAAGCAGAAATACACTGACGTCATTTGACTTTGGTTGCCATGGAAATGCTTATGTCATATTCAATAAACTCAACAATATGAACAAGTCCATTACCATAAACAAGGGGAGTCTGCATATGAAGAGCAAAATTTCAAAACCCGACTTGTCCATTTTCAGAAAATACACTTCAGATGCCTAAAACTTATACACGACTGCTAATGGCTTCATTGCCAGATGCAAGGCGCTAGACAGCAACAACATCTCTGTAACTAACCAAAAATTTTCTGTAGTGAAATATTAAAGATTTTTTTTATGCTGTAGATTCATATAAAATTTCATCATAGAAAAATCTTCGTTTATTACAGGGGTACATATTTGTAGCATTTTCTGAAAATAGAGATATCAGGTTTTGAAAGTTTACTCCTCATATACTGTATACTTAAATTAATTGGAAGAGTTTATTATAATCTGGGGGGGGGGGGGAGACATGCAATATATTTAAAAATGTAACATTATTCAGTTGCTCTTTGACATTAGACACCTGCACAATATATTTATGTTAACTATAGAAAGTTCATACAAGCTTAGCAGTCCTGACATAGAAAAGTAACATTTATACGGTATATTCTCATGCATTTATTTACAGTTAAATTGTTAGTTGTCTGTTGTTAAAAAATAATTACTTATCCTTTTAATGGTACATTTTGTTTTAATGTATTATTATTATTATTATTATTATTATTATTATTATTATTATTATTATTGTATTTATATTTGTGTTGTTCTGTTATTCATATCATAGGTTATGTCATTCCATCCATTAGACACACTTAAATCTTATGCAAATTATTTATAGACATTACATGCAATCATAGGGATTTCCTCAAATCTCTTGTCATTTTTTTTTCTGTAATGTATTAAAAAGGAAGTATAACATTAAAATATACAACTTTTTGTTCTTATACAAATATTAGTTCATGCAATATTATGTTTTTTTTTTCTCCCCCAGTATCTGGTGTCATTAAAGAAGTGGAAAAATCATGTCAATCAGCTGGTCTTACTGCCTGTAAATCAGAATTGGAGAGCGAAAAAGAAGACTCCATTAAGACAAAGGTGTACAATGATTCAGATGTGCAGTTGTGGCCCCTGCACGAACTGATTTGCTTGTTGTTGAACGGAGCTTTAAAGAGAGCTCTGCTACATGCCTGCAACACCGCTAGTGACATCTCAGCTGAAGAACACTACTGTCAAGATATTAACAAGAATTTGAACGCTTTCATGACACCTTTGCCAAGTATTCCTTGCGACTTATTGTCGGTAATTAAGCTTGCAACAGCATCAACTGGACAGGCACCAACTCTCAGTGTTGATAAATTAAAACAAATCCTACCAGAGTTGCTCATGTTGATATTAAGGCATTCACAACTGTCACCCAGTGTATTTCAGTTAAGCAATTGGTTGTCATGGAAACAAGAAGCTTCTGATGCTGAAAACGTCGAGAATGCGATGGGAATGGATTGGATTGAAATGGAGGAAAATGTTGAGGTTGGTATTACTTATAACATTCATATCTTGGTGTTATGTATCAAAATTAAAGTATTGGTAAATCAGTTGTAATACTTCTATTGATTACTTTTTATATCAGACGAATAGCAGAAAAAAGAATAGAGCACTGCTTGTAGATTTTCTGTTTTTAATTTTGTGACGAAAACTCTACATAGAAAAGTTACAGTATACGGGGTGAAAAAAGGCATATTTTGAACATGTCTTTCATTTATGTAGTATGTGCGAAATTGTGTGATTTCTTTTAATGACACTATGTACTTATTTGCCATTTTTAGATTCTTCAGACCTCAAAATGTACAAAATCGTAGCCTATTTTTTTTTTTTTTTTATAATTTATGGACTATTACAGTTATTTTATTAAAATTGCCTCAGATTTATGATTACTTTTTTTGTATGCAGAAGGTCATTAAAAATATGAATAGGATTTCTGACTGTTTTATGGAAACTCATGGCGAAACGAAAGATAGACTACCGGTATAACTTTGTATAGAGAATAAATTAATATTTATTTATTTATTTATTTATTTATTTGTTTGTTTGTTTGTTTGTTTGTTTGTTTGTTTGTTTGTTTGTTTGTTTGTTTGTTTGTTTGTTTGTTTACTCATATAGTTGCTTAATTATTTATGTATTCATTCATTCATTTATTCATTCATTATTCATTCATAAGAGAAACCTAGTGAATTTCTTTGTTTTTTTAGTCTAATACGGCCTAAGAAATAAGTGTTTACATCCTTAGGTGGAGTGAATTAACATTATTGAATTATTTGTTTATTTTACTCATAAGCTTTGGAAATTTTCTCAATTTCCAGTCGCAACAATAAGAAATATTGACCACTGTCTCCTTGGGTTTCTGTATCATTACGATGAATTGAAATTTCATACATAACTTTCTGTGTATATAACAAAGAGAGATCCTTGAGTACAAATCTATGAACATAGAAAAATCTTAGCTGAACTCGTGGCCCTCTTATTCATAGTTATAAATTGACATACTGAAGTGTTTCTCTGTAATCTATATTCATAGACAAAAGTTTAACTTAAGGGTGCCATGAATTAAATAATAAAATTATAGACAAAATGTTAACTTATCGGTAATTCATGGCCCCCTTATTCTCCATAGTAATAAATTGATATACTAATTGAAGCGTGGCTGAACTGTTACTGTGATTTTTTTTAATTGTGTACCATACCAGTTTAACTTCATAATAAATATTGATAATGGTTTAATGTTTTTCTTTCCAGACCTCTTTTCCATTGCATTGCCCTCTCATGACGAAACTTGTGACGACATTCATCTTGCCGAACTGTCAGAGTATTGCCACTAGTGTTACTTTGGGCGCCCATCTTGCACAGAAGGAGCAGCTTTCTAGACTGAAGGAAGTCTTGTGGAGGAATATGACATCTCTGTCGTCATCAAAACTCAACTACGAGTGAGTACATGTCACTTTTTTTATTATCAAATAGTTCACTTCTTCATCACCATCTTCGTGTTCTTTGGGTCGACAAGTGAAGAACCTCCAATCATCTCTGTTGTTCCATATCTAATTGTCCATTCTTCTTCCTCTTCTTTACATGTCTTCCTTTATTTGATCTGTCCATCTTGATCTTAGTCTTTTTCTTGGTTCGTTTCTATTTACTTTTATAGTCCCGACGCTGTTATTTCCGGCGTGACTCCGCCTCTTTGCTTACGTCTTAGAAAGTAACGCTCTATAAAGTCTAGGTAGGTAGTATCGTTCGCCATTTTTGTTCTTACTTTGCCGAACTACCATACGAGGAATATATTTGCCACACCGTTAAACATTATCATGTCGTAGCTCCTATGATAATAAATCAAACGCATTGTAATTCAGCAAATAATTGAGTGGCAAATAACGTCTTCGTATGCTTTCTGCGAACGCCAACGAAAGAGCTAAAATGGCGGGCGATTATATTAAGTATTTATCGAGCCTTAAGAAATGAATCAGCGAATCACAAGATGCACACGTTTAAATGTAGCCGACCTGCAATACGATTGGCTGCCGGAAATTAGAGTGACGGGACTATAGTTCCAGGTCTTAATCTCGTGGTTCTACAATTTTTCAATATTTTGATGTGACCAGAAATAATATCTTTAATTTGTTTTAATTTTTATGTAATTTAATAAATGTAACATTCCCAATTTTTTCTAGAATACTTGTGTTCTGGATCTTGTCCCTTCTTGCTTTACCTAGGGATGATGGGCGTCCCTTTTTCCGAGAATCTTCTTACCCCCACCCTTCATTTCCTAACCTAGATGACATTACAATATGGTCCGAAATTACTCTGGTAAAGACTAATGCTGCATTCTTAACTGGAAATGCACTATAATATGCTTCAGAGAAATTTCATATCTATTGCTGTGATGAGAGAAATAAGAAATATAATTAATACAAGAAAGTAAGTCTATCCTTCTAGCCAACACCATATCTTAAAGAGTCTGATTCATTGCTAAGTAAGAAACATCAGAAAAGCGTGACGGAACTCATTGCCATTGCTAAGCAAGTGACATCAGATGTTGAAATTTTCGTAACATTTTATGATTTGCTCCTCGAATACAAATGTTTCTCGTTTAAATAAATTTCAGCTCATTTCGAATATCGTGATTGCATTTGTTTTGAGAAAATCTATTTTGATTATTTCAGTTCTTCTTAGCTATTGTCTTGTTAACGTCCAAGTCCAAAAACCATAATATATCATAGAGAGGATAGTCATCATTTTAAAAATCGAGAAAATTATGTCTAAATATGTATTGCTTTTTTGGATTATCCTTTTTAACATTGGAACACTGTAGGCTTCTTTCTTTGCTATTTTAAATAACAGTAATAATAATAATAATAATAATAATAATAATAATAATAATAATAATAACAACAACAACAATAACAATAAAATAGTAATATTACCATCATCATTTACATTCAACAAAACAAAAAAAAAATTTAAGAAATTTAAAATGGTAGTTGTTAACCTTCGTGGCCTGTTTCAATGTCAAGAGAAAAGTCCCTCCCCCCCTTTCCTTCTTTTTCCCAGTTGTCTTTTATCTGTTATTCAATAGCTCTTTAGAATTGATGGCACTGTAGTTCCATCCTTTCTCTGCATGTGATCGTATAAAGATATTTTTTCTATTGTACTATTGTAATTATATCATAGACAGTATATAGTATTTCACCTGTTTCAGAGCTCTAAATAATGTGTTTTTGAAATTTCAAGCAAATTAATTGCAAAATATAAGAATGTTTGAAGCTTAACCATTGTTAAACATTTATTTTTATATTCTTTCCCTGTTGTGAAATATAACATAATTTTTTTCTAGGTTAAACGATGCTCTTAGTGTTGAATTGCACTTCAAAAGCTTTCTACAATCCATCTCAAAAGCTGTATTGAATACTGAAGTTGAAATGTCAGATGAAACTTATGCCGATACAGTACAAAGAATTGTGCAAGCTCTGAACAATGACAATAATGATGACGGAAAGTACGCTACTAGTAAGGAAGCTGTGAAAACAAGGAAGCAGTTTTCAGATGCAATGACATACTTGTCTCAAGTAGTTGTAAGACTAAGGAGTAACATAGACTGTACTACACAGACTGTACCAAAGGATGTCAGTAATATGGAGATGCTGGTGGCAACTGGAGAAGCTTGGACACTTATTGGATTCTTACAAGTTGCATTGTATGCTGACTTGGGATTAATCGATCCTGTGGAAAAAAGAAAACTTAAGTTGCAGTACGTTTCAGAGGAAGTAAGTTTTAGTCTGTTACTTACTTATATTTTGATGTAGCGATTAAATGTTGTGATTAAGGAAAAGAATTCTGTGACTTCAAGGAGAAATGTGATGTCATGTTTTGTAGTTTTTCAGGAGTGAGAATTTAAAGTTTGAACGACTGTATAAAATCATAATATTATATTTCATAACAACGTTTAGAGAGAAATATAATAGAAATATGCATGTCATCTTTTGCCAGAATAAAGAAAATATCACAATGCACCACACATCGCAAATTTTTTTTTTATTGACATCATTCACTGTCTCTTCTATTTAGAATCATGCATACTTCTACTCAGAATTCTCTCTTATCTCGTTTTCAATTTCTTACAACTCTTCGAAACCGGCATTAAGCACTTCTTTCTATCCCTCATCATAGAACGTCTCTATACTCATCCTCCTACACTGTAGAAATACCTCGTCTCTGGAATGTGTTACCTAATGACGTCAGGGACTGCCGGACTTTACCACAATTCAAAATTAAATTGGAAAATTTTATCTTATTTAATGCTTTTTAGGTATTGCTAGAAGTGTTGATTTGTGTTTTTTACTCTAGATCAAAATCGCAAGTTTCTTGTTTATTTTAGTTAATTAGTTAGGATACAATTAATTATACTTAATCACTCATTTAAAGTTTGTGTGTCTGCAACCTGTGAATATTTTTGTGTGACTTTACTTTGTTTATAGTGTTTCTTTTTTCCTTTTTATTTCTGTTATTGCATTTGTATTTCTAGTGGTGTGGAAGAGAAGGCCTGATGGCCTTAACTGCACCAGAATAAATAAATAAATAAATAAATCATTTTTGGCTTTGAACCACAGAATTATGTTAGTGTAAGTTTTATTTCTATTTTTATGTTTATTTTTAGTTTGATACAGTTTTGAAAGCATTCATGAATAATATTTTAAATGTGGTGTAGACAGAAAATTTTTAATTTATTTCTGGTTGACATAGAACCAACGAACATCTATGTATACAGAGTGATTCACAAAGCATTATCTATACTTTAGGAATCAGTTCTATAGGTAATTTTGAGCAAAAATATAGCAAAGTTACTTGTATTGTATTATAACCAGCGTTGAATCCAGCTAATGTAAAAACTTACTTTTTATTACTCGCTTAAGTGTAAAAATATTGAGTTCTGTAGTTCTTGCATTCAGGTAAGTATTTGATGATGCTCAGAAACTGTTTAATTATACAGATTTATTTTATTTTATTTGATAGTGTCTGTATTGCGATTAGTTCTCATAAAAATTATTGTATTTGCATATTTAGTTTAAGGTGTGTAGGCTACAAAATTCTGTGTTCAATATAATTAAAAGATACAATACTATTTCAGCGGTCTTTCAAGGAAAAATGTTAACAATAACATTACAAACATATTAACAGCAAGAATTCTAATCCCTTAACAGTATGAAGTTGAGTTTAGAAATACTCTACTGTTACACTTTGTATATAATTTTTTCGTGCAATTCCACGTGTTTGCTGTACTTCATTGTAATTCTTAATGCCAATATGAACGTACTTCAAAATAAAATTAAGAAAACATTAAAACAGAACGAGAACTGTGCACTCACTACAAGAACACGAGAACAAAAGGAGATTCATTTTGAATCTTGCGTACACTACTTTTAACACTTGAATATAAGTAATTGATTAACTAGCGGACTTACTCGTGTTAATTATGTAAGTTTGTGCGGCTTACAGCTGTTTCGGTGCTTCATCACACCATCCTCAGAGCCTACTAGATCTCGGCGTCATCTCGAACTTCTCTGCCTGTTATATGGGTACCAATACATAAACAAATTACACTCAAAACTTCAATACACACTAGAACTTGAAAACAACAACTCCATAAATTTCCTAGACATCACCATAACAAAAATTGACAACAAACACACCTTTAAAATATACAGAAAACCAACCACCACCACCACACACAATATACACAACACATCTAACCACCCCATACAACACAAACATGCTGCATTCAGGACAATGGTACACAGATTACTCAACTTACCCATGAACCAACAACACTGCAATGAAGAAGTGAACACCAAATATATAGCACAAGAAAACGGATACAATCCAAATATAATAGGTAACATCATAAGAAAGACAAAACAAAAACTTAAACACAAACACAAGAACACAAGAAATACATCACACTAACATATGAAAACAAAAGCACACATAAGATCGCATCTTCATTCAGAAAGCAGAAATACAACATAACATACAGAACAGAAAACACACTACAAAGACATCTCAACATACAAAAAACACAAACAAATAAATACGACCACACAGATGTATACAAACTCACATGTAATAGTTGCGACAAGTTCTATATAGGACAGACAGGCAGATCATTCCAAACACGCTACAAAGTACACATTAAAGCAATAACCAGAGGACAAAATACATCTACATATGCCGATCACATAACCAATGCTAACCATACATACAATAACATAAATGCGGACATGGAAATCCTACACATACAACTCAAGAACCAAAAACTCAACACACTAGAACAATACGAAATACACAAACACACTAAAACACACCCCGATCAAATCTTCAACACACAGATCAATTTCAGTACACACACACTATTTGACTCCACTTTTCAACACCTTTCAACAATCAAACACACCCACATAACAGGCAGAGAAGTTCGAGATGACGCCGAGATCTAGTAGGCTCAAAAGGAGATTGACACTTATTGGTTATAGTAGTGTACATCGCTCGCTCTTTGTTATGACCCACCCAGATAGTTGTGACATCCACTGCCCAGATACAGCTTCCCAATTTTAGTCGTCATCGCTTAAATGAAAGTAAGTACTGCCAAACTGGAAGAAAGAGTATGAAGAGGTCCGAGTGACTATATCTGAAGGCATTTCCTTATCTTGCGAATGTAAAGTACTGGCATCTTATGTCTCATTGTGTTACGGTCTTTACAGCTGGAAGAAACAAGAAACATGCTATATGCCCAGGACCTTCAGTCACGTGTGCGGGCAACCAACTTGGATGCGTTTGAAGAAGATAACCTCCATCCACTCATTGCAGTGCTTAGACACAGACTGCAGCACCTGACTCTAAAGCAGAAAGATCTCAAGAAATATGTGGCTGTCAGGCCTGATTCTTCCATGTTCAACAGTTTGGCCAAGGTAGGTGATAGTTATGTTTATTTAATATACATTTGCGAATTGATCAAGATACGTCCTTCAGGTTTGTTATTTCTTTTACTACTGATACTTTCTTATTATTGAAAATATTGTTGTTTGGTCAATTCTCCTAAGACTGGTTTGAACCTTATAAGTGACACCAATAAGACATCACTCATGTATGTATGTATGTATTTATTCACACTGCAAATGGGTATATACCCGGTGGCAGTGGTAACTAATTACACTCAATAATGACAATTAATAATAAACACAACTAATAAAAAACAATGATTAATAATAATAATAATAATAATAATAATAATAATAATAATAATAATAATATAATAATAATAATAATAATAATAATAATAATAATAACAACAAGGAGCATCCTAAATTAAAATGAAGCATGGTCACTTAAAATAACATTTAAAGTAAATCTAATTTGCATCTTAACCCTAAGCTCGAACTAAGACCCACGAGTCTGACAGGTTCATATCTGCACAAGTACCTTTCGTCACTACACTTATTTCGCTGTCAGTTCACTCACTGCACTGATTCTACCTGATTTCACTAACACTTCTAACCATTTCACTGTTCGAATACTTTGCACATCCACTTCACTGACACCAACACACTTCACTTACACAATAGACTTCACTGACACTACACACTTCACTGACACAACACACTTCCTCACTGATAGAACACTTCAAATAACAAGATATCAATTACACCCTTTAAATATTGTGTATAATGTGAGACAACTAAGCCAGGAGATATTGAAAATATAAAGTTAGAGTACAGTATTCTATTACTGAAAAAATAATTTTCCAGATTTTCACGGAAATACAAGTTTACAGCATTTCATCTGTCTGTGAAGAACGATTTTCCTAAATTATTGGGTGAATTTTGTTCATATTCAGTGTTCACGAGGAAATTCAACTGGGAATAATGCACGTGAAATATAATTACTAAAGGATTTTTATTTTAAAAAATAACACAAAATATGGCACTTTACTCAAAATTACCTCTGTTTTTCGTTTCTTTCTTTCTTTCCTTCTTTTTTTTTAATGAAGTGATAAATGATATAATGTGGTAACGAGAATTTCCCCAAAACCGTTAGTTATGGCTGTATTTAAAAGCATTCTTAGTTAAAATAAATTAGAGTTTAAAGATAAACTTATGTTATACAGTGCGTTTGTAGCTCGGCCGGACAACTAAAACATTCAAATTTGAAAATTGTACCTTCAATAATGTTCCTTTTAAAATTATTCATGTTTATTTTTTATTTCTTCATCCTTAATTAAAAGTTTTCTTGTTTATTTCATCATCCCTAATTAAAACTTTTCATATAGGCCTATACTCTCATAGATATGACACTGATACTGATTTCAGTATGTGATCTGACATTGGTTTCATAAATAATTACAGGAGGCACATTACTATTCCACAAGCTTGGCTTCTGCTGATACAGCTCTCAATATGCATAAACGTATTGTTGATATGATCAAGAAATTAGACACAGGACATGACACAAACAAAATTATGTTTATCAATGAAGCTGAAGAAATACTGAGAGAAGAGAAGATTTGGCAGCAATCACAACTCATGTTCTGTGAAAAAATGAAGAATAAGTATTACAGTTGGTATCCAGACATGGTGGTACCACTGCTCTCTGCTGCCACTCAGGTATAGTTGTCAATCATTGTCAGTCCTTCATAGAAAGTCAGTTTTGTTTCAGTACTGGTAACTAGAAATAAAATATAAAAAGATAATCATTTCAAATTTATTGTGATATGTTACTAATTACTGAGTGTGCATTTTTAACAGCTCTGCTATGGTATGCGTCAATTGGCTAGCATACTTCACAAGAAGATAATTCAGACAAAAGTATCTCCTGATCACGGCAGAAGTGAATCACACAATTTGGACAAGTTGTTGAATAATCTTGTTCGTTTCCCTTCTCTGGGACAAGATCAAGAGTCTCTTGCATCATTAGTTGATACCTGTACATCTGATGCAATGACTTCAGTTGTTAATAAGGCCCTATCTGATGGGGCTGAAAATGATGCCACAAAGGAGACATATCAGTGAGTACACTAATACTTTAATTTATTATTATTATTATTAAAAAATTATGTTGAATACAGTAAAAAACCAGTATGACGAAATCCTAGGGACTCTGAAATTACTTTCATTATAGTGAAATGTCGTTATATCGAAATGTTATTAATTACAAAAAAAACAACATGCTTGTTCATTTATTTTTACTTACATCATAAATTCCACGTATTTTGTTAGGGATGCAAAATATCCTTAAACAAAAGAAAAAGCTGAACTTGCATTCCATTTGAAAATAAAACTAAAAAAAGGCACAGGAAAGATACAAAATTCAAGTTTTATAAAGCACTTTGTAGAACAAGGGGTGCCATGTTGCTTAGGAAGCCATGTTGCGTAATTAGTGAGCTGTGATTGGTAGAAGGAAACTAAATGTGGAGAACAAGGGAACAACTGCATGAAAAACCTAACACAAAAATCAGAGACCTCTACATCATGTAGACATACTAGTACATTAGCTAGATGTTTAATGACCACTATACAATTGCAGTATTATTGTAATATAAAACATGTCGTCGGCCTGGTTGGCGCAGTTGGTATAGCACTGGCCTTCTATGTCCAAGGTTGTGGGTTCGATCCCAGGCCAAGTCGATAGCATTTAAGTGTGCTTAACTGCGACAGGCTCATGCCAGTAGATTTATTGGCATGTAAAGAACTCCTGCGGGACAAAATTCCGGCACACCGGCGATGCTGATGTAACCTCGGCAGTTGCAAGCATTGTTAAATAAAACATAACATTTTAAAACATGTCCCTACTTACTATCAAATTGTACCTCGTGTTTAAAATATGTTTCGTTAAAGAATATATATATATGCGATGCTGATGTAACCTCGGCAGTTGCAAGCATTGTTAAATAAAACTTAACATTTTAAAACATGTCCCTACTTACTATCAAATTGTACCTCGTGTTTAAAATATGTTTCGTTAAAGAATATATATATATATATATATATATATATATATATTTTTTTTTTTTTTTTTTTTTTTTTTTTTTTTTTTTTGGAAATTATTCATCAGAGTGTAGTGAAGGTCTCAGAGTTCTGTCATCTGCCAGCAAATACATAGTTAGTGTGTTAGTTTTTTTAATTACATGTAAAATTTTATAAAATAAAATCTTGGTATTTTTCATGCATGCTTCATATACAGTGCTGGCACTAAAAGATACTGTACTGTAATTTATTATATTAATTTTTATGTAAACTTTATTTTATTGATTTTCTTTTGTTGTACAGATAATTATTTAGTAAAATGTCAAATAAAATACCGAGTAATGCCAATTTTTCATCTTAAAGTTGTTGTTTTAATTTAAAAGATACAGCACATTTCACAATATTTTGTGCCCTTTTTGTACCATTTTGTCCTGTTTTTGACTCATGAAGATCTGGTAACCCTACACTTAGCTATCATTTGATTTCATAAAATTCCAACATGAGATCGAATCCACTGGTTATGAATATTTCTAAACGTTAAAGTTTCTGTAACTGATTTTAATATTCAAAGGTAATATCATCATTATGTTGATGATAACTATATAATCGTTTCTGATGTATTGCATCTGATTACAGGTTATTGAAATCTAGTCTCGAAGAACTGAGAAATCTTGTAATGATTAGAGGTGAACTACAAAGTGAATCTAGGGAAAAGATTTTAGAGCTACTGGGTCAGATGGTGAAAACTTGGAGGATGCAAGAGGATGAGAGAAAACAAAAGGAAATAGAACAAGAAAGTTTATTTGTTACCAAGTAAGTTTTAACTAAAGTTTGAATGGACACAAAGACAAAAGAGTGACAGAGGCTTCATAGGATCCCTGTAATAGTGTGAAATGTTTAGGTTTTTTGTTGGGTGTTATGATAATATTTCGACTTTTAAGGAATTGGTTCTTATTTATAAGGATTGTGAATATGATCGAGAGTGAAATAAATTTAATACACTCTGTAGTGTAGTATTAATGTAATTTTTCCTTATTTTATTGAATAATACCACATAACTTTACACGTATTTACAATGTGTTTCATCTGAATTGGTTTGTTGGAGAGCCGTTAGTATAGGTCTATGATTAGAAATACAATTCTTGCAAGAAAGTAAGTCAGTCTGCCACATTGCCACAATCTGGCCTGTCAGTTTTGCCACATTAGGAAGTTCACACGAACTTTCATTTTCAGTGAATATTCGAACCTAAAATTAGTGTATTATTTGTGTTGTGTGATGTGTTTTAATAAAGAAAATCCACACAGTTTTTATATTTAGTTATGTTCGAGCCGTCAGTGTTGCCACATTAAGAAGTTCACACGTACTTTGATTTTCAGTGAATATTCAAACCTAAAATTAGTAGTATAGTGTGTGTTGTATGATGTGTTTTAATAAAGAAAATCCACATAGTTTATTTAGTTATGTTTGGGCCGTCAGTGTTGCCACATTAGGAAGTTAGGAACTTTAATTTTCAGTGAATATTTGAACCCGAAATTAGTGTATTATTTGTGTTGTGTGATGTGTTTTAATAAAGAAAATCCACACAGTTTTTATATTTAGTTATGTTCGAGCCGTCAGTGTTGCCACATTAAGAAGTTCACACGAACTTTGATTTTCAGTGAATATTCAAACCTAAAATTAGTAGTATATTGTGTGTTGTATGATGTGTTTTAATAAAGAAAATCCACATAGTTTATTTAGTTATGTTTGGGCCGTCAGTGTTGCCACATTAGGAAGTTAGGAACTTTAATTTTCAGTGAATATTTGAACCCGAAATTAGTGTATTATTTGTGTTGTGTGATGTGTTTTAATAAGGAAAATCCACACAGTTTTTATGTTTATTCAATTATGAGCAAGTGATAGAGAAATAAGCTTCATATGACTGCAGTTTCAACATTTGGCACCATGAAATGCGAATTTTTTTTTTTTTTTTTGTATATGTACCGCTATTTATTCAGTTATCCGGCAAAATCTCGTATTGGAACTAGTCTGGTCCCTTTAGTGCTGGATAAGAGGAATTCTGCTGTACCATGGAATATTAATAAATACAATACAATACAATATACAAATAGAAAGGAAGTATAAGTGGTTAGGTCAGACTCTCCAGAAAAATCAGAATGCCATAGAGAGAAAAGTCCTGTTTTGAAACCTCAAGAGCAGAGAAAAAGAGGAAGGCTGTAACTGTCATGGAGAAGGAGTGTAGAAGAGGAAACAAGAAAACAAAGAAAAGACAAGGGCAGAGTTGAAGGTTTTAGCTAGGAATGGGGTGCACTGGAGTGCTTCATCGAGGCCCTATGCTCTGGATAAGAATGACAGGACATACTACTGCTATTATAGTACACCATCAAATATAATACACATCCTAGTTTTCATGATTACATTTTGTCAAAAAAAAGTTTATTATAATTGCGTAAATACGGTAAATGATTTCCATGTGAAAGATAATTTTTTTGTTTTTTACGTTTATCTATGTAATATGTTTGATTTTACATTTCGTGTTTTACATTATGCATTGTGAAAATTTGTTAATGAGTTTATTGGTAAATTCTGCAGGTGCAAAACATTAAGTGATGAAGAACAAGATGCAGTAGAGTTGGCAGAGATGTTCCCCACTTCTATAACCGGTGATTTTGGTGACCTGCAAGAGACATCTAGTCTAGATCAAGCTCCAACTGCAGTTGAAGGGAAGAAAACAACTGTAGTTGGTATAGTGTCTGAGCAAGATATGGACTTCATCTGCCAGCTACACTCTCATATGATGCAGTCTTATACCTATTCTGCATGGTTGTATCCAGCATTCACATGTAGAAAATACGCTCATCTTGTACCAGATTTCATCAAGCCACTGTTGCAGAGGTATGTATGTAGCATCATTGGTTGAGTTACAGAGAATGTACGAGTATAAGTCTAGATAGAAATAAATGTCTATGTTGCATTGTTTCACTTTTTTCCTGGAATTGTATGGAGAAGGTAGAATATTATATTTATTAAAATTGTGCTTACTGTGTTTCTAGATTTCAACCGAGATAAATGTTACCAGTATTGACAATATTTGTAATTACTAAATTTGTAGCTCTAAGTCCACAGATATTACTAAAAGTCGCTTTGTATACTATGCCTTTCGTTGCATTTAAATTCTGAACACTAATACTTCCTGATGGTGCATATAATTTTTTTCTGTTAACGTTACGCTTATGATTTCAAACCATGTCTTCTGATATTTTCATTTATGAATAAACTCTGACATATTTTCTACAGTTCTGTTTGCTTTCTTACAGTGGTTGCATGTTATTGAATCCAAAATTTCTTGAACAAAGTTTTGGCAAAGCAAATTTTTTGGGACATATACGTCGCGAAATTTTGGTTTAAATCAATTTGATAAGGCAAGTTTTGAATAAACCAGACAGTCCCTTTACAAATAATAAATGTGGAATGTTTGCACATTTTTTGCAGGTACGCAACATTTAGTTTACTGATGGAAAAACTGTCTAGAAGCTTAGACAGTTCTTTGGACACTAGCTTGTATCCCAGTCTGACACTACTGACATCTGTCACGCTGAATTACACTGACAAAGGATCGACTAAGTTCTCTGATGCTGGAGTCTTGCCTCTGCCTCCTAGCCCATCACGGCAGTCCAAACTGTCAACATCACCACCATCTGTAGTGAAGTCATTTGATTTCTATAGGGATGGCTTTGTTACCGAAGTGAAACAGTGTTTTCCATTTCTGGAATCTTTAACAGTAAGAGTGAAAGAACTCTTGGCAGAATGGCCAGACCATCCTACACTGAAGCAGGTTAGCTTGATGAAATCATTGAATGTAGTAACAAAATAATTTTAAAATAGTACATTATGCAACGAGCCTATAATGGTAGTAATTAAGACGCGAATATGTTTATGAAACAAGCACAAGCGAGTTTCATAATTTTCATACGAGCGTCTTAATTACCATTATAGTCAATTTCATACGACTTTTTATGCTCGACCATATTTCTAACTTGAAATTATTCATAAGTATTCATGTTATTCTTATCTGACGGAGGAGCGGAACTGACCTTGTGCAATACCCCGTAAATTGTGAGATGTGCGCAGACGCGAAAGTATTGATTTTTTCCGAGAAACAGATGTCGACATTGACCTTGACATTGAAAAATGAGATGACAAATTGAATTTATTTGAATATGATTTACAATTAACGCTAATTATTATAGTAACAGAACTGACTTTATTTCAGATATAGGTGATTTATTGTTGTCTTTCGATTGCATATCCGAGAATAATCGATACTTGCGCTTGCATATTGCTACAATGGTATTTTCTGATTGGTGGAACACCTGAACTTTAATGAGGTCCATTAAAGGGCTGCTACCAGGTGTATAATTACTACATTTCGGCATGGTCGAGCATAAAGGTTATTTTCATTTCTTTGTACAGTATTTTTGTAACCTAAACATCGAATGAATCCAATCATATGTTATTTTAAAAGATATTTCATGAACACTAATTCGTGTGAATTAGTGAGATTTTATCTAGTCACTTTCACTAGAACAGACTTCACATTTTATTCATATAATTTTACAAGTAAAACTTCTTTTATACATTTCGCATTTACACGTTTTTTCACACTTACAAGCAAACGTTCTGATGGGGGCAGATAGAAAAGTTAAATTTTTTCTTCCATCATGTTAATAATGTCAAAAGAAGTGCTTATACAAATTTTTGCCACTCGACTGCAATTACGAGGGCCGTAAAAAAATAAGTTCGCCAGGGGGTGTTAACAGAAAAAAAAACACAATTTAATTGGACAAATTTATTGAAACAAACACAGCAATTGTTGAGCTATTTTTCAACATATTTTCCATCGGAACTGAGACATTTCTCATGTCATGGGATCGACAAAGAGAGGTGCAGACGCAGTCAAACATTGGTTCCGATCCGAGGCGCTGACTTCTACGACACAAAAATTGATCCCATGGTATGACAAATGTCTTAATTCCAGTGTAGGATAGGTTGACAAATAGCGCAAAAATTGCTGTATCTGTTTCAATAAATATTTCCATGTAACTGTGCCTTTTTCTATAAACGGCCCCAGAGAAAATCACTTTCTGGACGGCTTCGTAATTGCGATCGAGTGGCCAAAATTTGTATAAGCACTTCTTTTGACATTATTAACACGGTGGAAGAAAAAAAATTAACTTTTTTATTTGCCCCCATCAGAACGTTTGCTTGTTAGTCGTTTTTTTTTCTCTGAAGTTCTGACAATTCCAATACTTTCCATGTTAATTTATTTCGGGTATTTTTCGTTTCACTGTGTGTGAGAAATGTTGGTAAGCAAGAGAGTTAATGGCTTTATTGCCAAGAATACTTCATTAGTTAACAACAAAACCTATATGATCGCATTTTAAATCACAGGAGATACGAAATGTCATACATTCTAAATCAATCAACTTAATATCTGACCTATAAAAGGAGAGAAAATTGATAGCAGATCATTTTAAAATACGGTTGTACATACTAAAGAATGTTTTTCGAAAGAAGCTAAAAATACTCACAATAGAAGCCTGTGCTCTCTTGAGAAATACTAACTACAACAAGTGACTCCTCTGTTCTTCTTCCAACTTTTGCTGGGTAGACTTATGTTTCTACATATGAGGGTTACTTTATAAATAATGTACAGGTTGGTAGAATTATGAAGTGGATGAAGAACACCAATGCAAATTACGTCAATTGTAGTTGAAGACTTGAGAAACAAGCGTGTGTGTTCATTTCGTCCAGAGCATACTCTGTGTTTAGGCAGTGAGAGCTAGAAATGGAGCCTACACGTGTCTCGGGTATTGTGACAATTGAAGATTAAAGATCGAATCTTTACGTGGCAAAAACCCCATAGAAGTCCACAGTGCTTTGAGTGAAATTTGTGGTGAATTACAGTGGATAGTAGTACATTTTCTTGCTGGGCTATTCGTTTTCATGATGATCATGTCAGTATAGACCAGGAAGGGCGAAAACATCAACAGATGAATTCTGCAGTGCTTGGGAAAAGTGACATTAATTTATTGACAACTTACACTGGTTTATATCGATTTGATTTTGATTTTTTTCTGTATGAATTATTGTAATGGGAGGAATAATAATAATAATAATAATAATAATAATAATAATAATAATAATAATCCGTGGCGCTACAGCCCGTGAAGGGCCTAGACTGACCAGCCGGCTGCTGGCCTCACGCCCACATGTCGAAGCAGAGGTGGACGATCATCCAACCAGAATGGAGGTATCGTGTGGTTAGCTGGTTGGGAGGAATACCTATGTATTTTTTTCCAAGCGAACACATGTTCCGTACATTGTCAATAAATTATCAAAAAAGGTTTGTGGAAACTGACTTGTGTCACTTTTCCCGAGCACTACAGAATTACATGTGACATTTGTGTTGGATGTTCTTGAAGATCGAGGAATGTGTGAAGAACTTTCAGAAGCTACGGGGATTCTATTAACCTTAGAATTCAGTACGAGCTTTGATCTTCAATTGTCACAGTGCCTGAGACCTGTATAGGCTTCATTTCTAACTCTCGTAATGAAGTATGCTATGGACGAAACGTGCACATGTCCTTCTTAAGTCTTCAACTGTAATTTTCATTGGTGTAGCGTCATCCACTTCACAGTTCTACCAACCTGTGCATTATTTATGAAATGACTCTTGTATATTGTATGGAAATTATTTCTATACTGTTTCTTCCCCTCTTTCAGATATTGGTAGTGATAGAAAGGATTCTGAACTTCTCACTCACGAGTCCAATTTCGCGCTTCCTGACTGGTCTAGAGCTCTTGCTGGATAAGATGCACGAATGGGAAGAGAATGCACATGCTGGCGTCAGCTTGGCTTCCCATTGGAAGAATGTGACAGGTCAGATAGGCAGTTGGCGGAAATTGGAATTGCAATGTTGGAAAGATTGTCTCGACAATGCTGAAAACAGGTCAGTAGAAGTAGTAACAAAATAATCTACTGGTATGGAACAGTGACAGTTAATGTGAATGTCAACTGAGAGCTTACTTTCCATAAGAATAATATGCCCATTATAGTGTACTGTTTTGTTGCAGGATTTGTCATGCTTACCAGTTATAATATTATAAAAGAATATAGAAAAAAATTCAAGTAGTCAAATGATTATTACCTACCTCTCTCCCCTCCATTTCCTTCGCAATCTCTTCATCTTTCTGGATCTCCATGTCTTTTTATCAGTACTCTTAGTAAACACTTGTAATGTTTATTTCTTTTGTCTCAAAGGGCGAAAGCAGCAGCATCAAAATGGTGGTTCTACATTTATTCTCTAGTAGAATCTTTCACATCAACTGATAAGAAAGAAGACTCTGCAGAAGTACCTTCCACACAAGAATTGATCAAATCATTGCAAAAATTCATGGAGCAGTCAACACTTGGGGAGTTTGAAGCTAGACTGAATATTGTGTTTACTTTCCATTGTCATATTGTTCATCTGCAGAAAATGGTTCATAAAGGTAAATATCTATACTTTTTTCCATTTTATACTAGCTTGTGTGGATATTAGCCTGCTTCTTGATGGGTATCAGAGTAGCAGTAAATTAATGTATTTCTTTTTCACTGATTAACTTTACAAGCAAGCTTTGGACAATGGAAGGATAACACTTTGAAACTAGTCAGCTAGATAATTTCCTAAAAAATTAACACAGTAAAGAAGGTGTAAAGTTAATCAGTAATTATAAAAGAGTTAAAAGTTTATATAGAACAATTTGTTCATTATAGTATATAAAAAAACAGCCAGAAAAAAATTATTAAAAAAAAATAATGTTTATAAATTCGATATTTCTAAATTTCATGTAAAGATTCCCGTAATTATTTTTTTAAGAATCGTTTTGAATGTAGGGAATTAACCACTTCCCTTATTAACCCGAGTTAACTCGGGTTGCTAACATGTGTCAAAATTTATTAACCCGAGTTAACTCGTTTGAGTCCCATTGTCTATTTCATAGTGATTTTTTAAGTATGTAAGAAAATTAGTGATGTACAGTGATTCTGCAATATTAAATGACCTCTTTACGAAAATAATAAAATATGACACTTTTTTCACAAAACTGGTAAAATATATAGTAAGGGAAGAGGTTAATTCATAATTAAAACATCACTTTATTATTATTGCTAGATATTAATTTAATTTTTTTACATTTACTGTTTCCTTAATGCCAGTACCTACTCTTCATTTACTTATGGACAGCTTGTAAATAATTTCAATTTTCAATTCATATTGGCAACATATTTTTGGCATTCTTTACAGCAAGGAATACTAGAAATATTGCAGAAAATGTTTGATCGATTTTGCATAGGGTATTATCTTCCTTTCCCTTAAATTTACAGTTGCCAGAAATCTCAGATTAGAATGAGGGATAGAAAGAACATCTAGATGTATAAATGAACTAACTCAATCAACAAAAATATATTATCGGTATGGTATTTGTAATCAGTTTTGACCAAACTAATTTTTCACTTTATACATTCCCTTGTATTTTACAAAATTCATCTGCAAGATAAAATATAACTATCTGTTCCTTTCAGGCACCATCTCTATGAAGTTTTTATTTAATCAAACAATTTTAAAAATAATTTGCAACACATGGTAGGAAGATTGATATAAAGAATTCTACCTTATTAAATCAGGTTAACGCATGTTCAAAGTGATTTGAAGCTGTCCGTATCAGTGAAAATGTTCATTCATTTACTGCCAACATTCAGTTTACCATAATTTAAATGATTCAACTGTAAGTTTTAAAATACAAGATAATTTGCGATCTGTAAATAATTTACAAGGGTCATGGGACATGTCTCTTCATTATACAACTGCCCATTAAAATCTTGGACGTTTGGCAACCCTGGATATGTTTGCATTTCTTATTCGCTCATTGCATTTCTTTGTTGATTTTGTCAGCATTGTAGTATAAAAATGAATTGTACTCTACAAAAAGTTACCGCTAGAGTAATTTGATTGATGTCCAAAGTGTAACACTTGTTTCATCCTTTTGATACAGATGAGCTAATGAGCATATTCTGGAATATATATGGCTATTATTCTCAGTTCTCGGAAACTGTAGCAGCGAAAATTAGAGAACTGAGGACTCCAATTGAAAAGAAGTTGAAAGACTGCGTGAAAATTTTCCGCTGGGATGATATTAGCCACTGGGCTATCAAGGAAGCCATACATAAAGTGCACAAGACACTTCATAAACATATCAAACAGTTCCAGGTAACTATCTGTGCCAATAATACATCATGTTCTTAGTACTAAATAATTTGACATGTCATGTCAATGATTGTAGTTAATTTCGTTCCTTGTTACATGAGTTTTCAATGTTGTTATCATCAGGGAGAGAAAGCTGCTGGATAATAATTTCCCCTTCAATCCTATGCAAGTCAACTGAAACATTAGTACTGCACTTTAGTGTAGTTGTTGTATTTCATACATTCTGGTTGAAATGAATGCTTCTCCTTGCCAGATCAGCAAGGAATGGAAAGATGAATATTTTGTGTATATGTCCAAATCAAAACATAAGATATTTATGTTAGTTCAGACACTCATCATGCCACAGTTCGACTACCGCGACATTCTATTAAGTGATCTCAGCCATGACCTGACCCAAGAATTACAACGTGTCCATAATGCCTGTGTTCGGTTTATATGCATTTTCTGTCTCTATGATCATATCTCACAGCCTTCAATGAATTGTCTTGGCTCCGGCTAGCTGACAGACGCAGTTTCCATTCTCTTTCTCTTCTCTATCAGATTTTGCATACATCAACCCCTGAAAACCTTGCATCACAATTCTATAATCTATCCACAAATAGAAATAACTAAACACATAGCACATAGCAATAATAGCCAGGTTAAATTAGACAGTCACACAGTTTGTGTGCACTCGATGTGGGTTTCTGGTGTCTTGTCAGCCCAGTGTCAGTGGATATAAAGGGAAAAATCGAGACAGTGTCAGGTGAAGTTCCTGGGTAGCTCAGTTGTTAGGGCATTGGCGCGCACAGCCAAAGGTCACAGGATCATTACCTGGCCCCGAACAATTTTTCCCTTGAAATTATTCAATGTACAGAATGATTCTTATAGAACTGAACTCAGTAAACACGTATTCATTTCAAACCACCTTTAACATCAAGTGTACCTAGTGTTATATGTAGAGTAAGGAACATAATTATATTGTTGAGCAGGCGAAAATGTTTCAAGATCTCTAGCACAGTTCAGAAGAGGCTACAATTTTAATTCCTTCTCAACATATACTGTAATACTTAAACAGAAAAGCGAAGTGAATATGTCATCACGTAGCATACACATTATGGCATTATTTGACTTGTAAAATACTTGAGCCGCTCAACTATTATATCTCTCACTGTACATTATCAACAGATGACAGTAGTGGTCTGCAAACAGTTGAAAAACCACAATGTCTTGTGAATGGATTAATTGTTATCCAGTCAATAAGAAGATAAAATTGAATTGTAGCCATTGGAAAACAGTGATTGTGTGAGGGAAAGGAGGAAGTTCATGAGATTAAATCAGTATTTATGATAAGTTATGACGTGTTGTTAATTAAATTGTCTATGTTTTGTTTTCAATAGGATATCCTGAATCAGCCAGTAGTAAGTGCACTAACAAATCCAACAAGTGATGAAAATGTAGGAATCTGGGACAGACCACAGCGCCATCAGCATCACAGGACATACCAATGCTTGTTGGACCCCCTTAATTTTATTTCAAATAGTAAGCTGAAGGTAAGATGTCCATACCACCTATACTGAATTTCTAAGTTTTCACAGGCAGTCAATACATCACTTTCTTTTCTCTTGTATTGTTCATTTCCTTTGGTGTAAATGGAAAAATGTTCAAGGGTAGGCCTATACTACTTTCTGCACTCTGTTCGTACAAAGAACTGCAGTGTAACTGAATAATATAAATTACATTTATTATTATTATTATTATTATTATTATTATTATTATTATTATTATTATTATTATCATAAAATTTACTTAGTCTTACGTTAAAAAAGTGTTAAAATTGTTAAAAAAAAGGTATATACCTTCGACAGACGGCACGTTTCAACGCTATGTCACGTCATCTTCAGTGTCTCTTGAACCACTGGTGATCTTGACTCTGCGATGTGCATTTGTCGATGGTAGGGGTGGGGGTGTGTTGTTCCTATGGTGGGGGCTGGCTGTTTGTGTGTTATGATGTATTATGACGTCGAATAATGTGTGTGAATTGAACTGCAATTGTGTGTTAAGTATATATTGTGGGTATGCTATTGTATTCTTATATATTTCGCACTGTTCTAGGATGTTTAATTGTGAACTTTTTGGTGTGATGTGTAAAATTTCCATATCTGTTTCTATATTATTGTAGTCATGATTATTGTTGATAATGTGGTCTGCATAATTTGATGTGATGTAGGGTTTGGTTATAGCTTTAATATGTTCATTATATCTTGTGTGAAAGGATCTTCCTGTCTGGCCTATGTAAAAATGTGGGCAACTATTGCATTTTAATTTGTAAACTCAAGTTGAATTATATTTATTTGAATGTTTAATGTGATTATTTAGATATTTTTGTGTTGTGTTATTTGTTTTGTATGCTATCTTGTATTTTAGTTTTCTGAATGAAGTTGCAACAGTACGAAATATATAAGAATACAATAGCATACCCACAATATATACTTAACACACAATTGCAGTTCAATACACACACATTATTCGACGTCATGATACATCATAACACACAAACAGCCAGCCCCCACCATAGGAACAACACACCCCCACCCCTGCCATCGACAAATGCACATCATAGAGTCAAGATCACCGGTGGTTCAAGAGACACTGAAGATGACGTGACATAGCGTTGAAACAGGCCGTCTGTCGAAGGTATTTTTAACAATTTTAACACTTTTTTAACGTAAGACTAAGTAAATTTTATGATTTTAACAAAGTGTTAACGAGAACTTTAATCACTGTATTATTATTACATTGGTTAGATCCAAGCTTGAATAAGCATCTGTTGTATGGAACTCCATTTCTTCCACTGACTCTGCTAAATTGGAGAATATTCAAAGAAAATTTATTTCCTTGCGTTCTTATAGATTTTTACCAAATTCCGATTATAAATATGAGATTAATTGCAAATATTTAAATTGCAGTAGTTTGTTTACCAGATGTCAGGATCTTGATTATTTATTTTTTTGTAAAGTCATTAAGGGTGATATTGATTGTGAATCATTCATAAGCAATATCAGTCTTCGTATTCCTGCTAAGGGTTTAAGATTTCATAAAATGTTTTATAATAGGAATTCTAAATCTCTCTCTCCGGTCTGCAGATGTATTAAATATGCTAATTTGCATGGATTGAACTTGGATCCATTTAATGTGTAGTATATACTTTTTGAGTTTTTATGTCAGTTTTATTAATTTATGCCATTTGTTGAGATATGTATCATACTATTCTCGTCATTTCCATATCTTTACAATACTACTTATATGATTCCAGTCTTCATTTATATGATTTCATTAATTCATTTGTAATTCATTTTATTAATTGCCATTATTTTAATTATCTCACTGTACTAATTTTAATAATTATTTGTATGTATTATTTGTATTTTGGTATCTACTGGGTGTTCAGTTCAAAGTGTGTCATGGCTCGCTGTATGCCGTCATGTGGCTAGTCGATGAGCCTAGAGAATTCAATCTTCCTACACTTCCGCAGAGGTGTATAACCTATGAGGCAGAGAAGTTGCCTAGCAAGTACGGCGTTCATTCTGAAGAGTATGTACCAATACGTACGGTAACGCCGGTAGTGGCAGGAATGTGAACTGTTTGGAAATACGTACTATCGGGATATGGGGAGAGGGTTAAGACGATTACTTACGTATTTGTTGACATTAACTTCGACGGTCAACATGGACATGGAGCATTTGATTTGTGTTGTGGAATGTTACCGTACGCAACCGATGATAACAAATACCCTGTGTACGACTTGCCGGCGCAAAACACAGTTCGAAAGAGGTTATGGTAGCACACAGACCGTACAGATCGCCATCTGTTGCTAGTTACTGCCCATGCTTTCATCATAATTTTCTTTATAGTAATACCAATTATAATTGGGGGATTTGGTAATTGATTAGTACCACTAATATTAGGAGCCCCAGATATAGCCTTCCCACGAATAAATAATATAAGATTCTGATTATTACCACCTTCATTAACTTTATTACTACGACGTTCAAGTTATGCCGTACACGTTCTCAAGTTCAGATTGAAGAACGCCTTAAATAATAGACAACTTCTCTAACATATAAGCTGAAACTCGCTTCAAACGGTGACCCAACAACAGTGACATCATGACACACTTTGAAATGAACACCCAGTATTCATTTTGTCATTACTGTTTATTTATTTGTCTGTAATTTTAATAATTATTTGTATGCACATTTGTTACTCCTTGTACACTGTAAATCTTGTGCTAACTTTTATCTTGTACTGAACTGTTATTGGCCCTAGGCTGTTGTACAGCACAATAAATATTAGTAAATAAATAAATTATTATTATTATTATTATTATTATTATTATTATTATTATTATTATTATTACTGTCATTATTTCAGAAACTGACCATGGAAAGTAATGGAGACAAGAATGAAGGCTCTCTGCTACGTCGCTCTGGATCGCTGTTCATGAAAGCCCGTAAACTTTGTCAGGAAATCATTTTGAACACTTCATATGCCAAACACGTGCAGTCAGTTGACGGTCTCATCACTGAAATTATTGAAGTATCGAACCATTTAAAGAACTTGGAAGTGTCAAGTGACTTACCGAAAGCTAAACAAAAATCACAAGCTAAGAACTTCCTGCAACAGAAGCGAAAAGCTCTTGCCGATTTGTTCCGAACACTGCAGCAAATGGGAGTGTCATATCGTACTGGACTGACGTACTGGAATCCAGATGAAGAAAGCTTGAGTGAATTTACAATACCACCCATAGACCTGCGAGCAGCATTTCAACATCTCAAAAACTGGTATTGTATAACAAAGGCATTTTATTTATTTTGTCGTTTATGTATTCTTTTAGAATCCTGATTATTTTTGTAATAGCTTCTCTGAGAAAACTGTCCTACGGTCTTGACATAAGTTATTACAAAAATGAAACGTTATAGAACCTCCATTTTGTGCTAATTGTCGTAGGCCCGTGTGGTCCGTTTAAATATTTAAAATGTTATTGAAATATGTTTATTGCCTGCTTTACACAACTCAACGTGATATTAACATTTTTCAGCTGTTAGATCATTGCTGAGTTTAATTTATTTTATGGCTTTATAAATGTTACAAGGTTAAAAAATTGTGTGTTTATTTACAGTGCTATTTTCTCAGAAGTATTTGGTCCTAACTGGATTTCATTTTTTCACAAAGTTAGGCAGAATAATTGCGCAGAATTGTCAGACCGTGTGAGCATAATGTACATTATTCTAATCACATCTTTGTGTCGGAATTAAAGTTTTTAAGGGGATTCATCTGTTAAAAATAATAGTTTGCACACTTTCGTAGTTCTATATCTAAGTTAAGTGTTCTTACAGTGTTACCTTAATATTGAACCAAGTGATAAGATTCTGATTAACATATAAAACATATTTTACATACTATGCTTTGTATTATTTTCATAATTATTATTTTGTTTAGTAAATTGATTTAGCATTGTGGAAATCTTCAAAACAGTATCCATAACATTCTAAGGACGGTATACTTTTAAATTGAAAAAAAAAAAAAAGTTTTGGGATTTTTTTTAACTCGCATTCCAGTATTCTGTGGAGCACCCATTTAAAAGCCAAAAAATAACTTAAAGGTGACGAAATATATCCAATACGTCTGTCAGTATTTTTAGGATCAAGCACTTAATATAACAGCATAAATCTGAACACAAATTTTAAGTATTTGTTAATGTTCCGGTCTCTTTAATTGAATTTTCTTGCCAACTTTAAATTCCAGCCTTAGTAGTGGAAAGGGATCTGTACGGAATATTACTGCATGTGTGTTTTCAATCTTACAGGCGTGTGGATGGCCTGCTCTTGTCAGTTTGGGAGGGCTGTGAAACTTACTTCTTGAGGTCTATAGCAAGATTGGCGTTGCTGAATACCTCCCTTCAGAATCCATCCAAAGATCTGGGACCACCTGCTATTGAGAGATGTAGAGGGTTTGCCATGCATCTCATGGTGAGTTACAGTTATGTTTATAATTAACTATTGGCTTGTGCAGCAAATGCTGCAAACTAAGTTCATTAGACGTTGAAATAAAAATTTTTCAGATTTTTTTTCTATGAAGAATACCAGACATTTTGAAAGTTATTTGCCTCCATAATAATGAAGCATACTCCCTCTGAATGTTTTTTTTTATGCCACGTACTTTTTCTTGAACCTATCCACCTTCAGTTTTTGAGTTTCAACGCGAAAACGCAAGTAACAATGTCAGGACGATCAGTGGGTTTTTCATGTGGAAGTGAAGCAATAGGTATTTCAGATCATTGTGGATTGTAGGCGAAAGTTAAAAAAAAAAAAGTCAGGTTTGCCATGCTTTCGAACAATAGACATAGCATCTTGGTATAGCTGCTGCATGTAGAGCTTTAAATGTACAGAGTAAAATCATTTTATCCTGCTAAGAGATCTTGCTGAAATGATCGGGAGACTACAAAATTTTGTAGGCCTCTTATTTTATCAGTAAGTAATACCTTTTGGTCTTTCCTTAGGAACTGAAATTTTTGCTCTCTCTCGAGCTAATACCGAGGAGAATGACGTATATAAATATCTACACCACACTGCTATTAAGTATATGAAAAAGACCCAACCCCACTTGATTAATAACTATAAAAATATTATCTTACGTAAATATTGTAGTTTTATTTATATAATAGCCGCCACTCAGTAAATTTATAGAAATGAAGATCTAATTTAAGATACTCTACATCTACTTACATAACACCAAAACGTTTTACTTTAATATCATCAATATAGCATTAATATGTATAATTAATGAAAAATAATGGCATTAACTACAATAATATTTAATTTCTAATGGTAATAATGTCATCAAACCATCTCATGTTTTGTAGATTTTAATATCCAATACACAGCTGTACTCAGAAAATTACACACCACAGAATCAGATCTGTAAATTATTTTCAGTAAGTCTTAAAGTTTTTAATAACCAATTATTATATTTATTTCTGTATCAATTTAATTCGGTAATAATCCTTATTTAATTTATTTAACTGAATTGAATTTGAACTCTAAATATGTCAGCAATCCTGCAAGTCATGGCCTTCATGTAATAGCCTATTGTTTATTGTAGTGTGTTTGTGTTTTGTTTTGTTCTGAAAAGCCATTATTTCTCAAAACTGACGACTGATGAATTTTGGAAAATAGGAAAATGATGTAGGAAAATTAAATTTCACTGAAAACTACTATTTTTCTGAAAAACTATGGGTTCCAGGCTTCAAAATGAGGGGTCATTTATTAAAATCTGTTCAGCCATTTTTCCATAATTTCCATTACCAGTTCAAATTATATATATAGATGCTGCGATCTTCTCAGAACACGTGCAGTTCATACATTCTTTACTTTGTTTTAAGCTATATGGAAAAATGTGAAATGTTAGTTGATAAACATAAGTGGGCAAGTGTTAGCATGCTCAGCACAAAATGTAAGGTTTGTGGGTGACAGATAAAGATGATTCCCACGTCATGTGGTCACATACAACTAATTGAAATACTTTCTTTTCAATTTCAGGTATTGTCTCGTGAGCAGAAATTGCTGCTCTGTGAGAGTAGTCACCTGTTGTGTTCTCTGCGTTGCCATGTTGCACAGTTGTCAGCCATGGAAGAAACTGACATCTTATTACCACGACAGTCTGAATTACAGTGTTGGATGGTAAGCATATGAGGATACTATGATATAACACTGGCTCTTTGTCTTTATTTATTTATTTATTTATTTATTTATTTATTTATTTATATATTTATTTATTTATTTACTTACTTATTTATTTACTTACTTACTTATTTATTTACTTATTTACTTACTCATTTACTTATTTATTTACTTACTTATTTACTTATTTATTTATTTACTTATTTATTTACTTATCTATTTACTTATTTATTTATTTACTTATTTTACATATTTTCTTATTTACTTATTTACTTATTTATTTATTTATGTATTTATTTATTTATTTACTTACTTATTTATTTACTTACTTATTTACTTATTTATTTACTTATTTATTTATTTACTTATTTATTTACTTATTTATTTATTTACTTATTTTATATATTTGCTTATTTATTTATTTACTTATTTATTTATTTATCTATTTAATTATTTATTTACTTATTTACTTATTTATTTATTTATGTATTTATTTACTTACTTACTTACTTATTTACTTATTTACTTACTTATTTATTTACTTATTTATTTATTTACTTATTTATTTACTTATTTATTTATTTACTTATTTTATGTATTTGCTTATTTATTTATTTAATTATTTACTTATTTATTTATTTATTTATTTACTTATTTACTTACTTATTTACTTATTTATTTACTTACTTATTTATTTACTTATTTATCAGCTTCTACGAAATAAACATACATGAAAGGAAATTAGGGGAGAGGGGGATTGGGAGAAGGAGAGTGTGTGTAATTTATTTATTTTACTTTCTTGTTCTTCTTTCAGATAAAACTGAAAGAGCTGCTAGTGACGTGTGTATCTTGCTTAGAACAGTTCCGCATTTTCCTGTATTGTTGCCCAGATGCTTCATGCATGTCTTCCAGCTCTGTTGAGCCTCCAGTAATAGAAATTGAAGGTTTGAAAAGCCCAGAAATTCTACAGGCCACAAAGGGTAATATAACCTGGAATTCAGCAGTGGACAGAGTCAAATCCTTGATATGTTCAGCAAATAAACTCAAACTCACGATTGAAAGGACAGAGATAGTTGCCCCAGAGATGTTCCACAAAAGGAATAAAGGAAAGAACACAAATAAGAAGCCCAGGATGTTAGTAGCCCGAGCACAGTTTGAGGCATTGGTTGATGGATATAAGCAAATAGAAGAATTTGTGAAAGAAATAGAAGATTTGAAGAAAATATTCGATTTCTCTGAGACATTGCAGCAGAATGCAGACACAGAAACAGAGAAGGAAAATGAAGCAAGAGAGGATATCAACCCAATGATAGCAAGTTTATTATGGTTACAAAAACACATACATGACGAAGCAGAAAAATTCTCAATGTTTGTGGAAAACAGCAACTTGAAATATTTTGCGTTTTCTTCGGATGAATCTGAGGTTTTAGCTTCAAAAGATGACTTTGGACAGCTGGAAAATGTAAAGAATTTCCAAGATGACGTGGAGGCATTCCTTAAGAATATGCTGGTTGTAATGCAGGACGTTTATAAGAAGTACACTCAGAAAAATGATGGAGACATTGCACTGAAAGATGACGAAATCGAAAGTGCTAAGGAGAAAGATGGCTCGGATCAAAGTAAAGTGGAAAGGAAGGATGATGATCCTGGCAAAGAAGACGAAAGTGAAATAGAAGACGGGCATCTTAAGGTGAAAATAATAGAATCTCTGTCTAGTACAGTGTCTATGTTTCTTATGAATAAAACAAATGAAAAGCTCAGAGTGTTAATGAAGAAACTTGTAGCCATATTGGACACTGATGATATCCAGAAAGGAAATGTTTGCAAAAGGTAAGACTTCAGTGACATTTGTATACAGGTATGAAGGATTGCAATTCCACAACAACTTTCTTACATGCCTTACCTTGGTATTTCAATTTTTAGTGAACAGTAGTGTATATACAAAAAGAACGCACAGGACTTAAATGTTAACAGTTTCTTGCCATTAAAAATTCTTCTCTTATTCCTATACATCATTGAGCCTTTGAAAATAAAATCAGTATAATTTATTAATATGCTTTATCTGGTCATAATTAACGGATTTACTTCAGACAGAGTTAGTAATTATTGTAGAAAAACTTAAGTTTTGAATTGAAAATTTTAATATTTACAAAATGTAAATGGTGTTGCATAATGTTAACAGGTTACTGAGTTGATGTAGAAATATAAGTTATATCAGTCATTTGTTGATTAATTACTAAGTCCCAGATTTTTATATCAGTTATTAAACATTCGTTTTATGTTTTTGTTTGAAAATGTTTAGGCATAATATTTAGAACACAAAACGTAATTTTAGATATTGTAAACAGGAAAATCAGTTATTTATTTTACATAGTTTTTTCTCATTATTAGTAACATGTTCAAAAAATCTTTGAAGAACATTTTATACAGTTTCTTCTAATTCAGCACAGCTATTGCAATCTTAATTAATTGCACACAGAGAATTATCGACTGCCAATTTGTTGTAGTTTAATTTATTGTGGTAGAATAATATTATTAACTTTTACTGAAAGCTTTACACTTAAAATTTGTTCATCATTATCTTGTTTCAACCATATAGTGCAGCATCAAGAGTGCAAACATTGTTTAAAAAGTAAAAACCACAGGGGAAAATCAAAACAACGAATTCCAAATCATGTCCAAAAAAGTTTAAAAATAATACTAGTTTTTGGAATATCTGACAAAATATTTCTCTTTCAGGAGTACGCGCAGTTTTTCATCCACACTTTCTCGATTTCCACAATACTAATTGTTCAGTAATATTCTATGCTGATTACCATTACATTATACCAGAGAATCGCTTCTGTGCACTATGCTTACAGATAAAATTCTGTGACAACACATTGCTGTACAGATTTCTCTCTTTTCCTCTTTTTCCTCCCCTCTCTCACCCTTCTCCCTCACTCATCTCTCTTTCCCTCCCTGCTCCTTATCCCCTCTTCTTTCTTCCTCATTCTCTCTCCCCTCTTATCCTTCCCATCTTCTCCTTCTCCTTCTCCAATAAAAGTCACATATTTTGCTCCATAATCAAAGTAATGATAGATTATTTTTGATTGTAACATCTCTTTTAGACATTTTTAGGTCCAATAACATTCATAGAGTTTGTGTAGAGCTTTTAACAGTTCTAATATATTCAAATTGAATAACAAGGAATAAAATGAATCAAAACCTGATAAAAAGTACATAGATTGAATTATACATGAAGTAAGGAAAGTAATTTCTGTTAAACTGTCAAAAGGTTTTCAACATTGTCATCTCTAATTCATTATCTTCTCATACTCAAAAACGATGTTTCGTATTGAAGTTTTATAATGTTGTTAGGTCAGTTTTTGTAAATATCTTTTCATTGCAGATTGCTATTGCATTGTTTGCCATGCCTGGATCAGCTGGTGCATCTCTATCAGTTCTTTGTAACTCAACAAGTGGCATCATATCGTGTCAGCTGCAAGCTTCTCTCTGTGTTGCTGTCTATCTTCCTTGACCTCGCACAGAAGGTAACTGTTCTATATAAGTTTCGTTAATGTGACTTCTTTGTTATCATAATTATACACAGTATTTGGAATTATCTCATTAAAAAAAGACACTGCTAAAATGAAAAGAATGGGTAATAACTTTAATTATTAATCTTCTATGCGTAGGGATTTTGCATTCCTCCTGAATTCGCTGAAAAAGAAGGCCTCGAAGGTGATACCACATCTGGAGGAATGGGCCTTGGTGAAGGAGAAGGGGAGAAGGACATCTCGGAAAAAATTGAAAGTGAAGAACAATTGGAAGATGCTAGGCCAAAAGGAGAGGAGAAAACAGAAGAAAATGAAGACTGCAAGGTAAGATATGTAACACAAATAAAAAAATAACTAATAGTGGACAGAAAAATCTGTGAAATGCTTGTTTTTTCTTCCTTTCCTCTCTCATCCCTATATAGATACTGTATATCTTGTGTATTTTGCTCTGGCTTGACTTTTTCGAGGGTGGACCTGGAATAGATGCATACACTTAGACTTACATTAGCCCATTACACACCCTCTATAAGCAGCGATTGTCTAAATCTGACAGATGACCTGGGTGACATTTGTGAACCCGATGCTGACAGGTGGGCAATACTGCTTTAGCCATGACAGAGCCAGGTCCCATTCCCACACCAGTACCCGATAACTTGCAGACTCAGGGACCCTGAGCCTTACATACTTATAAATGTATTTTAGAGAACCCAAAGGTTCATTGAACCCTCACATAAGCCCTTCATCAGTCCCAATCCTCAGCAAGATTAATCCATTCCCTACCATCATATCCCACCTCTCTCAAATCCATTTTAATATTATCCGCCCAATTATGTCTCGGCCTCTCCAAAGGTCTTTTCCCTCAGGTCTCCCATCTAACATTCTATATGCTTTTCTGGATTCACCCGTATATGCTACATGCCCTACCCATATCAGATATCTGAATTTAATATTCCTCATTATGTTACGTGAAGGATACAATGTGTGCAGTTCAGCATTGTGTAACTTTCTCCATTCTCCTGTAACTTCATCCCTCTTAGTCCCAAATATTTTCCTAAGCACCTTATTCTCGAACACTCTTAACATCTGTTTCTCTCTCAAAGTGAGTCTCTCAGGGCCATATGCATAGTCGTTACCTTCTAGGAACCTTTTGAAAAGGAAGAGGAAAGCGAAAATTTTTAACTACAGCATACAATAGATGAAATGTGGGGGAGGTGGAAAGTGTTGGCGAAATGAAAGAGGGAAACTGGAGTACCCTGAGGAAACCCTCTGCAACATCTCCTTTGTCCACCACATATTCCATCACGACCTGGCCAGGTATCGAACCTGGCTGCCTGTATGGAGAAACCAAAATACTCAGAAAATACCTACTGGTACCCCAGAGTTCCTTTGTCCATCACAGATTTCTCTGGTACTGCCTGGTATATTTATATTCAGGATATGGCATGTAATGACAATTAAGAATATTTTTGTCGTGTTTGAATAGGAAGAAGAAAAGGGAATTGAAATGACAGAAGACTTTGATGGTAAGGTTCAAGATCTGGAGAAGAAAGAAGATGCTGAAAATGATTCTGACGAAGATAATGACGATGATGATGAAGACCTAGATAAAGAAATGGGAGAGACTGAACCAGGGGCAGATAAATTGGATCAACAGGTAGTCAATATGACTTTTTATTTGGACATGAATAATTTTTATTGTAATCCAATAAAAGACTTACATATTTATTTATATTGTGCAGATACATGTATTATTCTTTAAAGCATAGTGTTGAAATTATAAATGCTAATCCTGCGTGTTTCATGTCTTCTTTAAAGAAAATGAGTTGAGGAGGAACAGATTCAAAAAGAATTTTGAATATGGAGTTCCCCAGGGATCAGTTTTAGGTCCATTATTATTTCTAGTTTATATTAATGATTAATGCTGTAACCTCAACATAAATTATTAATTTCAAATAATCTTCTTTATAGAATGTACAAGAGTGCGATTTCTCAAGTAAACAATGTAATATCATAAAATAATTGAATCACTCTTGACTTGTTCCATATCTTAAAGCTTCAGTGCTAATGTAAGAACTGTGGAATACAGTAAATGAAATCAAATAAAAAAAATCTCTTCAAAAACACTTCTAATATATTATTAAATCTAATGAATTATTGGTTAAATACAAATAAACCAATATTTTATGTTGATAAAACTAGTACTGTATACCGGTAATCAAAGTTAGTACACATAATAGTGCTTAGTTTTCCTACAATATTAGAATAAATTAATAAAATTGATGTCAAAGAATCTATAAACACATTGTTTCTTGGATAATCACTTGAACTGGAAAACACACATAGAATATATTACTCCTAAATCTCTAATCATATAGTCGAAAAATATCGTAGTCGACAGTAGTCAAACTGAGGTATAAAGTAATTCGTGCAATTTCATCAAATTAATACATTCATGAAATTGGCTATACAATACATGCTACAGATAGTAATAATATAACATAGGTTACAATTCGAAGACCTAAACTACTCTTACTGCAGAATATAAAGCAATACAGGAAAATAACGCTGGGAGATTAGAAGTAGACCTAAATCACTTGCTCTTGAAATTGGCTGTCTTTGGAAACGTGAAGCAAGATATATTTTGAATAATAGTGATAGACCATGTAGCTGACAGCGCTCCTTTAGGTGCAACCACAATAACATTTGGAAGCGTAGCATGACATGGTCTCGTTGACGAGTATTACAGACAAAGCACGCGTGCACACACACACACACACACACACACACACACACACATACTGCAAGTTTGGGAGAGTATATTCAGTTTCGAGGTTTGAGGCAATAAGTTACATAAAACTGATTTGTTGGCCTGGATAGCACAGTCAGTATAGCGCTAGCCTTCTGTGCTCAAGATTGCGGGTTTGATCCCGTCCCAGGTCGATGGCATTTAACCTCGGCAGTTGCAAGTGTCATTAAATAAATCATAATTTATTTTTAAAACTGATTCTATTAAATTACAGTGATCCGTAATAGTGAGCCCTTCCCTTAAATTAGACATTTATTCAAATATAATCGTTGTTGTTAACGAACATTTTTTTAGTTGGTTATTTAACAACGCTGTATCAACTACTAGGTTATTTAGCGTCGATGAAATTTATGATAGTGAGATGAGGCAGAGGATTCACCATAGATTACCCGGCATTCACCTTACAGTTGGAGAAAACCTCGGAAAAAACGCAACCAGGTAATCAGCCCAAGTGGGGATCAAACTCGCTCCCAAGTGCAACTTCAGACCGGCAGGCAATCACCTTAATAAGAGAAATAAGAAATGTATTTCTCACTGATAAAATAATTACCTCGGCTTATCATTATGTCTTCTCATGTATTTTATATGTTATCTTCGTTTGCTGTTAGATATGGGGCAGCGATTCAGAAGACGAAGGAGATGAAAATGAAGGTGAAGATAAGGAGGAAGAAAGAGGGACAGGAGAAAAGATTGGTGAGCCAGAACTTAGTGCAAAGGAAGATAACAGTAAACCGCAAGAAGAGACTGAGGAAGAAAATGGAGATGAGAGGAAGGAGCAAGAGCCAAACAGAAAAGAGATAAATGAGATGGATGATGCGGATGAAAACAGCGAGCAAATTGATCCATATCATGGTTAGTAACTTAAAAACTATAATTTTCATATTCATTTATTATTTTTCAATAGACTTGTATACAAGTTTTTGACATTGTCAGAATCTTAAAGCTACATAAAATCTTACAATTAAAAATTAGTAACACAACATTAAAACTATATACAGGATGTAACAGAATAATTATTCCTAATTTTCTGATATGATAGAGGGCATGAAATTAAACATTTTTTCTTAATAAAGTAATGTCCGGAAATGCTTTGTTTTCAAGTGATAGTGGTATAAAGGAAAGAATAAAATAATCTCAACTTGGAAAATTACTTTATTTACTTTCTATGGTTACACAGTAACTTTTTTTGTCTAATACCAGATATTAAGAAAATGATATTGGCAAACTATATGAACTGTTCAAAATTGCGACCACCAGTGTTGACATACAAAGTATAATGTCGTATGATTGAACAACAAAGCCTTCAAAATATTTATGATCGGTTACAAAGATTGTTAAAAGCAAGAATAATTCTGGCAACATTCTTCTGCTGTGTCGATGGGTATTTCATAAAAAATTGATTTAATATGACCCTAAACACAAAAATCAACTGGAGTCATATCTGAGGAACATGCCAGCCAAGCAACTGTATCTGTTCTCCCTATCCAACGATTCGGAAAATGTACATTTAAATAATTTCGACAATTTAAGTCGAAATGTGGGGTGCACCAGTGTGTTGAAAGATCATGTTTCTCCGAATATTAATTGGGACATCTTCAAGTAGTTCCAGAAGCATTTCCGCAAGAAAAATACCATAAACATGTTCATTCAATCGTGCAGGCATAGATAGTTGTTGACAGATCCAACCCAAATACTTGCAGAAAACTTCCATTGATTGCGGAGACTCTGAACAGCTTTAGGATTCGTGTCACTCCAAATGTGATTGTTGGGTGTATTGAAAAACTTACCTTGTCTGTCCATAATATCGACCCATCATTTTTTCTTTCATATCACTATCATGAACCTTTTCCAGACATTACTTTATTAAGAAAAAATATTTAATTTCATGCCCTCTATCACATCAGAAAATTAGGAATAGTTATTCAGTTACACCTTGTATACATAATAAAAATATAAAAGTAAAAATTAGTATTTGCTTATTTTAAACGCACGAGTTGAGAGTGGATTATATAATACTTGATAATGTAATGCAATTTTTTTCTGTCTTTAATATATTCTTACTTATAATAGGAAAACATGAGCCACTGCCGGAGCCAGAACCTCTTGATCTTCCTGATGACTTACAGCTTGATGATGGTGATGAAAAACAGAAAGGCGAGGAGGGTGAGGAAGAGAATCCTTTCGATATAGACAAAATGAAAGGTAACTGCTCCTCGTTAAAATTAATATATAGGCCCTTATTCATCCTCAATTTCGAAAAAACTTATCTCAATTTCCGAAAAGCTCATTTTAATTTCGGTAAAGCTACCTCGATTTTGGAAATGGTTAATTCATATTGAGAAAAAATAAACTTAATTTCAGATAAGCTAACTACAATTTCGGAAAATGTAAATTCAGTATCGGAAATGATACCAAACTCACAAAAAGAGTGAATTCAATTTAGGATTTGAAGGTTTTTCTTATTTTTCAACTATATAGTAACAATATATGTATCATCATCATCGTCAGCCATACAGGTTATAGTGCCAGAATATTTATATTTTCATATAGTGTAATGCATTGTATTGATAGTTCAATCTAGTATTTGTGCAGCTTAATCTCGTGTAGCATCCAGATAACAGTGTTTAAATTTTGGCAGGAACTTCAAGATACTGTATTGTGCACTTATTTTATGAAAATTGGAGTTGGAACAGATTATCCTAGATTCCAGTAAATGTGTTTACAAATAATTGTTCTTGCTATGTGTTATTTCTAGTTAAACCTGTAATTTTTTGTGCAGTTGGAATGAATTTGATTAATAGATCTTGCATATTGACACGCACATGCACACACACACACACACACACACACACACACACAGTGTTCTGCCCAAGGGCAGGTCTTTCAGCATTCTCCAATCTTTCCTATATTTTCTGCCTTCTCTTAGTCTTCGCATATGATCCATATATCTTAATGTCGTCTATCATCTGATATCTTCTTCTGCCCCCGAACTCTTCCCCTGTTCACCATTCCTTCCCGCGCATCCTTAAGCAGAAACATTTCTTCTCAGCCAGTGACCCAACCAATTCATTTTTCTCTTCCTGATCAGTTTCAGCATCATTCTTTCTTCACCCACTCTTTCCAATACAGCTATGTTTCTTATTATGTCTTTCCACTTCACGCATTCCATTCTTCTCCATATCCTCATTTCAAATGCTTCTAGTCACTTCTCTTCACTTCATCGTTATGTCCATGTTTCTGCCCCATACAATCCTACCCTCCACACAAAGCACCTCACTAGTCTCTTCCTTAGCTCTTTTTCTAGAGGTCTGCAGAAGATTGATATATGATCATTAAGTCCGCATATTTCAAGTCCAAAAAGTTTTTTTTTTCTTCAATTCTAGATTATTTAAACATGTTCAGATTGATTGTTATATTGTTCTCTTGAATATGAGATAACCAGTAAATATTTTAATTGTTTAAAATATAATTTAAATTCTGTAAGTGAAGTCGTAAAACAGTGAAATGTAAACAAATTTTGTTCTATTATTTCTCTAGAACAAAATGTGCCACAAGAAGAAGATAAAAATATGGAAGAAAAATCAGAAGAGAAAGAAGCTGCAGAGGAAGACCAGATGGATTTAGGTGATGAAGAGACAGAAGAAATTAATAAAGAACAAGATGAAACGGAGAAATCAGAATCAGCTGATACAGGTGGAGGCAGTAAAGATGAAGAGAAAGGTGGAGATGAACCTAAAACAGAACCTGAGAAGGAAGTTGACAAAGAAACAGCAAAACCATCTGAAGATCGACCATCTGATAATCCTGTTGAAGGAGCAACAGAAATGGATCAGACTTACGGCTCCAAAGATCAGGTCAGTTGGTGACACAAATTAACTATAAATTTGTTAAAGTAATGCACTATATCACTCTTCACATCATGACAGCACGAAAATGTAATTCTTTAACTAAGAAAGTGATAAAACAAAAGATAAAACAATCTCAGGAGTTTAAATATTCACAATCAAGTAACAAAATGTATTATTTATTAACTCTCAAGAAAATTAGAAATGTATTGATATAAACGCAAAAATTATTGCTTCTGACTACGCCTAATTATAATTTTGAAATTTGATTGATAAAACTGATTTTCCATTTATTTTACCAATGGAATTTCCAGAGTTTTCTCTTTATTTCCACCAAAAATAACAAAGGTTTTTTTCTTTCCAATATTTAGCATTTAATTTTCTTTTATTACATATGAGAAATTTCTCTGCAACTGCAACCAGAAAATGTAAAATAAATACTGTACATTTTGCAATTTACTTAATTTTATTAAATTCGCCATAGCTTAATTTTATACCTGGATGCAATTTAAATTAAAGGGGAATATTTTGAATTAAAATCAATCAGACAATAAAAATTACGTCTCAATAATGTACTTGTCTGTATGGTACTTCCAATTGTTGATCGTGTTTTGCTGGGAATATATGCTTGAATAATTCGTTGTCTTGGAACTTCTTGCATTACATCTTTATAACTCGATTTTACAGCAAAAATCGCAAAACATAAAGTTTCTGCACAGTAACACCAAAATGAAATGTACAAATAATGTGAAATATTTAATATTATATTGTAACATTTTATACACAGGAGAATGTGTTCATTGACAGTAACCTCACAGACTAAATCCTTAAGATAAGAGGAACAGAAATTTTTTACTCCCATTCCTCAGCAGTGAGGGAAAAGATGTAAGCCAAACATTGCCTGCTGCATGTTCCACTCTGTGATACTCAGAGCTTAGAGTGTAGCATGCTCTACATTTCGGTAACACTTTGCCAAACATCCATTATTTAAAATTATTTATTAATGAAGTATTGCAATATTCCTGAATCATAAATGTGACAGAAACATTTTGCAAAATTATTTGTTGAAACTGAGAACTACAATGTAAAGACGTTTATAAAATGTGTATTTCTAAATGTGTTTAAAAGATAATGGGATCAGAATTTATCATCCAGTCTGGGAAATATAAGCTCAAAGGAACAAAATGGTGGAGAACTTTTTCATTCATACTATACTAAGGACACATCCCTTAAAAGGACTGTCGCATAATAATTTTTCAGGCATGTATTTTTTATCTTCAGTATGACTTCTCTTTGTGGTGTATGATGCATGCAGTGTTGAATCGTGACTTTTGTTTCTCAAGGTTATCCCTGACAAGAAAGAAGATAGTACACAAGCTCTGGACCCATCAGAAGACACGAGTGCAGAAGGAAAGGATGATAAAGAAGGTGTAGGCCAGGCACAAACTGAGGAGACTGATACAGGACACACTGGAGAGATGGTCACCCGCAAGGACGATGTGCAGACAGGCAGAAGCCAAAAAGAACAGAATATAGAGAGAAGACGTTTGCAAGAGAGTGACAGCAACAGGAGTTTAGGTTGGTGCAGTTGGCTATACTATAGACAAATATTTTATTCACTATAGTACTTATTTTGCGGAATGATCCACCTACATGTCTAGGACTGTATCTACAAAGATACAGAAGTTTCTTATGATTACTGTCCTGTTTTTCTTCGTCCTTTTCCTTCGTTTTCTCAAACATATTTATGCCATATAAAATGAAGGCCTGTATCACTAGAAATATTTATTTGTAGGTGAAGTCAGTGAGCCTGTGAAGAAGAAACTAAGAACAATGAATATTGCTAAAGATGATATGGAGACGCAGGAAGAACAAGAAGAAGAAGAGGACGGTGTACAGGAAAAAGAGAGTGCTGACATGTATCAGCATATAAAAGAATCTAAGAAAAAGTTCGACGCTCAAGCATTGGATGCTGCAACAAAGGCAAGTATTATACTAATACAAATTCTGAAGAAAAAGATGTTATATATGGGTTTGTATAATCAGATTCCAATAATTTTATTATAATATATTTAAGACATGAAAATTACTTTCACATTGATAATTTTAACAATATCTAGACGAATATCACATAATGAAATAAACATTGATTATTTATTAATCGGATGAAGTTACACAACAATAGACCAATCAATAATTATTTGAAAAAAATCGAGCTATTTGCACAAATCTGTTATTGGCTGGATTACTTAACTGAGAAAAAATCAGGAATGCAATAGATGCACTCTGCTGCCATATTTAAGCAAAATTCATTTATTGCCTAAAATTTATTTATCTATCTATCTATCTATCTATCTATCTATCTATCTATCTATCTATCTATCTATATCTATATCTATATCTATATCTATCTATCTATATCTATCTATATCTATCTATCTATCTATATCTATCTATCTATCTATCTATCTATCTATCTATCTATCTATCTATATCTATCTATATATATATATATCTATCTATCTATCTATCTATCTATCTATCTATCTATCTATCTATCTATCTATCTATCTATCTATCTATCTATCTATCTATCTATCTATCTATCTATATCTATATCTATATCTATATCTATATCTATATCTATCTATCTATCTATCTATCTATCTATCTATCTATCTATCTATCTATCTATCTATCTATCTATCTATCTATCTATATCTATCTATATCTATCTATCTATCTATATCTATCTATCTATCTATATCTATCTATCTATCTATCTATCTACCTACCTACCTACCTACCTACCTATCCATCCATCCATCCATCCATCCATCCATCCATCCATCCATCCATTTATTTATTTTTCTTTGCAGTATTAAATCAAGTGCTGCTCTGTTATTAAAAATAGATTAGCCTTTTTATTATTATTATTATTATTATTATTATTATTATTATTATTATTATTATCTGTGCTATTTTTATAATAGTATGAATGTTACAATACTTTTTGCATAAAATGCTTAATAAAATAACGACATTTACTTCAGTGGTAAAACAGGTTTTTGTTAGTTGGTCTCTTTTTGTATAACTCCGTCCAATTGGGATATAGTAATATTCCACGCAAGTTAGGAAAAACTGCGTGACTTCCTAAGGATTAAAAACAATAATTTGTGTGATCAGTAATTTCCTGCTTTTATAACAATTTCCATGGAATGAGGCACATTAAAATGTTTTGTGCACCATTCACCGAAATGTAGTCAATAAAATGAATTTATATTAGAAAAGTAAGTTAAATTAAGCTACTGGATTCGTACTCCATATATAGAGGAAAACCTCTCTTGTCTAATGACGACCAGGTCAACAAAAATCCTTTCTTGATTAAGTTCTCCCACTTGTATGCCCTAAGTATCGAAGTAAAGTATTTTGTAACAAAACTTAAAAGTATTTATTAGTAGGGGTGTGAATTTATAGTGATTATTTTACCCAGATTTCGGTGATTAAAATGGTTTAATTTCGGTGAATATTTCGTAAAAATAAAACAAGCAATTCCGAGCATTTTTCGCACCCTAAAGAAACTTAAAAATAATAAAATAATAATTTTTTTAAATTATTATTGAAACAATCCCTTTGAAACTAACAGAAAATTGTTTGCATCATTAATTCAATTCATAGTTAAATTTCATTCGACTGTGAAGGGGTCATGGCCCTGCTTTCTTGATCTCACGAAGCGGTTGTTGCGGGAAAGAGAAATGATCGTTGTCTGCTTCCACTGCTCTCTGGAAGTAGTCCCTGAAACTATGCTTACATCGTTGCCAGATGTCACATGTATGTGATACTGAACGATCAAATATGTGGAAATGTTCATGTATATTTTATAACGAAAATTTTCACGTTTTATTTGGAAGAGAGAGTCATTTTTCATTGAAAATCTCGTGATTATGAAGTAATTTCGTGGATTTCTATCAATTTCGCGAAAATTCGCGGATATGTTTCACTTAATTTTTTACTTTCATTAAGGGATTTGCATTTTCCATGCATAAAATGAAGTATTTAACATATTTGCGCATATCATTAATACCAAAAAAAAATGTTTTTCTTTTCAACAATAGGAACAAGCAGAAAAGCAGCCGGTACCAAATGAAGAAGACACCACTGGTGACGAGCCCAAAGAAGATGATGACATAGAAATGCAAGACAATGAAGACGTAGAGGAGGAGAATGAAATTCCCACTCAAAAGGCAGATAAAGTTGCGAGTGAGAAGAAAAGAAAAGAAAGAAATGAGAAGAGATCTGGCGAGAAAGTTGATGAGGGTGGGGATGTAGATATGAGTGTGGAAGTGGAGGGAGAGAAGATTGAGACACTGGGTGCAGCGAGGGGCAACGAATCCACATTCCACACCTTGTTCGGTGAGATACAAGGTGATGTGTCTCCTCAGGACATCATATCCGCTGATGACTACCATGCTCTGAGGTCCCAGCTGGAGGATCAGTTGTCAACATGGAGTGAGGTCAGTAAACAGAATGATTGATAGACTATTACTAAGGTATAAGATGATGTCATGCCATTGTTTTCTAATGGTCATATTGTTTTGCTTTATTTGTTCAAGTCTTGCATTTGTGGATATGACCTCTGTTAGTGTCCTGTGGACTACATTTCTTCTTCTTATCTTCTTTTCTAGTATCTCTTTTCATTATTATAGTTTTTGAGTAGTATTTGGACAGAATCATGTATTGTGCGCACTGAAGCAATTGATGGTCTGCTATTAGAGAAAGTATTTTAGTTGGCAGCAACCCCTGGCATGTCCTTCAAAGGGAGTTGTCTACAGTGGCGGCTGGTGACCAAATTATTTGGCAGGGCACAACTTATAATAATAATAATAATAATAATAATAATAATAATAATAATAATAATGACTTTATTTAACCTGGCAGAGTTAAGGCTGTCTCTTACACTCAACCAGGATTAAACTTGGTTACACAGTTGAACATAAAACTGGATCGTAATTAAGTAATTACATACTGATACAATTTAGGTACATAATGAGATCAAAAGAGGTAGTTACATAAAATTTACCTCATAAAATAAAAATAAACATAGTGGAATACATATTAATGTTGTTAGAATCAAATACGAATCGCATAAAAACAGAAGCCATTAATTCAATAAAAAAATGTACACAGTAAAAATAAAAATAAACACATTAGTATACATATTAGTATTAGATTACAATTAAGTAGGATTTACATAATTAAACCACTAATTAAAACACTAATATTGGATTAATTGAACCCATAGATTCCTCACTACACGAACATAGGCTTGCCATACTGAATAATTGCTGAAAATTTCAATAGCAAAATGTAAATATCAAAAATGCATTATACACTAATCTTTCTATTTATAGATGAAGTCCTTAGCTCGAATAAATACTTCGATAACTCGTTGATTGAAGTTAGGAATCAAATGCACTATTTTACTCTCAATTGAAAGCATTGCTAATGCTGTCAGTCTTTCTTGTTGCGAACTCTGCTGTCGAAATCTAATTGCCTTCCAATTAGTTCACTAACTTTATTCATATTGAAGTACACAAGCACACAACGAACACTAATGTAACTAACTTCACACTTAAAATAAAAAGGAAGAGAATTATTAATAACACTCAGAATTTTATTATTGCCGCTATGAATACAAATGCGGGAACTGAGAACCTGTATTTCGTACGGTTGTCAATGTTGCCAACACTCTTAATAAAAAAGTAGCCTACCATAATTTTGAATATAGCTAATGTTCTATATTAATAGATGCCTGAGAGCCCTTAACAAAACTTTGAGAGCAAGATCCATAAGTAAAAAAGCAAAACTTACATTATATAAAACAGTCGTAAGACCAATTGTGCTTTATGGCAGTGAAACTTGGACTCTGTCGAAGAAAATGGAACAACAACTGATGACATGGGAAAGGAAAATCTATGGTCCTAAATATGAGAATGGGCACTGGAGAGTTAGATATAATACAGAACTGAAAACTCAATATAAATCTCCAGATATTGTTGCTGAAATCAAAGCCCGTAGGTTGGAATGGTTAGGACATGTAATCAGGATGAATGATCAGAGAATACCAAAAAAGATTCTAAACACAAAACCAGAAGGCAGGCGCAATATTGGCAGACAGAAACTAAGATGGTTGGATGGAGTGGAGGAAGATTTAAGGACTCTAGGCATGAGAAGATGGAGGCAGAAGGCTCTGGTTGGACAGGAATGGACCAAGATCCTAAGGGAGGCCAAGACTAGACTACAAGGGCCGTAGTGCCAAAGAAGAAGAATCTTCTATATTAACAATGGTAAACGGTTTAATTTTAGTAGCTAAATTAATCGGAAAACATAGTTAAGCATTGCCTCATATGAAATGTAGCAATTACAATAACTAAACTAAAAAAGCTACAGAATAGCTAAGATGGCAACTCTTTGGGCCATGGCAGTGTTACCATCATACTTCTATACGCAACGGTAGCATCGCGTTCTATATACACATTGTTAAAACGATTTGTGCATGTGCAAAGGATGATCACGCGAATGACTGTGCCCTGGCCGACCCCGCATCCATCACCTCACACCACTCTTCTTGCACTTGAAACTCTTGAGTTACCTGTGTGCATGAGCAAAGGATGGCCACTATAACTATGGAGCCCGAACCAAACGATTCCACTCGCTCGCTGTAGCTGAAAGCATTCATATTTCACAATATGTTTATGCTTGAATGGAAGCTCTTAAATCATTAAGTTTTGAACCGATAATTTTAAGCAAAAATTGCTTTATTTATTTATTTATTTTTTTGTGGAAAAACGAATGGTGGGGCACGTGCCCATGTGCCCCTTAATGCGAGCCGCCACTGGTTGTATAGCTAGGATATGCTGCAGTTACAAATGGGAGTTCGTGCCCTAATGTAAATGTTGTTGCTACTGCGTACACCCCACTTTTTAGTACAGAGTGACTTCCCTTCCGCACTGTATATTAAGTGTGTGTTTTATTTTGGTGTATTACAGCCTCCAGCCAGCACAGAAGCAGAGAAAGCTTGGGAATCGTTCAGCACCATCACGTCTGGATTGGCTCGTGATCTGAGTGAGCAGTTGAGGCTGGTGCTGGAACCCACACAGGCATCACGGCTTCGAGGAGACTATCGTACAGGACGTAGAATCAACATGAGAAAAGTGAGTTGCTAATTTCTAAGGGTGCTATTCATAGACATTTCGCAGCACGCGCTACGAGCGTACTAAGCTAGCCCCGGCTATCCACTGGTTACTAGTACAGAATTCAAATCATATCCTATCGCTAACACTGGTTTATGAATACGAAAAACGCTGATAATCCACCGAAAGCCCGCGCTAAAAATGTCTATGAATACGGCCCTATGTTTTGCATTTGTTCGATTGTTCTTAGCTCAACAGAAATTCATCTGATAATTTATATTATGCCATGGATACTAGGAATTTGGAGTCCCGCGTCGTGGTGTTGTGGTCTAAGGCATCGTGCCTAGGACTCGCGTTACGGAATGCGCGCTGGTTTGAGTCCTCATGGGGGAAGAAATTTTCTCATGAAATTTCGGCCATTGTATGGGACCAGTGCCCACCCAGCATCGTGATGTGCTTGGGGAGCTACAATAGGTAGCGAAATCCAGTTGCGAAACCCAGCTATAATAGCTGGGGGGATCATCGTGCTAACCACACAATACCTGCATTCTGGTTGGATGATCGTCCACCTCTGCTTCGGCATGTGGGCGTGAGGCCAGCAGCCGGCTGTTGGTCTAGGTCCTTCACGGGCTATAGCGCCACGGATTATTATTTACTAGAAATTCGGAACAAAATATATGTATTACTGCTAATGATTTGATCAAAGAATCTATGCTTGTGAACAGTTTTCTTTTTTAAATGAATTAGGACAGAAATACATTTTTTAATCAAAGTGCTACCAGGGCTTATAAGGCAGGAGACCCTTCTTCAAATCCCTGCTGATCCACTCAGAATTTATAATTTGTGTTGGGCAAGCCAGTGGTTTTTCTTTGAGTAGTCCAGCTCTCCTGTGACATCCCAATATTTCTCAATTATCATTGTCATTCTAGTAGTGTGACAGTCTAGAATTTCATTTCGAAGGTGGGATCACCAGTAAACCTAAATTCAATACTCCTTAAAGGTTCATAGATAAAGCGGAGTTGATTTTTTGACATGAGAAAAAGAGTGGATAAATTTTGTCTTGAAGTATGCTCCCATTGAGAGGAGAATTCTTTTGTTTTTCATAAATTTTCAACATAGGACATACTGACTTCATTTCCCATGCTAAAAACCTCGGCTACTAAGAACGACTTTTATAAATCAATTTAAGATGCCAAGAAGTGCTTTAAAGTCAATAATTTGTATGTAATAATTGTGGTATTCATTCATTACAGGTCATTCCATACATAGCCAGCCAATTCCGAAAAGACAAAATCTGGCTCCGAAGAACAAAGCCTTCTAAACGTGAATATCAGATAGTTCTAGCAATTGATGACTCGTCTAGTATGGCTGACAATCATTCCAAAGAGGTGAGCAAATTACTTACATTTTTCAGATCATTCTTACATTTCAGTTATCTCTATGTATAAATTGTAATTATTCCAGTCATTAATTCATGGAGAACATCACAATGTAAAATCCTGGTTTTATTTATTAACACTAAAAGAAAACATTCTTACAATAAGTTAACATGTAAGTAAGAAATTCATTGTATATTATATGCATAACTCTTTATATCATTAGGAACAAAGTTACTGTCGTAATCTTCTAATTAATTTGGAAATAAAATTATTTTTCGCGAATTATTACACTATAATTATATGTGTTACAGTTTTGTGGAAATCACAGGGATAAAGCTTCAACTTTTAAAAAGCTTCATTGTTTGTGCATTAACGAAAAATTGCACAAAATCATTTTAGATAGTGAAAAATGTATAGAAACAGTAAGAGAAAGAATTTTACAAGCTAGAAAATTTCATTTTATGGAGTAAAACAATAACTAAAAATTGGAAAAATACAACATAATCAAAAGTACATTTACATATTGATTAGAAGTTTAGTAAAAAACCTATGTTAAAAAGATTTCCACTTCAGACACAGATGCACATAGATGTATCTGGTGCACAAACCCAAATCCACAGGAGGCTTTTGGCCTTAAGACAAGCCTCCAGACTTCTAGGACTGCTTGAAATTTTTCGACTATAGCGCTCTCCAAATTAAGTGGCAGAAAAAGTAAACAAACGATACTGCAAGCATTTGGTAGAGAATTCATTGTTAAGTTTTGCAATTCTCTGTAGCGAAATGGCAGCAAGTTATGAAAGCTAGTCAAAGAACTATTATCATGCATTTTTCTTGGGATATATATAGAAATGTATAAATCTTTTCTGTGCTTATGAAAAATAAAAAAGTTATAACATTTATAATGCGAAACTACAGATATACTATTTGAAAATAGCGCTAAGGAATCATGAACAAATGAACCAGAACTGTGGAGGAACTGTATTTCTCGAGTGATTGCATTTCTCCATGGGAAATAACTTCAACGACCTCTTATGTCTCCTTGGTAAACTACAAGTCTAGGAGATAAGTATGAGTATGTATGGGCAATCATCCAATTCAGCTAAGTCTTTGTATGTATGGGGCCCCTAAAGTCTTGTAGAAACTCCAGGAAATGTAAAAACAGAAATATACGCATAATTACTTTGAACGAGAATTTTTGGAGGAAAGAGAGAAAAAAATAAAGCAACTAGAATTGTTTGATTATGTACAATATATGTACCATGGACAGTCTGAGAGAATGAAAACATTCATGAATGAATCTGTGGAATATTGCAGACTGAATAAAGATAGGCCTACAGGCTTTTTGAAAATCGGAAATTTTTATGAGCAGTAATAAACCTAATTGGACATCGGTATATAGAAAGCTGGTCTATATTTTAATGAAAATATCATGTTATGAAGGTTTTGTCTACAATAGTAAAGTTATTATTGATCATACTCATAATTAGAATGTATTGTAGTTTTAAAAAGTACCGTACCAAGGTGAAGACTGCAATGTTGTATAAATATAATGCCATTAATGACAACAATACAAAGCCAATTATTGTAAAGTAATTTGTACAGACTTCGTGTTTTACTTGTTTTTAGGGAAATTATTAACTACAAATTCTGTCATAAAATTCATACTTTATTGGAAAGGAATGTTGCATGTCTGTATATGAATACAGTGTTCAGTGGAAGTCATTGAAATTAATAAAAACATTGTGATCTATTTCAAAGAATATAATGACAGTACAATTTATTTAAATTATGACATGCAGTAAATTCCCGTAAAATTAGACATTGCTTCTGGTGTTTTGTGTGTTTAATTAATAGGGTATTTTATTTTATAACCCTCAGCTTGCATTTGAATCACTTGCTCTCGTAAGTCGGGCATTGACGCTGTTGGAGGCCGGAGAATTAGCTGTGATAAGCTTTGGAGAGACTCCTAAAATACTGCATCAGCTTGGGGATCCTTTCACAGAGCAGAGTGGAGCGAGGTGAGTTACTATCATCTGTGGTGGTTTTTGTTGTCTTTAGACTCACATTATACAGTAGACTAACAGTTGCGCCATGTTCAGCGTTGTTTTTGCGTAGAACTACGTCTTTCTTCTCACTAGGTTCTGGAGGGGAATGACTTGGGAATTGAGCATCACATAAAAGTGCAACCCCACTTGTACGTGTTATTTATCTATATTTTTTATCAGACTATTATTATTACTATTATTATTACTATTATTATTATTATTATTATTATTATTATTATTATTATTATTATCATTATTATTATTATCATTATTATTATTGTTGTTGTTGGCTTATTGTTAGGTTTCGTAACAAGCTGTTTTTTTTTACCTATTTTTAAGAAGGGGGACAAGACTAACTGTAGTAACTTTCGAGGAATATCACTTTTGTTGACGTCGTACAAAATTTTGTCGAATATCCTTTTGAGAAGATTAACTCCATATGTAGATGAAATTATTGGGGATCATCAGTGTGGTTTCAGGCGTAATAGATCAACTATTGATCAGATTTTCTGTATTCGACAGATATTGGAGAAAAAATGGGAGTATAAGGGTACAGTACATCAGTTATTCATAGATTTCAAAAAGGCGTATGACTCGGTTAAGAGAGAAGTTTTATATAATATTCTTATTGAATTTGGTATTCCCAAGAAACTAGTTCGATTAATTAAAATGTGTCTTAGTGAAACTTACAGCAGAGTCCGTATAGGCCAGTTTCTATCTGATGCTTTTCCAATTCACTGCGGGCTAAAGCAGGGAGATGCACTATCACCTTTACTTTCTAACTTCGCTCTAGAATATGCCATTAGGAAAGTTCAGGATAACACAGAAGGTTTGGAATTGAACAGGTTACATCAGTTTCTTGTCTATGCGGATGACGTGAATATGTTAGGAGAAAATCCACAAACAATTAGGGAAAACACGGAAATTCTAGTTGAAGCAAGTAAAGAGATAGGGTTGGAAGTAAATCCAGAAAAGACTAAGTATATGATTATGTCTCGTGATCAGAATATTTTACGAAATGGAACTATAAAAGTTGGAGATTTATCCTTCGAAGAGGTGGAAAAATTCAAATATCTTGGAGCAACAGTAACAAATGTGAATGACACTCTGGAGGAAATTAAACACAGAATAAATATGGGAAATGCCTGTTATTATTCGGTTGAGAAGCTTTTGTCATCTAGTCTGCTGTCAAAAAATCTGAAAGTTAGAATTTATAAAACAGTCATATTACCGGTTGTTCTGTATGGCTGTGAAACTTGGACTCTCACTCTGAGAGAGGAACATAGGTTAAGGGTGTTTGAGAATAAGATTCTTAGGAAAATATTTGGGGCTAAGAGGGATGAAGTTACAGGAGAATGGAGAAAGTTACACAATGCAGAGCTGCACGCATTGTATTCTTCACCTGACATAATTAGGAACATAAAATCCAGACGTTTGAGATGGGCAGGATATGTAGCACGTATGGGCGAATCCAGAATTGCATATAGAGTGTTAGTTGGGAGGCCAGAGGGGAGAAGACCTTTGGGAGGCCGAGACGTCGATGGGAAGATAAAATTATAATGGATTTGAGGGAGGTGGGGTATGATGGTAGAGACTGGATTAATCTTGCTCAGGATAGGGACCGGTGGCGGACTTATGTGAGGGCGGCAATGAACCTCCGGGTTCCTTGAAAGCCAGTAAGTAAGTAAGTTGTTGTTGTTGTAATTATTGTTATTATTATTATTATTATTATTATTATTATTATTATTACGTGATTTTAGGTTGCTGCAGCAGTTCTCTTTTGAGCAGAAGAAAACACGAGTGGGTCAGCTTGTGGACTTCGCAACAACCATGTTAACTGCCACTCGCTCGCGAGCCGCAAGCAGCGCTGAGCGAGCCCAGTTGTTGGTCATCATTTCAGATGGTCGCATCGTGAGTGAAGGTGCTGACAGAGTGAAGCAGGCAGTCAGAAGAGCAAGAGAGAGCGGAATATTCATGGTGTTCGTAATTTTGGACAACCCTGAGAGCAAGGTAACGAAAATCATGTACTGGTACATTTCCTTTTACATTCCAAAAGAGAGCTTGTTAATGTTTCATAAATGATAAGGAAGGTAAACCAAACTTTGTTCACTTTATAAGAATAGTTTGCAAGTTTATTTTAAAACTTGATTACATAATTACTGAAAGCTATCATTTCCAAGACAATATCGTGAGGGAATCACGTAATGTATGTGAACGTAATAGTGAAACTTGTCTCTAAAGTTCTGACCTATTTATATTTAATTTCATCACGTGTGTGTATGTGTGTGTGTCTCTGCACGTGTAAGTGCACTTGTGCTCATGAATAATATAGGTACGTTACACAGTGTACAACTCAATTTCAGTAGCAGTATGTGCCTATCTTTAAGTTGTTTAAAAATATTATATCTCATATTATTTGCACAACTATAAAAATGAGTGGCTGTTACGACATTACTCAATTCAAAATCTACTGCATTCTCGAAAATCTCTGATGGTTGTATCTCAGTAATACTGGTGCCAGCATTTTTTATGTTGAGAACGTATTGTGCCTCTTACTATTGTAGTTACTGATCGAAAAAATGTTTCTCCATATTAAATATTAATATTTATCAACGTGAAATAAACAACAACTGAATAGACTACAGTGGACTATAGTGGACTTTATGTTGTCAGCAAACAGCTGGATACATTAAGAAGATAGAACAACGTCATCTCAAATAAAAACTTGTCACAGCGAAAAAATACTACGATCATTTGCATCAATCCAATATTTACTGGATTACAATCTTTCAGTTCAGTATTGGTACTAACTTTAAATTTTGTATGTTTCAGGACTCTTGTCTGGACATCCAGCATTCAGTATTCAGTGGAGGTACATTCGTAGGATTTTCATCATACCTGGATAACTTCCCTTTCCCCTTTTATTTAATTCTTAGAGATATTAATGCTCTTCCAACTGTCTTGAGTGACGCATTACGACAATGGTTTGAGCTTGTTACAAATATGGATAGGTAGATAAATAACTAAATGTTTGTTCCATTGCCTAAGAAATGTTGTGTTGAGTATCTAAGCAATATGAATTTTTTTTTTATGCTGAATGACAGAAATAATCAGTTCGTGCAATTCAGTGATATTTCTAAGACATACATTTCAGTGTTGTGTGGCAATTTACATTGAAATGTATATTGAACTGTATTGTTTTACAACGACATTATATTAATGTGTACATTTCGTTACTGTTCTAGCGAGCTAAATATTATCTACCTTGTCTTCCATACCTCAGTGAAAAATATGGTATTTCGCTTTACAACTGGGATGTTATAGGCTTACTATTTGGAGCGAGGGGTTATTTACCAAAATTTAAATGTAATATCCTTAAGTCTTTTTAAATTCCCTTTTATGAGGTTCAGAAGATTATGATGGAAATTCTGAAGGCCTCTCTTCAAATTCTACACTATCATTTATATGTTAACACATAATTTTTTGTTTTAATATACAAATCGAATAATTATTTTACTCGTATAATTTCTCTTTATCTTTTTATGTTTGTTAATTCTGGATCCCAGTGGTCAATCTCACTTGAGGACGGATGATTTTAAATAAATCGTAGTAGTAAGACGTCCATTTTATTTGCAGTATGGTATTGTTGTAATAAGTGTGAGTTTTTAAGGATTTTATGAAGTACTGAATTTTGTAGGTTGAAGAAAGACCAGAGAAAAATAGCTTCCTAGAACACTTCTTTATTTGTAAGTGGCTTCAGTCCAGTAATTCTTTCCTTAAAATTAAAAAGAAATTGAACATAACACTGGAAATCATACGCATTTAGTTTATTGTGTATTGTTTTTATAGCATTTTACATTGTCAATGTCTTTATCATTCTGAAAATAATAATGAAGAAATGTCACATTTTTGTGTGTTCTTATTCATGAAACATCTTAATAGTTGGTAATTCTAGTAAGAATTTCTTCGTTAAAAATCACAGTTTTCGAAGTCTTATTTGCAAATGTTTCACCACACTGAAAAAAAAAGATAAGTATCAGTATTCAATTAAACAATTTGATACCATAGAACAATAAAGAACTGAACTGAAAAGGTAAATTCCAAAACAAAGTCAAATCATTATATCATAGAAATTGTGTAACAATTAAAAAATTTGGTCTTCTTTTAAATTAGACCTAATAATGGGAAAATTCTAAATTAGAATTTCTTTATTTTTGATACAAGACTTGAATAGACTATAATGAATGATGAATGTTTGGTAGTTCTTCCCAGATGAAGTCATACTAGTTATTATTTCGAAATTGAAATTAATTATTTAATTCTCAGACACAAGAATTAGAGCACATTACATTCGGTATTTACAGTTATATTAAATCACAACTGACGGACATTATAACTTGCAATAAAGATGATATGGTGTTTTCCTAAACATAAAAATTCTCTCTTTCATAATATTTACCTCCTGTAGTGTTTTCTTTAGAAACTTAACTTTCCAAAGTGTTGTAAGTATGGTCAATTTTTTTTAACAGTTTTATGGTGAAAAATGCAGTTGATGAGAATAAGCGAGAGGAGCAAAGATGAATATGATTGTGAAAGAAACGAAAAAGTGTGGACATATTGGATTCTTATAAGTATGAATGGTATCAAAATATCGCAATCCCACCTGTAATTTTAAGTAGGTATCTAGTAAGTAGCATAATGACGTTGTAAAATGAATTCAAAAATAGTTGTAATAGTGCTACACCCTGGAAATATGTAATCATCTACGAAATGACATTTTCAGAGAAATGAAAAACTAACATGATATAAATTGCCTAGTGAAATTTAACTCTAGAGTTACCATACCACTGACATGAATTTAATGTTTTAATGTTGTATTTCTGATAAGTTCATAAACGTCCATTTTAATTTTATTTTAATGTTTTTATTTTTAAAAATTTTGTGTTTTTATTATATTCAGTTGTATTTGCTTGTATTGTGTGCTGTGAGGAATTCCAAGATAGACGTACATTTTTGTAAGATTATTAGGCTATAAACTTTGTTCCTATGGAAACTGATCAATAAATAATCACTGTTTATTCCTGTAAAAGTGTTCAAATAATTCATTAGGCTATAAGGTGCTCTCCAGCACTGTGAACATGTTTATTGATACATTCGTTAATGATATTAAAATATGTCCCTGTGTTGGCAAGTGAGGATAAGTTTGTACTAAACTTGAAGTATGTTGAATCTATAAGTAGTTCAACTTTTTTTCTTGATAAAAAAAAAGTACCGTTTCTTTCAAGTGTTTATTTCTGTTTTTATCATTTGAATCATTGCCTTCATTATTTTACATGTTGGTCATGTTCGTAGCATTTTGGTACGGATTTTGTTCCAGAGAACATGTGTAACAGGGATTATAGGAATATTATTATATTCTTGGCTTCTGCCCCTATAGTGAGGCCCTTCGCAACATCCGTCACCATGCTGTCCGTTCTATGCTGGCCAAGGCACTGAAGGAAGTAGGGTTTACAGTCCATCAAGAGGTGCAGGGACTAGCCACACAAGGAAGTGTTCAGCAAATTGATATCATTGCCATTAAGAACAACTTGGCATACATTCTCGATCCCACCATCAGATTTGAGACACATGCAGATCAACCGCATGAGGTGGACAGTGAAAAGAAATGGATCTATGAACCAACAATCCCGTTCTATAAAGATAAATACAGCCTGTCCCACATTGATGTAATAGGTCTGATAGTGGGAGCACGAGGTACCATACCCTCCTTCTTTGCCAACATATGTAAAAACCTGGGGCTAACACACAGCATTGTGAAGGAAATAGCCATTAGTGCCCTCAAAGGATGGTTCAGATATTGAGAAATCATTTGTATGGGAGTGATAATGGAAATTTCAAGTTATCTTAACCGATGGCTGTTGATTGATTTAGATATCAATGCCAATACGTAAATCCGTACTATTATTTTACTCCCGGTATATGGCATTCATATCATTCTAACCTATCTGATGATATTTTTTTCCCCCTTTCTTAACTGTAAATGAGCACAAACGCTACTTAGGTGTAAATTTTTCTGACATTTTGTATGTTCGATTCCCTCATTGTTTCAAATGCATATCATTTTACCTTTTAGGTGTGTTTCCAAATTATATGTAATACGCTTTGTCAAATCTGGCAACCTTTTCATAAGGGAAGCTAACTTTCTTCTTTTTTTCTAATGAATCGTCTCATAAAGTTTTTGTAAACTTGTGTATACCAACCTGAGGAAGAGAAATTCGTTTTATTATGATAAAACTCCTCTCATTTAGGAAATTAATTTGTTTATATCAGGTACGAATGTTCATTATGATCGTTATGAATCTGCTTTTGTATTTAATTTCATACAGTTGTATTTTTGAAAAACACTGTTGAGTTCTAATATACTGTATTATTAAGAGTAGGCTAAACAAATTCATTGAAATGTCAAATTGCAGTCTAACAACTTAATTTCATATTTTCAAAACTTTCTATTAAAATAATACCGATACACAGCTATTACAATGTTAAGTTCACTGCAAACTCAGCATTCTTTCATATTTCCTGCCTTCCTCTTTGTCTCAGCATATGATCCATGTATCTTAATGTTGTCTAGCATCTGATATCTTCTTCTGCCCAGAACTTTTCTCCCGTTCACCATTCCTTCTAGTGAATTCTTCAGTAGACAATTTCTTATTAACCAGTGACCCAACCAATTCCTTTTTCTCTTCCTGATCAGTTTCAGCATCATTCTTTCTTCACCCACTCTTTCCAACATAGCTTCATTTCTGATTCTGTCTATCCATTTCAAACATTCCATTCTTCTCCATATCTACATTTCAAATGCTTCTATTCACTTCATCATAATGTCCATATTTCTGCATCCATACAATGCCACATTCCACACAAAGCACTTCACTAGTCTCTTCCTTAGTTCTTTTTCCAGAGGTCCACAGATGATGCTCCTTTTCTATTAAAAGCTTCCTTTGCCATTGCTATCCTCATTTTGACTTCCTGGCAGCAGCTCATGTTACTTCTTATAGTACATTCCAAGTATTTGAAGCTGTCCCCTTTCTCTGCTGCCTCATTTAGTATTCACACGTTTATATTCTTTATTTTTCTTCCGAGAACTATGGTCTTCATCTTGTTTGCATTTATCTTAATCCCATATTATTGTTCAGAGCCATCATGCAGCTTCAGTAGCATATCCTTTAGTATCGTCTCCTTTTCTGCTAACAACACCATATCAACAGCAAATCTTATCCTCTTTATTCTTGTTTCTTCTACTATCACCTTTCCATGTTCTGAAAACAGTTCTTCACTAAATCCTCCAAGTGGATGTCGAACAGGCTAGGTGATAAAGGGCATCCTTATTGTACTCCTCTCCCTATTTCACTTCCTTCAGAATTTCTTCTCCTGTCCTGACTTTGACTCGTTTCATATATAGGTTATTGAACAGTCTCCTCTCTTTCCAATCCACATCTATTTTCTTGAGGATGCTCATCAGTTTATTCCAATCCACTCTGTCAAACGCCTTTTCTAGGTCCACAAATACTATATACACTTCTTTATTCTTTTCGAGGTATCTTTCATATCATTTTTTTAAGGAACGGCCTTTTTTTGTATTTTAAAAAGGCCTGTGGAAGTCTCATTCGATTTATTCAAGGCAGATGGAATAACCATATATTCTTCCATTATTTAGCTACTTCTTCCTGATGCTGAGATCATTTAAAGTTCCTTTATCATTTGGTAGGCCTGGTTGGCGCAGTTGATATAGCGCTGGCCTTCTATGCCCAAGGTTGCGGGTTCGATTCTGGGCCAGATTGATGGCATTTGAGTGTGCTTAAATGCGACAGGCTCAGTAGATTTACTGGTATGTAAAATAACTCCTGCGGGACAAAATTCCAGCACTGGCGACACTGATATAACCTCTGCAGTTGCAAGCATCGTTAAATAAAACATAACATTCCTTTATCATTTTTTGGTTTCAATTATGTCCTTACAAATATATTTTTCTGTTTTTCAGAGGAATTTAATTATTCCATGTGTGATTCTGGAGTATCCAGTTCTTGTTGTCAATTGAAAAGTCAGATTTCCAGCTTATTATCATCTTTCGTTTTGGATTGTTTCATAATGACTTATTACCTCTAATATTTTTACTAAATTAGATAGATTCTTCTTGACAGTTTCACTCCATGTTCGATGTTAGGAAAAGTATCCAATATTTTAGGAGGTGATGTATGCATCAAAACAAGAAAACAATGTCTAATAAACATGGGTCCTATGACACATATTTTCTGAGATCTGAACACTTGTTCATAGGAGGTGCTCAATGTGACGTCCATTCATGGCAATGCATTTCTCTGCCCTGCAATGCAGCAGACTACCAGATAATCATACCGTAGTTGACACCCCTGGCATGGAATACTGATACGTCGCAAGAAATACTGACAACAAAAGTCTGGTTGTGGATATGAGCGGGGTTCAGCAGAGATGATGTTGTGAATTTTGGTAATCAGCATGTGTAGGCTGATAAAAATCTCCGTGCAGTTGAAGAAACAATGCATTAGCACCAATTCTCAATCAACGTATGGGCAGACATTCTTGATGATAGATTAATAGGATCATATGTGCTGCCACAGAGATTAACTGGGGATGGTTATCAGGACTTTCTTATTAACGTATTAAAACAAATTTCAAAGAGTGCGTGATTCCTTACACCAAAGGGCAGAGGAATGCATCGACACAAATGAACGTCACATTGAGCACTTCTTATGAACAAGACGTTTTCAGAACTCAGAAAGTATGTGTTGTAGCACCCATGTTTATTAGACATTATTTTCTTGTTTTGATGCATACTAGCACCTCTCAAAATATTGGATACTTTTTAACACCCTGTATATCATCAGACAATATTTTTCAAATGATTCAGTCACTTGGTTCAACCAATTTTTTTTTATGAAGAAAGGAGCACAAAAATGTACTAAGGAAACTTTTTGTATCAACCGAAAAGATAATTCTTTATAGATAAAAATTACTGTTTGATAGAATATTTCACTCTTCAGAACCAAGGCTCAAATACCGTTTTCATAAGAATTAATATCCAGTTTCTTTTATGGAGACAGTTATGCTGCAGTACAGAAAGAAAAGTGGCGACCGTCATAGCTCAGCTGGTAGTGTATTTGCCTACTGATCTGGAGATGTGTTTGAGTGTGGGTTCGATTCTCGCCTGGGCTGAGTATCTAGTTGGGTTTTTTCCCGAGATTTTCTCCGCCTGTATAGCGAATGTCAGGTAATCCACGGCGTTATCTTTCCAAATACCATCTTGCTACCACAATTCAATCGATGCTAAATAAATAAAAAGAAAGGCTGAATGTGATATTTTTTTAACTGTGCGACACTCGTAAAGAGAGAAATCTTCTAAAAACCTCATGCCGGAAATTTAAAAATGTATCTCTATGTAAGACTTTCCTTCCAGCTGATATCTGATCTTCAACTTCCAATACTCAGTCTATCTGTTAACAGACAATAATAATTGACTTGCTGGGCCGGCCTTCAGCTGTTTAGTTTCGGCGTAACTTTTACCATAATTGTGAAGTCTCATCTGTCTCCTAACTTCTATTTTAGAGTGTTGGTCTTCCTAGTTTTTTCTGTTTCTCCGACATTGAGCCTACATGGTAGCAGCCCCTCCCGTATTCCTTTGTCCACGTCCTAGCTTCCTGCTGGGATTGGTTACCCTAGCTTCCACTAGATTGCGTGACAAGAACAAGTGAGGGAAGAGAACTTCATTAGAGCATAAGATCAGATACTTACAAATCTGCTTATATTCACACAATGAACCATTAAGACCACAGTATTAAAGATGTTCGTGGGTAGTCATTTCTTTCTGCATATATTATTTATTGCATCATTTAATTCATAAATCTTAAAATGACAAAAGAGTTTATTGCATTTTAGGGTACTGGTAACATTTCTGCTGTATTTGTAACACAAAGTGGTACTAGCCTATTTTCGTTAAACTTGAACTCTGTGATAGATAGATAGATTTATTCGTTCTATAATATTCTTACATTTGCTTTATAGCATAGAATAAAGAACATGTCCAATTCTTACGTTTAACAATAAGGTGCAATACATATAAAATGCAAATATGAAATATGTACAGAATTAATACCTTAATAACAGTAATATTTTATACAATGTAGTATGTTTACCATTTAATAGTATTATAATATTTACACAGTATTGTGAAATGTCAAGAATTCATCTACATAATAGAAAGTGTGAGATATTAAGTAATTTTTTAGTTTTACCTTAAATAATGCAGGGTTTTGGCTATGATTCTTAATGTCTTCAGGAAGACTATTGAACAATTTTATCGCCATGTAACGTACTCCCCTTTGAAAGCATGATAAATTTGATGATGGCGTATGAAAATCATTCCTTCTGCGGGTATTTATACTATGTATGGCTGAGTTAGTTGGAAAATTTTCTTTATTACATACACGGAAATTTATTGTACAGTATATGTATTGATTTGTTAAGGTTATAATCTCTAATTTTTTTTTAAATAATCTACATGATTCTCTAGCCTTTGCTCCAATTATTATTCTAATGGCTCTTTTTTGTAATAAGAATATATTTTTACTATCTGCAGAATTTCTCCAAAATATTATTCCGTAGGACATAATGGAATGAAAATAGGCAAAATATATTGTCTTTAAGATACTGCCGTTTAGAAATTGTTGTAACGACCTAATTGCGAAGCATGCTGAGCTAAGTTTGATAATATAATTGAGGATGACCATTACACTTTAAAGATTGTCATAAAAAATTATTAAAAGAGATCAAATTGATCTGGTTGACAACCTCTTTGGGCTGTATTTTTTTGTATAAAATTAAATAATACGAAATGAGAGAAAAAGAACGATAAAGTTAAGAGTGTTTTAGATTAAATTTGTGAGGTTGAAGGAAACTGCGGAACCCCTGGAAAAACCCTCGCCCTCCGAACTTGTCCACCGTTCCATTATTCCAGTCACTGGCAGGGATCGAACTTGACTTCATAAAATAATGGGCTTGTGTTCTTACACTGAACCACTGGAATAAATTATTGTACAAGTTTGGAATCAGAACTAATTCAGAAGGAACCAAGTAGTGATGATGATGATGATGATGATGATGATGATGATGATGACGACGACACAAAAATTGTTTGTATGCAAAAACTACCTTTTTTTGCGACGAAGTTGTCAGTATTATAGACAAAAGAAAATTAATTAGAATGTTTGTGCGTAAGAGAGAATTAATGTACACTTATATTCACACTTTAGTAGCCTTTGTGATGTAATAGAATATGTAAATTGTGTATTTAACTTAATTCACGTGACACAAAATATTATTACAGTTGCTCTTTGTGTATACCTTTTGTCGACATTATCAAATTCCGTGCTGAATTTTGTTATATACTGTGACTTAATATTTTTCTGAAAACTGAATTTCTTAATTAGAGCACAGTAAAATATAAAAAATTAGATTTTTAAATTCTGTTTTGTTAAAACATATATTGATCCGACAATGTACTGCATTAAGATTACTCATAGCTTCTTTCAGCACTTCTTACACCTGAAGGTCAAACCTGATAAAATCAGTGGTCTCTGACCGCAACCTTACTGCTTCCTTTCGTGCAAGTATACCACAATTGATCTTCATCTTTCCTCACGCTGAGTCGTATTTTATCATTTATCATGTACTATGTAACTGCCTAGCTTATTGATTTTCTTGAAGGTTGTGTACCTGTGTGCCAATTGTGTATGTAGAAGTGGTGGTGGTGGTGTGAGGTCAAGAAATCAATATTAGGTAGACAGAAAGAGCTTGCATGCCAAGTGAGAGAAAGGGGCATTTGCTTCACGTTTCTTGCTTCGCATTCTTCTGTGGTAAATGGTTTGAGATAGACGTGTGTTTTACTTATGGTTCAAATGTTGTAGTATTCAACTATAAATAAGGTTTAGCTGACACCCATTCGTACAGAAGAAATGTAGCCTGAAGCAATTATGTTGATTATATTTAAAAAGGTAAGTATATAATATGTAAGCTGTAATTCAGTGTTCATATTTAAGCCACAGTACTCTAAGATAGATATAATAAATATGTTTCTAATACAAATCAACTTGTTTGTGACAGGAATGAGAATTGATGGCAAGGAAACTGGCTTCACTAATATGCACCTTTTAAAAATAGCATAATATTTCAATGGAAATTGCAACCAGTGATTAACTCTAGAAATGGAAGGATAGTGATTTAATTCTTGGTGCAATCCGTATTTAAAACCTGAAGCTGTTCATGTAAAAATTTAAGCAAGGTAAGTTATTTAAATTAATATCTATATTCTAAAGCAGAAAATATTTTTAATAGTAAAAGTAAGTTCTCTCCATCTCATAACGTGAAATTGATAAGATTCAATTTCCATTTAAATGAGTATTTAAGAAGAGCATATACGATATAACATCAGGTGCTGTAAATATGTTGTACTGAAAGTGTTGGTTGCTTGAGTTGTCTCACATATTTGTAGAAACATCAGTTTTTCACAATCTGTTGTCAAATTTCAAGAGATTCTGACTCAATAGATTTGGTTAGACTTTACAGTGGATAGTCATAAATATTTTCATCATTAATACTGAACTTATATTCAGTAATAATAATAATAATAATAATAATAATAATAATAATATTTACGAATGGCTTTTAAGGAACCCAGAGGTTCAATGTTGCCCTCACATAAGCTCGCCATTGGCCCCTATCCAGAGCAAGATTAATCCAGTCCCTACCATATAATAATAATAATAATAATATAAAATTTGAATATTTATCCTTTGAAGAGGTGGAAAAATTCAAATATCTTGGAGCAACAGTAATAAATATAAATGACACTCAGGAGGAAATTAAATGCAGAATAAATATGGGAATTGCCCATTATTATTCGGTTGAGAAGCTTTTGTCATCCAGTCTGCTCTCAAAAAAAGCTAGAATTTATAAAACAATTATATTACCATTTGTTCTATATGGTTGTGAAACTTGGAGTCTCACTTTGAGAGAGGAACAGAGATTAAGGGTGTTTGATAATAAGGTGTTTAGGAAAATATTTGGGGGTAAGAGGAATGAAGTTACAGGAGAATGGAGAAAGTTACACAACACAGAATTGGACGCATTGTATTCTTCACCTGACATAATTAGGAACATTAAATCCAGATGTTTGAGATGACCAGGTCATATAGCATGTATGGGTGAATCCAGAAATGCATATAGAGTGTTATAGGGGTACCACTTTGTAAATGCAGTTGTAATGGCATGCGCTAATCTCCCCTCCTACAGTTCTTGTTCATGGCGAGCGCTGAATTCGTAGGGAGTACAGTTGCGCCAAAGTGAAGTGAAGTGGTAGTATAAAATAAATAAATGAATACTAGTAATAGTGCTGTGTGTTTAAGTTATAACCAGAGTATTGAAATGTCTTTACGTGAGTAATATTGTTTGATCATAAACTCATGTATGAATGTTCCCCAGAAAAATAGACGAAATTATGCGAGCATGTGCGGAAATCAGAGGACAAATATTTTGACCAGAAGTGTACGGTTGAAGCGGAAGTAAAGAACACAATCCAATAAGAGTCTCGATAATAGCGACTTAGCACCGCCAACTTCGGTTAAGACACAGATTCTGATTGGTGATCGACGTCGGGGAATGCACAGAGGGGAACACGCAGCGAGTATGGGAGAAGGAAATGATTTAGGTTTCCGCCATAGCTGCCTTTTCTAAGTGGTCTAGCTATAGTTGGGAGACTGGAGGGAAAAAGACCTTTGGGGAGGCCGAGACGTAGATGGCAGGATAATATTAAAATGGATTTGAGGGAGATGGGATATGATTGAAGAGAATGGATTAATCTTGCTCAGAATAGGGAACGATGGCGGGCTTATGTGAGGACAACGATGAACCTCCGGGTTCCTTAAAAACCATAAGTAATAATCATAATAATAATAATAATAATGTTACCTACCTGCAATTAGAACATTACTTGTATTGTATAACATTTAATTTAAGTTATTACATGTAGTATGACATTAAATTTGTTTTTATTTACATGTACTAAGTAGTCTCATAAATAATGTATTTCTCCATTTTTATAATGTTACCCTTGTTTGTTAAAAAAATATTATGTACCATACTTCAATCATAGTATTTATGTAATTGTTTTGAGCAGTGTAATTAGAAATAGACTTTTGGGTATGTCACGGTATCCTGTAAATTAATATTTCCAATGTAAACTATAAATTGAAATTATGCTGTTAGTAAATGGCTACATATTTTTACAGATGGATCCTTTTTATCAAATCTTGGAAGTAGTGCTACTAATTTTAATATTCATTTCATTTATTCTATTCCAAAGATTTGACAACAGCACTGTGGCTTTGAGATGTGGAACAAGTCAAAATTTACACGAAAATATACAGCAATCCATATAAACCTTTACAATTTTAATGAGTTATAATTTCCCTCTGGAAGCTACTATAAACTTGAAATTGAGTTTAATGATCTCAGTGGCTCTGGGAGAATCTATATTGGTACCCTCACCATCCATTGTTGGCTATTAGTAATTAGTTAGCAGTCTCTAGTTTTTGCAGTCATAACACGAACATGCAGTTCTCAATTCAGCAGCGTAGTTTTTATTGTGAAAACGTATTGGATGACAAATTCCTTAATTCAAACACAACGAGCATTTCGAATAGAATTCGGTGTGCGCAATGTTCCAACCAGACCAACATTGTTATTGATGGCAAGAAAGTTGGATAAAACTGACTCGCTCCTCATCAATGGCATATTGTCATACGTCTAACAATTCCATGAAACTTACAGCCAGCTTATTTGTTGATCAAATCTTAAAAAAAAATCTATGGCCCCCCAGATCACCTGATTTAACCTCTCCAAACTTCTTCTTACAAGCAAAATTAACAGTAATAAGACCAATTGTAACATATGCAAGTGAAACCTGGACTCTAACTGAATTGTCTAAGCAAAAGCTCCTGGTTTTTGAAAGGAAAATATTACGAAGGATATTTGGCCCAATAAAAGATGCAAACGATGAGTGGGGAATTAGAAATAATAAAGAGTTAAATATTTTAATACAAAACCAACACATAGTAAACTATATCAAAGCGCAAAGGACGGCATGATTTGGCCATATCAATCGTATGGACGAAGGAAAAACAGTTAAGAAAATATGTAAATGGAACCCCATCATTAAAAGAGCAAAAGGAAGACCAAAAATTAGATGGAAGGGAAACATAACCAAAGATTTGAAAACAATGAATGTAAAGAATTGACCAAATCTTGTTCATAACAGAAAAGAATGGCGTAAATTAATTGAGAAGGTCAAAACTTCGACGAAGTTGTAGCACCTACTGAAGAAGAAGAAGAAGAAGAAGAAGAAGAAGAAGAAGAAGAAGAAGAAGAAGTTATGAGGCTATGCTAAGTACATAGTACACAAGAATAAACTGTAGTCACTTGCTGAACTTCGTAAGGCCATTAGGAATGAAATCAGCATCATCAATGAGGATACACTTCACAGAACATCATGGAATATGGTTCGACGAGTACAGTTGTGTATGATGCATTTACATTTACATTTTCAACATTTACTCTGTAATTCAGAACAGATTGCACACGTTTGCTATTATTGGTTTAGAAGTTACGAATCATTAAATTGTAAAGGTGTATATGAATCACTCTGTACAATACACAGCAAGCAGATTAATTCATGTTTCAAGCATAAGCAATTCATCAGTTGAGGAGAGGTATAAGTATGCAGAAATTTTGTTAATTCTGTTCTGAGCCTTTTCTCTTTGTCCTTCAAAGCTTGAAGACAATTAGGCATGCATTGAAAACCATAATACATGAATTGTGAACTATTTTTTTTTATAGCAGCTTAAACTAATGGAGGGTAAATGGAGACCTCATTTGTGTCTTATATTAAAATTATGAATGTCTTGATTAGTACTAAATGTATCTTGGTTTTTAATATATAAAATATCACAAGGGAAAGATTAATATTCTGGGCTAACTAACTGAAGCGAAACATTTTTGTTTTACAAAAGATAGCCATAAAGATAATGAGAAAGTGTGCATAAAATGACACGACCTAAAAATATTTTCCAAAGTAGAAATCTTCACAAGTTTTGTAGAACAATTTACCAACAGAATCGTTGCCTGTGGTGTGCCATAGAAGTCTGGTTTACCCTATACCCATAATGATGAAATGAGATGAGATGGGGATTTGTTGGGATGCCACAAGGAAACCAGAATTCTTGGATGAAACCCCTGCGCTACCAGAAATTATTTGTATGAGTAAAATATATTTTCTTTCCGCCGCTATTTTGGATCTTTGTTCAGAAACTAGCCTTGTTGAGAGAGATAATGCATTAAAGAAATAATACTTAAGTTTTTATAGCTATTGACTGTTTAGTAAGTAAAAGATTTGGAACTCCTATGTTTCTTGTTTCATAATTGTGTGTATCCGACCTAAGATTATAGTTATTAAGATGTTCTTCTACGAACATAAAATTGGAATGTGCATGCAAACTTGGCATAATTTTTAATCTCGTAAAAACAAGTTGATAGGATAATTCGAAATTTTCTCGGGCTTCCAGCCAGATCATAAGTTGGTGATCCACCGACGTTTCGAGGATGTTCATCTTCCTCATCTTCAGGGTTAAATGATATCTGAGGGTACCCAGCTCCTTAATTTATAGTGCCAGAGGGAGTCAGCCAAGGAGCTGTGCGCCGATTGGCTGTTATTAGTGCAGACCGCGGCGAGAACACGGCCGACGTGTCGTCTTGCTTTGTGCTTTCCGGCTGAATGACCTTGGGTCTCATGGTGGGCTCAGCGGACGAGTTCTCATGTGTCCTCCGCTGATGACGGCCCGTCGTCCGGGTGGTGAGAAATTTAATAGCTGGTGCCCATGCCGCGCTTAGTTGGAGACCCGAGTCCCAGTTCAGGTTACCGCATTCCGCCGCTATGGCCAGGGTTTCTTTTACTCTTCTGTCCCAATAGCCCGCACACTTTACCAGGACCTCGGTGTTATTGAAATTAGCCCTATGGCTTTTTTCAATGCAATGTTCAGCCAATTCGGATTTTTCGGGCTGCATTAATCTGATGCTTCTTTGATGTTCCGAAAGACGCATCGCTATTGTGCTTCCAGTCTGTCCAATGTAAGCCGCATCACATTCACATGGGATGCGGTAGATGCCTGGTACTCTGAGGCCTAGATCGTCTTTTACTGATCTGATCTTTTACTGATCAGGAACAAGGTCAGATCAGTAAAAGATGATCTAGGCCTCAGGGTACCAGGCTTCTACCGCATCCCATGTGAATGTGATGCGGCTTACATTGGACAGACTGGACGCACAGTAGCGACGCGTCTTTCGGAACATCAAAGAAGCATCAGATTAATGCAGCCCGAAAAATCCGGATTGGCTGAACATTGCATTGAAAAAAGCCATAGGGCTAATTTCAATAACACCGAGGTCCTGGTAAAGTGTGCGGGCTATTGGGACAGAAGAGTAAAAGAAACCCTGGCCATAGCGGCGGAACGTGGTAACCTGAACCGGGACTTGGGTCTCCAACTAAGCGCGGCATGGGCACCGGCTATTAAACTTCTCACCGCCCGGATGACGGGCCGTCATCAGCGGAGGACACATGAGAACTCGTCTGCCGAGCCCACCGTGAGACCCAAGGTCATTCAGCCGGAAAGCACAAAGCAAGACGACACGTCGGCCGCGTTCTCGCCGCGGTCCGCACTAATAACAGCCAATCGGCGCACAGCTCCTCGGCTGACTCCCTCTGGCACTATAAATTAAGGAGCTGGGTACCCTCAGATATCATTTAACCCTGAAGATGAGGAAGATGAACATCCTCGAAACGTCGGTGGATCACCAACTTATGACCTGGCTGGAAGCCCGAGAAAATTTCGAATTATCACGTCGCCAGGAAAGCTTCAGTAGTTATTTCAAGTTGATAGGATTGTTTATTAGCCATCCCATCGTAATTCTTATTTCCCCCCCCTTTTTTTTTCTTTTTTTGGCATATGAAAACCTGGTTTTGGAAACAGCTATTCCTGGTATCCTCTAAAAATAATTCATATTGCAAATGAGCTGAAAGAAAGCGTAGTATGCTATGATAATTTTGTCAACATTTACACAAAATTTCAGTTTCCATAAAAGATTAGTAATTCTTGACAATTTCATGCATACATTACATTATTAATGTAAACTTCTAAGTTAGTGTTTTATCGAGATGAATTCCTAATAACTTGACTGTTTTATGTATACCATCATTGCTGCCGGTACCTAATTTGGTACATAATTTCAGTCTTTTCTCTGTTTATTTTTAGTTTATTAACCTTAAACCAAAATTCAGCATTCTTCAACATAATATTTTGTTCTGGTCTTAACTCTTCCAGGTTAAATAAAACTATTGTTGTTATTACCATCATTCTTAGCTACAGTGAGAAAGTTAATGTCTTGGCATACAATATGTAACAATGTCAGCAAACAAATCGTTTATCAAATGCTTTGCTTAAATCTACAAGAATAGCTCCTACAGTATGCTTGTCTTCAAATCCCTCTAGTTGTAGGTTCCTTTCCAATTTTGAGATTTTCTCGGAGATGTACTGTACGTTTTCAGCATTGCTTGTCTAGAAAAGAAAAATGTGGATTTTCCTTACTCCAAAAAGTTAGATTTTGGCATGTCATTTCTATGTGTACAAGAATTTGAGCGAAACTATTCAACAGAATTTATTCTGAAAAAAGTAATATTTCATATAATATAATAAATATATTATACAAAACGTCAGTTTTCACGAAAATTAGCAATAAATTTTGTTTCAGAAGTTTATTTCTTACATGAATTGGTGTATCATCGTATATTACGAAATTATTATTTATACAGGGTGGAAGTGAAATAATCCTACAGATTGAAAGATACGATAGTGTACGATTAAAGGAATAGAAAACCTAATTATGTTTCCTGATTAAATGCACGGTTGATTATAAAATTTAGTTTGAAGTTTCAGCAGCCTGGCAACACAGTCTTCTTTCTTCTCGCAATGCAGATGTAAGAGTTCAACGAACTCAGGTCTGTCTCTGTATGCGAGCCTTCATCTTTCACTACGATGTTGCAATTGGCTCGCATTGTTCAGTGGCTTGAAATTAGTGGTTTTTAAATTAAATTTACTCAAAAATTGCCCACGTTATTGAAATACGTCTGAGGTATAAATGATTAATTAGATTTTCTATCGATATGGGCAAAAATCACGATCCTACTTGCAATATTTACCGAAAAAAGAGTGTGTTAAACATTTGGGGAAAAACTTTTTTTCTGAAAAAATTATGAACTTTACACCATTATGGTACTATACTTTTTTGTTATATATAATATGAGATATTCGCTCTGAAAATCTGCAGGGTTATGTCATTTTCATCTTGTGTAATATTTATGCCTCCAGTCAGAAACGACTCATATTGCAGAAATTTTTAAGGTAGTAAAATTAACTTACCCCTAGCCATTGTGGAAAAATTAAAAAGTACCGATAGTGTGTTTCTAATAAAAATTTTACAATTCTGTACAAGTCGCAAAATGTAGTCAGAATTCCTTCCTCACCATTAATAATTTAAACGTCAGAGAAGACCACATGTCAATTCCCAGTTACGCTTTGTAATAAAAGGATTCCCCCTTTCATAGTTACTTTTAAACACCACTTTTATATTCACATAGGGTTACCATATGTCCATCATAAGAAAAGAGGACACTTCTTACAAAAAAAAAAAAAAAAAAAAAAAAGGATACAGCTTTTCGGCAAAAATACGTTGGTATCACAGTTGTTTAATATTATATTGTCGTTGATTTTATGAAACCTCCAATGTGACAGTACAGGGCATAAGTTTTTAGGAGGAAGAAAAAAATTAATTAAACAATAGGCCTACATGTTCCTCGATGATGTCATCACATTCACCAACATTTTCTACCGAATTATCAAATATTTTTCTGTACGTCTATTGATATTTAATTACTTTTTTCTTCCTCCTGAAAAAAATTTTGCTTTGTACTGTCACATAGGAGGTTTCATAAAATCAACTATAATATATTAAGCACAATATAATGCTACCAAACTTTAGTTATAATAATAATAATAATAATAATAATAATAATAATAATAATCCGTGGCGGTACAGCCCATGAAGGGTCTAGACTGACCAGCCGGCTGCTGGCCTCACGGCCACATGCCGAAGCAGAGGTGGACGATCATCCAACCAGAATGGAGGTATCGTGTGGTTAGCACGATGATCCCCCCAGCCATTATAGCTGGTATTCACAACCGGATTTCGCTACTTCCAAACTTTAGTTAAATTAAAACAACCAAAAAGAAAAAAAAAAAAAAAAAAACGATAATTTACTACATCTTGATAAACTTGTCTTCATTTTGGTATATGAGTGACTGGCATAATATAATAGATCAGTAGTTCTCACTACATGGCCTGCGGGCCGCATGCGGCTTCAAAGACATTTAATGCGGCTCGCACTACTGCTGCTCAAATCCATTTTAATATTATCCTCCCATCTACGTCTCGGTCTCCTCAAAGATCTTTTTCCTTCCAGTCTTTGAACTAACACTATAAGCATTTCTGGGATAATAATAATAATAATAATAATAATAATAATAATAATAGGCCAGATAATTTAATAATTAAAAATTTGCACATTTCGTTCAGCTTCAATACTGTGAAATGCATTGTGGCTCTTGGCAAATTAAAATTTCTCACTTTTGGCTCTCTAATTTTTAGTGAGTATCGCTGTAATAGATAAACATACAAATTTAGTTCTCCGAATTTAAAGTAACTAAATACCGGTACCTAATTTAGTGAAAGTTCCATACTTATTTAGTTTAATATGAAGCTTTTAGTAAATTGCTGAAAATATCTTAATTTTAATCTTTCACCCAACATTTCACTGTTGTCTTATTCACTTAATGAAAATGCGACATTTTCACGAAAAAGAAAAATCCCACGAATCTCTGCTGGTTATATGTCATTTTTTTTTTCAGTTATGATCCGAAATTTTTTGATCTGACAACACTGATAGCATAACAACACTTATTCTACTCTCTCACGGGGAGCCATATGATTTCTCTTCAACCCCTTCTCCGCCGAACATCGCACAGCGTTGATGCTGTGACGGATGAATATTAAGCGTTCCCGTTTAGAGTTTGGATTCGCTTCTGTGCCGAGCCTTGGGTTAATGCATATTTCAACTTTTAGCACCTAAAAACGTATATTTTGTTATTTTCTTTATCTAGTTGGTGTTTAAACTAAGATTAAGAATACGGAAAATCTCAAAAATGGAATACAGAAGAAGCACAGACATTGAAACACATTGCAGTATTTATATTTTATTTATTTCACTCTGAAAACATGAAGACAGTGCATTGTTGCCTACCAATCATTGCGGACAATTTCGCGGCAATCAACAAAGCACTCCATGATGAAGTACATTGCTGACTCTGTGCAAATGTATAGGCCTAATATAGAGACGTTATGATGGATGAAAGTCGAGATTAAAAGAACTGATAATCAAAACAAGAAGCAGCTTTAACATCTACTTCTCACGTGCATAACATTTTGGCAGTTTTCACGAGAACACTGCAAAATGATAGGCGCATAAATTGCGGGAAATGTTGATAGACTTATTTGCACTTGCTAAACTCGAATTTCCCTGCTTGTCAACAATGATATAGACCCGATAATGCAATTTTCAGTCTTCTACTTGCCGACTTGGCAAATCATATTATTTCATTGATTGTGATGAGGAAATTCGATAGTGTGTAAAGCGAATTGTGTTTTAGAACAGCTTAGCCGCAAGAAAAATCAATTTTGAATTAGTTTTATCAATGACGCCAACGAAATAATGTGCGAGACGTGTACTGCTTAAGTAGTGGGTTGAAGGACACGCAACTCTAGCAACTGATGATATCTCAGTAGTCTTACGTATAACCGTGTATATTCGCATCACGTGTATAACAGAAAAACCGTCAATAATAGTAATTTGCGTGAAATAAAATACATATATTTTTATTTTAACAGTGCATATTTTGTTATTTTTAGTGCATATATTCTGGTTTTTAAGTGCATACATGCATGTATATTTTTCGGTTTTTAGTGCTTATAAATCCGCCTCCTAGTGATAATAGACACATACGATACATTTTGAGTGAGTCATAGTGAAAAATTTGTTGCGAGCTGGGTTTAATTTTGGAATGATGCTTCATATGAAGAGAAAATATATTGCATACTCTTCATTGATTATTTCTCTCTTCATTTTTATTGATTTATTTATTTATTTACTTATTTATTTATTCATTTATTTATTTATTTATTTATTTATTTACTCATTCATTCATTTATTGATTGATTGATTCATTCATTCATTTATTGATTGATTCATTCATTATTTATTGATTGATTGATTCATTCATTTATTTAACAGGGCAAAGCCCCAATTACAATAGACAGTAAAGATATTTGTTTGAAGTCCACACCTGTGGAGTAATGGTCAGCGCGTCTGGCCGCGAAACCAGGTGGCCTGGGTTGGAATCCCAGTCGGGGCAAGTTGTCTAGTTGAGGTTTTTTCCGGGGTTTTCCCTCAACCTAATACGAGCAAATGCTGGGTAATTTTTGGTGTTGGACCCCGGACTCATTTCACCGGCATTATCACCTTCATGTCATTCAGACGCTAAATAACCTAGATGTTGATACAGCATCGTAAAATAACCCAATAAAATAAATAAAAAATATTTGTTTAAAACATAGAATTGCAGATAACATGAAAAAAGAGATAAAACAGATACAAATGCAAGATACAAGTGTAAATACAAATTAAAAATTTAAAAAAAATAGACAAATAGATACTACCTAAATAAAAGACACAGGTATAGATATAAATGAAAAGTACAAAATAAAAATAAATTAAAAATAGATAAGTAAACCCATACTCTCCATTTGTAAACCGAAACAAAAACAAAACACTCAAACTAACAAAGTGTAGTGACGTATTCTATGTGTCCATGTATCCCTGATACAGCACAGAACTTTTTTTTTTTTGTGTAGAGACTGCTGCGCCCCATCTCGAATACCACGGCAGCTCGTTACGAAACCCAGCCTTATTACTTCCCAGTATTATTTAATGTAAAAACTTCTAGAAAGAATAACGAAATATGCTCAAAATCGACAGCTGGATTAAAAAAAAAAAAAAAAGATGTAAAAATGGGTTCATATCATTTTCTCTTCATTCACATCAGTTTGAAGCAAGATGGTACCGGTATGTTCCAGTATGCAATACCGCCACTCATTTTTCTTTATGATTAACAGACAAAATTAATGTCAGTAAGGTATAACTAGCTGCTTAGCTTGAGAATAATATAAAATGAAAATGCGAAATTTTAGTACCGGTAAATATGTCACCTTGAGTTGCTCCTCCCACACCAACAGCGTACAAATGCATATCATTAATATATTAGTGTGTTTGTGCATATCCCATCGGGGCCTCCTAACCTGCTACATCCGAAATCAATATCAATCATTACCAATAGGAACGATAAGAAAATTACGTAACTAGAATTATTTGGGACACAAATTACGAGTAATTCAATTTACATAAGACTAAAAATATACCGCTTTTAGGACTGCAGATGTTTTACATTAGGTTTACTGCCTTGTTAACAATGACGTAACAGTGAAAGTAGCTTTGTGGAAGTATTAGAATTTAGATTAAGCCTAGATTGAAAATAATTTTTATATCAATTGTTAATTGGGAAACCTAAATTTTACTTCATTACTTACCGGTATTTATTCATTGCATTTTGTGAATTTATTTGTTTATAAATAATTAAAATAATTCTATTTTCTTTCTTATATTCTGAAATACGTGCCAAAATTTAAAGTCTTACGAAATTAAAAAAAAAAACCCTTACAAAATAAATTTTACATATTGATTAAATGGAATACAGCATTATGACTTTAAAAATTGTTGCATAATAAATTTACGGTACAAAGGTTAAAAATAGCATTTTATATGAGAGTAGTGAAGCAATCCTACAACGAAATAAAATTATTTTTAAGATGTGTATCATACACTATTTGTTAGACATTCATCTGTTCATGCTGACAGAGGCAATTCCCCCTACTTCTCCACTGTTATAATCCATCACATTATAATAGTGAAACTTTATCACGTTATAGCAAACATTGGTAGAAGACTCGACTGTAGATCGAGAGGTTTCTGCTTCGAACCTGGGTGCCCCTTAATTTTTTTAGTACATTTACTTACTATACAGGGCTTTCATTTCAAAACCTCCCAATCTAAATAACAAATTATTTCAATTTAATTCAAATTGAAAAAAAACACGTTAATTTATATATTGAGGGGAAGTCTGGAGATTTTAGATTTCACTCCCCACTCCCCAGCCGCCCCCACTTTGAAATTTCAAATGGCACTCCTATATTTCTATACTTAAGGGAGAGTCGGGTAGTATCGGACATCGGGTAATATCGGACAGTGCGTTTCTTTCATCTACCACCATATGGTAGTACCTGAATGACATGGTTACGTTTCTCTATGCGACATCACAGAAACGTAACCATGTCAATCAGGTACTATCATCGTGTGGTAGATGAAAGAAACTCACTGTCCGATATTACCCGATGTCCGATACTACCAGACTCTCCCCTAAATATGAAAGAGCATTTAATTGTTTATACACCTCATTCATTTGTTTCCGCATCTTTTGTTCCCTATCGTCGCCTGGCAACCTGGATTGTTATTGTTGATTAGAGCTGAAGAGAATAAAGCTACAAAAACTTATTCAGCATTTCATGTAATAGTTGTGTTTGTGTATTAAATTATTTTAAAATGATGTGTACTCTTCAAGAGAGAACAGAAATCATCCTTATTGATTCAATTGAGGAAATTACGCAAAAAGCTGTGTTTTCATCCTTCAGTCAACTGATAATAACAAAAATACAGGTTGCCAAGCGACGATAGAAAACAAAAGATGCGAAAACAAATGAATGAGGTACATAAACAATTGAATGCCCTTTCATATTTAAGTATAAAAATATAGGGATGCCATTTGAAATTTCAAAGTGGAGAGTGAAATCTAAAGTGCAATTAAGCCTGGTTTCAGACTTCCCCCTCAATAACTAAATTGATGGTTTCTTTGTTTAAATTGAATTCAATTTAAATAATTAGTTATTTAGACTAGGAAGTTTTGAAATGAAAGCCCTGTAAATATAATTATCAATAAATAGTTTCTGAAGTAATTTATTTAATTTGTGTACGTCTCTTAATCAGAGACACTCGTTTTTAAAAGTATACCTGCTATTGTTTGAACCACTTTACTGATTCATTGCAATTGTTTCTGTATAACATCTGATGGGAAGCATAAAATAAATCAAACCAGGGTACCTCAATGGTTTGCCTACTATTCCGGGTTCAAAACCCACTTGAGCTTTTGTTTGTTTCTGTCTTTCTTCACATTGATGTGGCTGTCATACCCAACGACGGCTGGGTATGATACTTCAATGGGTATGATAGGTGAGAAGTGAGAGTGAGAGGTTAATTAGGATTAGGGAGGAATCAGGTCATGTGCTTTGAACACGATAGCTGGTTCCTGGGATCGAACTCCAGAACTCCTGAATAGAAGACGGAAAAGATAACTATTACTCCATCATGCTTGGTTCAATACATGATTTATCATTTTTTTAATCTTACGCTTCATCGCTTTTATTTGATATTTTAAATTTTAATATCTAAGCCTCTCCATGACTTAAAGGGAGATTAACTGCCTTGTACCGCCAATGTTTAAATTTCAAATTTAAATTATGTTTTATTTAACGATGCTCGCAGCTGCCGAAGCTATATCGGCATCGCCAGTGTGCCAGAATTTTGTCTCCAGGAGTTATTTTGCATGCCAGTAAATCTACTAAACACATTTAAATGCCATCGACCTGGGCCAAGATCAAACCCACAACCTCGGGCACACAACCATTAACTCAAGAACTACTGAAGATATCGTATTGAAATTTTTACAGGTTAAAGAGACGAGGTTGCTAAACAAACTGGCTCTGATTTATCATGAAATGCAAGTTGTAAAAGAAAGGATTCGATTTTTTAAAAATAATATTGATTTTATTCTGCTGTTTTTATATAAATAGACATAAGTTACATAATTTAATATGAGTCAGATCAATCGTTGCATTGTAGATGTTGAATAGGGTAGGTGATAAAGGGCATCCTTGACGTACTTCTCTCCCTATTTCGCTTCCTTCTGACATTTATTCTCCTGCCCTGACTTTGACTTGTTGTTTCTATAAAGCAGCGTTTCTCAAACTATGGTCCGTGGACCACCTGTGGTCCTCGAGGTCTGCCCTTGTGGTCCTTCAAAAAAGGCAGAAGAAAAAAGTAAAATTCAAACGAATTGCGTATCACTCTATAGCTTAAAATCTCAGAGTTTGGAAATGACACATGGCAATCGCCTTTCATTTTTTCTCTCAGTACTGACATTTTATGAAATTTATTACCCTGACATCAGACATCTGAGCAACGACTAGAACAGCAACATGCAAGCATCATTGTTTGAGGGAAGTTTAATAAGAGAACAGTGAAAAGTGTAGTGTCAAACAACATTATACCTAACGAACAGCATTGAACCTAACGTGGAGTAGCTCGCCAAGTTAGGAAAACTGAGCTAACCCTACCCAAGGGTAGGAGGCCTTTGCCCTTCATGGGACATATTGGGCTATTTCATTCATTCATTCATTCATTCATTCATTCATTCATTCAACCGTCTACTGACTTCCCACTCCACTCTCAACAATAAAAGAGGGATTTAAAGCACTATGAACGTGGTGTTTCTCGCCATCTTTTCCCTGCACATCTGGCGCCGACCCTGTAACCCAGCCAGGGACCACCCAAATTTATAACAGAGGACCAAACCTTTCCATTTATTTATGACTTTCTTAATAGTTTTGCCGACACCCTGTCTACACATTGAAATGGTGACGTTGTACCGTACAGTACACCAGTAATACAACTCTGAGGTCACAATTTTAAACTTATTTTCCGAGTAAATATGACGAATTTTCATAGGTTCATGATCACTTTCATTGCGATATTGAAACTAACAAACTTTCATGGAGTGAAATTAATTAATTATATTTTAAAATATAAGTATATTGATATTAAAATATACTACAAAAATGATAAATTTGCTTTCGAAGAGAACAAGAGTAAGGTGGTCCGCGGAACTGTTCTGACTTAAAAAAGTGGTCCCCGCTTCAAAAAAGTTTGATAAGCGCTGCTATAAAGAATACTGAAGCCTTCTCTCTTTCCAATGCACACAAATTCTCTTTAGGATCCCCATCAGTTTATTCCGATCCACTTTGTCAAACGCCTTTTCTAGGACCACAAATACTATATACACTTCTTTATTCTTCTCTTGATATCTTTCGCGGATTGTTTTGTGAGATAATCGGTCATTAAATAAGCAAATTTAACATTGGGGCATTGGCAGTATAGGGTAGCTAATCTCCCCTGAACTTCATGAACTGACATTGGAAATCTTTGTCATAAATAATGAAAGTGACTTAATTATTTTAGTATTAAATTGCAGCTTCCACGGACTTCTGCTTGCTATGAACACATAGTTGGTTTAACATGGAGACAACGCATCGCACAAACACAGCAGCAGGTACCAACAAGCTTACTGTGCCATTCTACGCTCCACCGCCATATGTGAAGAAAACAAGTGCAGAGATCATCAGTGAAGCAAGAGCATCCATAATACGAGACAACGAAGGAATTAGGATCGAAAGCACAAGAATGGCGGCCTCGATAAGACCTGTGAATACCAAGAGGCCATTCACACCAAGAGAAAGACAGAGGACGCTGTTCGGAACTGCGCGGAAGTCAAGCTGCAGGCCTCCCAGTTCCTTCAGGTTAGTTATGATTACGTGTTCTTGCATTTCCATATCAAATTCTATTAATGGTTTTTGAACGAAAAGCTGTCTCCCTTGAAGGGCTAATATCTGGAAAATGAATACAAGGCTACATTAATAATTATGTAATACCAGTATAGTGAGATTATTCATTAATCAGCTTTCCCCCACTATCTGTTACCAGATGTGAACATGTTACCAGAAAAATATCTGCGATTGTTTAAGAGAAGTAACACAAATTGTTTCCACACGTTTGGAACTTCTAGCTGAATACCTATTTGATATCTTACACATACGCCCAAATTACCGTTCACACCAATTATAAGATTAATAACCAGCTTACAGCCCTATTTGAGTATCCTACAAAGGAATTTCGTTGGTTGTAATATGATTCTGTAATTCTAAATTAAAAAGAAAATACTTTAATTCCAATATATGCATTCAAGTTTCTTTTCTGTTCAGTACTACGAAAATTCCTACCGCTCATATTCTACCGAAACTATCGGACTGTTTTGAGGTCAATCAGTGGCGGCTGGTGAGGCATTCTGGTGGTGCCAAAAAAAAAATTTGCACGCAAATCACCCTAGTGAAATGTGATAATCACAGCTCACGTTTACATTATGTTAAATAAAACACATTAATTAAACTAACTGTTTTACCAGGTGTGCAGTTAATAATGCACCTAGTAACAGTTACAATAACATTTCCGAAACTAATAACGAAATTTACTAATACAGATAATGCAAAACTTTCACAGTATTGTTATGTTAAATACAAACAACTTTTATTACTAGTAAAATTATTGGCAAAAACACACGAGATGAACAATGATATAGATAATAAATGAACACGTTTGCACTTTACTTAAACAGGCTGATGAATCCAGGACAGCAACCTGAATAACACATGTTCATATCCTGCACAGGTCTCGTGTGTCGTTAACAAAGCATCAATACTAGCAACAGTGTAGCAATATTTAGTTGCCGCAAAAAAAAAAAAAAAAAAAAAAAAAACAAATAGTGTTACATAATATGAAAAAATATTTATATTTCTAAAAAGAACCATAACTGACTATCTCTGCATTCAATATAGTTAAATGGATAATAATTTACACATTCCAATCCAAGTTTTGTGCATTAGTTTTGAATTGGTAACATTACATTAAGATTTGATGCGGAACTTTAACTTGTGTGTTCGTGAAAGTCTGCGCATGATGGTTCCCTGCCTAACATCTCCAACAACCCTGCCATCTAGCGAAATTTCTGCATTACTGCGTTCTAGCAGGTGGAATGTTAACTACCGAGTCAAATTGAATTCTGCTCATAGTCTGCCATAAGAAACGCATATAAACTTGAACCAGTAGCCTTTCATACAGTGTTATATGGGCACAGATAGTGCCACACCAAACTGGCTCCAACATTCGGAGAAATGCTGCAAGAGTGCGTCCCGATCTGTGCACACTCTCGTTCAGATGAAATACGATTAAAATGTATAGAAATAAACTATTACAACTGCTTTCTAGGATATTATTTTTTGTTTCTTTCATTGGTGGTGCCATGGCACACTGGCACTGCCTCAAAAGCTGCGGTCAATGTCCTGACTTTGATGTTTTGAGTAGAGGATCTGTTCGAAGGTGTCACGTTTCGCTTTTTATTAAGTAATGTTCACGTGCCTTCATATGTATGTAGTATTTACTGTAGTTTTCAAGTGTGAAGTCAGTAGACTTCTAGCTTCTCAATATTTAACAATATAACATTTTAGAATAGACTTAAATATAGCATTTATATTACAGAGAATGGATTTTGCTTCTGCATTGGACTGACACCATACTTCAATCCTTTTGGTATTATATTTGCCTCTTTGTCTCATTATGTGGTTCTTTCCAGTATTAAATTCGGCTCTGATTGACTGAACGGTGTGACTTTTGGTGTTCCAAATAAGTGCTTTAGTACGGTTCTTGGCATCTCTCAGTGCAATCCCTACCCAAAGATCCGATTGAGGGACTATTTTACCTCCGGAGAATAGAATAGACTACAGTGGGCTATACTGGGTGTTCAGTTCAAAATGTGTCTTGGCTCGCTGTATGCCGTCATGTGGCTAGCTGATGAGCCTAGAGAATTCAATCTTCCTACACTTCCGCAGAGGTGTATAATCTAAGAGGCAGAGAAGTTGGCTAGCAAGTACGGCGTTCATTCTGAAGAGTACGTGCCGATACGTACGGTAACGCCGGTAGTGGCAGGAATGTGAACTGTTTGGAAATACGTACTGTCGGGATATGGGGAGAGGGTTAAGATGATTACTTACGTATTTGTTGACATTAACTTCGACGGTCAACATGGACACAGAGCATTTGATTTGTGTTGTGGAATGTTACCGTACTCAACCGATGATAACAAATACCCTGCGTACGACTTGCCGGCGCAAAACACAGTTCGAAAGAGGTTATGGTAGCACACAGACCGTACAGACCGCCATCTGTTGCTACGACGTTCAAGTTATACCGTACACGTTCTCAAGTTCAGATTGAAGAACGCCTTAAATAATAGGCAACTTCTCTAACATATAAACTGAAACTCGCTTCAAATCGGTGACCCAACAACAGTGACGTCATGACACACTTTGAAATGAACACCCAGTAGTGGACTTTATGTTGTCAGCAAACAGCTGGATACATTAAGAAGATTGATTGATTAAATACAGCATTTAGATCCTGATGTCCATCGCTGTTGAGTAACAGTTAGCATGTCTGACTGTGAAACGAGCCAGCCTGGGTTCAAATACTGGTTGGGATAAGTTACCTGGTTGAGGGTTTTTCCAGGGTTTTCCCCTCAACTCTATAAGAGCAAATGCTGAGTAACTTTCGGCGGTGGAACCTGAACTCATTTCGCTAACATTATCATCTTCATCTCACTAAGATGTTAGATAACCATAACAGTTGACAAAGCATCGTAAAATAACCAATTAAAAAAAAATAAAATAATGCTGATCAAAGGGAGACAGACAGCGAAAGTGAGCCATCCAGGTGTTATAAAAGTAACAAATCACACTCTGTTCTTCATTACAGTTTGGGTTATGCTCAGTTCCAAGAAGCAGATCTCAACAGTTCTATAAGCACAACACCACCTCACGTCAGAAGACTAAACCCTATTCCTGCCACGCCATCCTCGGCATCTCTGAACGCCAGCAATTCACTGGTCGATCTCAGAGATTGGAAGACTCTGCTGACCAACACAAATGTTGAAAGCTCTGCTAGTACACTCGCTAAAAAAGGAAGAGTGTTGTCAGCTCAGCCTTTTGGGACATTTTTTACTCCTGACCAGATAAACAGTGCTGCAAATAAATTTCGACTGCCGTCTATTGACAGTGCAAAACCACTTCTAAGTAGAAGACATCAGTTCCGTGCAACAGCATCACTTGATAACTGTAAGTATAGCTTCATGTTGTTTCTGACTTGTTTCGTTTAACAAACCACCTGACGCTTATGGCTCAGTAAGTCACTATTCTTAAGAATCACTTCAATGCAGATATTTTACTGCTTAATTAACTTGTTATTCCCAGAACATGAATTTTAGCAGCAATCGAAAAGTATTGGGAACCAATTTGAATAAGGAACAAAAAAAAGTTTCCTTCCCAGGCAGGATTCGAACCACGAAAATCTTAGTTACCAGTCTATCGTGCTCTGGAGTGAACAAGTGTACAACACAAGACCCTACGTTTTGAATTCCTGCCTACGACATTTGCACAATAGTGCACAATATCATATCAATCACAAATGCTCATGGAAAGATTCGACTCAGTAAATCACTATTCTTAAGAATCACTTCAATCCGGACAGAAACATAACACAGTTCACAGTGTCAGAAATTATAAAGAAGTTCAACGATATGGGAAGCTTGGAAACAAAACAATTTTCTTGATAGATTAGGACATTGTTTGATGCTCACGTCGAACATACAGTGTAACCCTCTTAAGACATTAAAAAAAAACAGTAAATGAACTTATTAAGCAGGAAAACTTCTTAAAAGGGGGGCCCTGAAAAAGTGATTGTACCATACAGTACCAGTATTCCATCACTTTTGTATTTGAAGTTATAATTTATTCATTATTACGGTATGTTATTCATTGTAAATACAATTTTAATTTATATATACCTATATTCATATATATGATGTCTCGTCATCCTCATTGAATAATCACGACTACTATACAGAAAACCCACAACAACAACACACATACACAACACATCCAACCACCCCACACAACACAAACAAGCTGCATTCCAAACAATGGTACACAGACTACTCAACATACCAATGAACCAACAGGATTACAACGAAGAACTAAACACAATCAAATACATAGCACAAGAAAACGGATACAACCCCAACATAATAGACAACATAATACGTAAGACAAAACAAAACCACAAAAAACAGAAGAATACAACACAAACACAAGAACACAAAAAATACATCACACTAACATACGAAAACAAAAACACACATAAAATTGCAACCTCATTCAAGAAATTAAAATACAATATCGCATACAGAACAAATAACACTCTACAAAAACATCTCAACACACAAACAACACAAACAAACAAATACAACCACACAGGCGTATGCAAACTCAAATATAAAACCTGCAACCACTTCTACATAGGACAGACAGGCAGATCATTTCAAACACGTTACAAAGAACACATCACAGCCATAACAAAATTACAAAACAACTCCACATATGCAGAACACATCAAAAATGCCAACCACACCTACAGAGACATCAACACAGACATGGAAATACTGCACATCCAACCAAAAAGCCAGAAACTCAACACACTAGAACAATATGAAATATATAGACACACGAAAACACATCCCAACGATATTCTCAACACACAACTCAATTTCAAAACACATACACTCTTTGAACGCACCCACATGCACCCATACAGGAAACAAGAGGCACCAAGACCAACAACGACCAGTTCTGAGGATGACGCAAAATAGGTCGAAACATGTTAACAAGGTACGTTGAAATTTAACAGAAGAAAGTTCTTATCATACATAATCCGAAGTGATACAGTGTTAAAAGTTGTGTAATCAAGATGTATACTATTTTGTGTTAGTAGTCCTGAGTTAGGTCGAGAGTGTAGTCTATATCATCCTGTTCTAATGGATTTTCTGGGAGCAATATTGGGCATGGCTGAAAGGATATATCTAGTTTTTCCTTTTCCTTCATAACTTTCTGTAGAAATCCCTCTTGTGTCTTTGATCTTCGGGGTCTTTGCATATTAAACAGTATATTGACAGTGAGAATTGCTCTTTGCTGATAATAGGCATGTAGAATGCAATAGTGAGCAGAATCTTTAGGAATATGTATGATAATAACTTTCTTGTGTTAAATTTTAACGTACCTTGTTAACATGTTTCGACCTATCTTCGGAACTCATAGAGAATGAGTTCCGAAGATAACCGAAAATGGGTCGAAACATGTACACAAGGTACGTTAAAATTTAACACAAGAAAGTTCTTATCATACATATTCCGAAGTGATACAGTGTTAAAAGTTGTGTAATCAAGATGTGGAATCTTTAATTTCTGACAGAGAGCAAATAAATAATCTAAGAAACAGGGAAATGTTTTTACGAGAGGGGAATTCTCAACCCCTCCGACCAGGATCAACTGGACTTTGGAATATCGGTATTCTTGAAGATTTTAAGCTTGGTAATAAGTTAATAACATTTTCTTTCTTTTTCCAGTGCCTGAGGAGTTGGAAGTGGATGAAAGTGATTCTGAAGATGCAGGAGCAAATTCAAGTAGTACAAAAGAGGTTCCTACAGCTCGTAAAGCCTACAGCAGCCCTGTACAACGTACAAGAAGTATGGACACTGAATTGGGCCATTTTACAGCTGCGAAGTTGTCTACTTCAGATGGAAGGAAGTCGGCAATGAATCACAGAAGTTTGATGGAGACAGATTCAGTATTGAACAAAGATACGAAAGAATCCTTGAAGACAGCAGACAGTCTTAAAGAAACTGGCGGAAGCACAGCAAGTGGAGTTAGAGTTATTGTTGAAGATCCCAGTGGAGCAAACATTGCACATTATGGAATTTTAGACTATAAAAAGGAACAGGAAAAAGCCCAGAGACATGCACTACAGCAAGATTCTTCACTTCATGTGAAAGACAAAAAGGAAAATACATCAAAATCAGAACAGAAAATTTCAAGCAAAACAAAGACACAAGTAGAGTCAAGCTCTGATGTAACTTTATCTCAAGGCGATAATAAAATTGAAGGCACTAAAATATCAAAGACCAAGAAGAAAACTTCATCTGCTAGTGGGAAGAGGAGCAAATCTGTTACGGGAAAAGATAGTGTACCACGTGATATCCAACTAGAAGACAATGCATTTGGTCCAGAATTGGATACCGTCACCACAAAGAAGGAAGGAAAACCAACAAACAAAATAGAGGGTCGCAAAAATAAATCTGATATTAAGGAAAGTATTAATATCAGCAGTGTTCCCAAAGAAAATTCTCAGAGTGTGATTAAAGGTGACAGCATTATTAAACAGACCTTAGCAACAGGAGATTCTAGTGCTGTGAGTGAGAACTGGACGTCTGTAAGTCAAACAAAGATGCTTGTTGATACTGTAACAAAGTCAGAGCTTCATAACCCAACAAATGTATTACAACAAGCAAAACCAGAGATGGCGTCGGAAGTGAAAACAAAGCGATCACTGCAACAGACAAAACAGACGAATGAAACAGCTGAAGGCTATGTCAGCAAGAAGCCGAAGTCCGAAGATAACAATTTACTTTCTCCTACAGAGGTGAAAAGTAGCTCTGTTCAGTCAATTCTTGCAGTCTTGAACAACCTTGCTGGAAAAGGTAACATTATTTCTATGAACTGTCACAGTTAAGGGGAGAGGATGGTCTTTTTGATGAAAAATGACAAAATTTAAAAAAAAAAAAAAAAAAAAAAAAAAAAAAAATTCTTTAAAATACTCTGTGATATGTGTGGATCGCCATTTTTAAACTTCCTGCATTATGGGTTTTTTAATCACTCGCCCACTTTTATTGTTGTTTCCGGTAAATTAAATTTCCAAAAATTTTTTTTTCTTTAAAATACCCTTTTATATATATGGAATGCATTGCATAACATTTTGTGGGTATTTGTGCCCTTATCGGATGTTGAGACGTCATTTTTAAACTTCCTATGCTATGTATTTTTAAATCACACGCCTGCTTTTATCGGTTTCCAGTAACTTCATTTTTTTTGCTACATTGCCAGACAAAATGGATATAATTTCTGAACTATTACATGCTAGAAATTTAGAACACACATTCTTTAGACTATTAGGAAACTTTTCTCTGTAACAGAATTTTGTTAATTGATTTCATTTTAAAAATACTTCCGTTTGTTTGCAAGAAAGAAAATCAGAAAATTGTTATTAAATTTTTAATTGTTTATTTTACAAACGTAGGGACTAATATCAAAATTCTGTTACAGACAGTTTGTAGAACATACTTTTGCAAACACATTGCAAAAACTGTTTGAATCTATCTTTAAAAATGGTTTAGATATATCGGTCTTAGTACAATCCTGCATTGAGTATATTTTTTTCAAATTTGGGCCCTCAAATAATTTTTTTTTTTTTTTTTCAAAATATTTTTATTTGGTTGAGTTGCCACAGCTATGAGCTCTCTACATACAAAAAATTAATAATTTACACCAAATAGGAAAAAAGTTTTAAAAAATACCATCCTCTCCCCTTAAAAGATCAGAGTCCACCAAAGTGAAAAACGAGTTATTACTACCAGTAGGTACCGTAACTAATATGAGTGTATCATCATGTTAAATATTACTGAGCATAAACGGTTAGAGTCCGAGGAACACGCAGTTCAAGTTTGAACTTTGTATGAAAAAATGATAATGGTCGACCTTTCAATTTCCCCTGTACTCTTCATTCATGATGATACTTGCAGTGGGTTCACGTCAGGGGCGAATGCTAGTCACGAAAGTTAGGCTTGCTCTTTTATTCATAGGGAAAGATGGGAGGATATAATAATTCATAATTAATAAAAATAATCAGACCCACATAAATAATTTATTTTATAATTATGAAATCATTATGAGTCATGGATCATATTCGCTTATCAGATGTAGAAGTTCGATATAATATAACAAACATGGCCAACAAAACAGTTTATTTAGTTTTTTCGACCCTGCCAACCAATGCACATTGTTGTATTGAGCTGCACTGAACGAGCACACATATTCTCTATAATGTCTGTCTTCTCTTGAATAGTCCTTCGGGAAAATGGATTTAATAATAAGATTTCAATGACACACAATTCCGAACTCATTGCAATACTTCAAATTAATGTTTAAGAATTAATAATACATGCAGCAGCTAACACATGCATTCTGTTCATACAATTACATTGCACTCGCAAATCACAGCACATTCCCGCTGTCAATACTGCTCTGTGTAACGTTAAATAGTCGTTGGTGTAGCTCTCGGACCAGAGCTTCAAACAACACATAACAGAAGCATGTGCGCCTAGGACGGACTAAGGAGGAAGGCACTTGCGCGCGCATCATATTCTTGCTATTTCTACATCTTTCCTGTAGCTCCGAGAAACGAGCAAGCATTGCGATACTTGCGGTGTGCAGCCTGTGGATGGTATTACACCTATACAATATTCCAAAAATCAAAATAAATTTTAATGTACGTAATCCCATTTTGAGAAATACACATTCTACGAAAATATTGGGCTTGCGCAGCAAGCATAGCATGCCCTGAGAAATCACCCCTGGTTCACTTACAGTACAAGTCCCCTTAAATCAATACATTAATATAGTAAACATAGTTATCACTTATCAGTTAATCATTTTTAAATTGCCTTAGCTCTCAAGAAAAATTCCAATTTAGAAGACGTTTTTACTTGGCTTGCACTTTAATAGACTAGAGCAGCCAAAACTTCGAATCCACCTTTACCCATATTACTTTCTTGCTGTGTTTCCTTTGTCCATACTCCACACTTAATTAAGTTCCATTGAGTGAGATAAGAAACTAATTGGAAGTAAATATACTGTAGAAATGTTTAAGTTGAGAACCTTTCTTTTGTAAGTTAATTCGTAAGCTATATCACGAAAAAGAAATCATATTTATAATTCCTGTTTTCTTATTTAATCTTATAGAAGAATATACAGAAGAAGTTATATCTCTTATGTCAAAGCTATATACCGCTTTGGAAGCTGAAGGAGGAATTGGGAAAAACATCCAGAACACTAAACTCAGAGGCCAAGTACTGAAAACACTTTATAAATTTGTGGAATCATCAAACGAAACATTGCTACTCCAGATTGCACGTATCATCTTGGCTGTGAGTAACAAAAATATAAGCATTATTAAAGACAGAAAATTGAATGCACTTCTTATTAATCATCACTGTGATAAAACATAATTGTTTCAGTTCCGAGTCAGTGGCAAGAATTTGTCAGGTGTATGCAAATTGGTGTTCAAGGTGTCCAGGTGCGACAAGAATGATAAACTCTTCTTAGAAGACAACATCCTAGGTATGTAGAAAGCAGTAACTAAGAGCATGTCCACAAAGTAATGCCCGTTTGGACTCAACTACCAATACAAATTCAAGGTCACCCACTGGCTTTGTTCCATGTCCTTAAAATCAGTTTTATCGTTTTTGTGCTTAGGCTTGAAATAAAAAAATCTGTAATTCCGCCATCTCTGAAGTGCTTTATGTTAAATATTTAAAATGTCCAACCTCGTGATCTCTATCATCAAATAATAAGGCAGTGGATGGTAAGGATGTAATGAATCAATCATCTATGAGACAGTAGTGTTGAATTTTTAATGATGGGAGGTCAAATGTTCACGAAAAAAAAAAGCGATCTGGATATCAATCTTGCATTACTGAAGACTTGAAGTACGGACTCAATAATTCATTAAATGAGTCAGGGTTTCCATGGGATTTCTTTTTTTAACTTTCTCACTCTCTTATCCATGAAACCATCAGATGTCAACTCTGTTACAAAAAATCATGTAATGGGTTTCATACATGAAGACTGTTGAAAAAAATGTTGCATAAGTGTTGCACTTACATTCTTGTAACAACATTACGAAAAGAATAATTTCCAGGGAAAAATTGTTCCGGAGCCGGGTATCGAACCCGGGACCTTTGGTTTAACGTACCAACGCTCTACCACTGAGCTACCCGGGAACTCTAACCGACACCGATCCAATTTTTCCCTCTATATCCACAGACCTCAAAGTGGGCTGACAACCGTCAAGCAACCAACTTCGAGTGCACACTGACTCCGTGTGACTTAAATTGTGGTTTTCACTTAACGAACAGTGACGTGTATTATGCAAATCAAGATTTCAGGTTAACTCCCTGTAAAGATGATTTGAATAATTTCCAGGGAAAAATTGTTCCGGAGCCGGGTATCGAACCCGGGACCTTTGGTTTAACGTACCAACGCTCTACCACTGAGCTACCCGGGAACTCTAACCGACACCGATCCAATTTTTCCCTCTATATCCACAGACCTCAAAGTGGGCTGACAACCGTCAAGCAACCAACTTCGAGTGCACACTGACTCCGTGTGACTTAAATTGTGGTTTTCACTTAACGAACAGTGACGTGTATTATGCAAATCAAGATTTCAGGTTAACTCCCTGTAAAGATGATTTGAATAATTTCCAGGGAAAAATTGTTCCGGAGCCGGGTATCGAACCCGGGACCTTTGGTTTAACGTACCAACGCTCTACCACTGAGCTACCCGGGAACTCTAACCGACACCGATCCAATTTTTCCCTCTATATCCACAGACCCCAAAGTGGGCTGACAACCGTCAAGCAACCAACTTCGAGTGCACACTGACTCCGTGTGACTTAAATTGTGGTTTTCACTTAACGAACAGTGACGTGTATTATGCAAATCAAGATTTCAGGTTAACTCCCTGTAAAGATGATTTGAATAATTTCCAGGGAAAAATTGTTCCGGAGCCGGGTATCGAACCCGGGACCTTTGGTTTAACGTACCAACGCTCTACCACTGAGCTACCCGGGAACTCTAACCGACACCGATCCAATTTTTCCCTCTATATCCACAGACCTCAAAGTGGGCTGACAACCGTCAAGCAACCAACTTCGAGTGCACACTGACTCCGTGTGACTTAAATTGTGGTTTTCACTTAACGAACAGTGACGTGTATTATGCAAATCAAGATTTCAGGTTAACTCCCTGTAAAGATGATTTGAATAATTTCCAGGGAAAAATTGTTCCGGAGCCGGGTATCGAACCCGGGACCTTTGGTTTAACGTACCAACGCTCTACCACTGAGCTACCCGGGAACTCTAACCGATCTCTAATTGGATCGGTGTCGGTTAGAGTTCCCGGGTAGCTCAGTGGTAGAGTGTTGGTACGTTAAACCAAAGGTCCCGGGTTCGATACCCGGCTCCGGAACAATTTTTCCCTGGAAATTATTCAAATCATCTTTACAGGGAGTTAACCTGAAATCTTGATTTGCATAATACACGTCACTGTTCGTTAAGTGAAAACCACAATTTAAGTCACACGGAGTCAGTGTGCACTCGAAGTTGGTTGCTTGACGGTTGTCAGCCCACTTTGAGGTCTGTGGATATAGAGGGAAAAATTGGATCGGTGTCGGTTAGAGTTCCCGGGTAGCTCAGTGGTAGAGCGTTGGTACGTTAAACCAAAGGTCCCGGGTTCGATACCCGGCTCCGGAACAATTTTTCCCTGGAAATTATTCAAATCATCTTTACAGGGAGTTAACCTGAAATCTTGATTTGCATAATACACGTCACTGTTCGTTAAGTGAAAACCACAATTTAAGTCACACGGAGTCAGTGTGCACTCGAAGTTGGTTGCTTGACGGTTGTCAGCCCACTTTGAGGTCTGTGGATATAGAGGGAAAAATTGGATCGGTGTCGGTTAGAGTTCCCGGGTAGCTCAGTGGTAGAGCGTTGGTACGTTAAACCAAAGGTCCCGGGTTCGATACCCGGCTCCGGAACAATTTTTCCCTGGAAATTATTCAAATCATCTTTACAGGGAGTTAACCTGAAATCTTGATTTGATTTGAACATTACGAAAGTAACAGTGATGAATTTCAAGGCTACCTCATCACAGGTAATGAAACTTGGGTTCTCCATTTCACCCCAAAAAGAAGAGTCAGTTACTGTAGTAGGACCATTTTCAATTCCTGACGAAGTCAAAGAAGTTAAAAAAGAAGTTCTCCATCCAGAAAGTTTTTCCAGAGTTTCTTGAACCAAACAGGTGTCTTGCTTGTTTAGGATAAGTACGTTTTATCCTTAGTGGTGTATGTAAGCTCATCTCTCGAACTGTCTACCACAACATGTCAGAGACTGTCAGACATTGTCTAGTTTCAAAAATAAATTAAAATTGCACTTTTTCAATTCAGATTCCTTTCAGTTATAAGCCCTTTTCTCTGCGATAGTTTTGTAAAAATATAGGCTATATATTTCTTTCCTTCCTTTCCCCTTTTTGTTCTCTTTATCAGCCGATGAATTTATTATCATAGCCTTTTTATTGTGAATTTTATTTAATATTCGTATTTATTTTCTTTTTTATTATTATTTTATTACATTCCATTTTGTTATATTCTACCTTACGTTTTCCATATTAACCATTTGTACTAAATGAGTTGCTTTTACTATATTCCAATGAATTTTACTTTCTTTTATTGTATTATTTTCATGTTGTTTAGTGTCGATTTTATTATGCTATTATTATTATTTTTTTTTTTTTTTTTTTTTTTTTTTTTTTGTAATATGTTAGTATTCTGTTCTTTAACTTTTTGTTAAATTTTAACTGCTTGTATACTTTGTGACCTGGTAGAGTGTAAGAGAAGGCCCTATGGCCTTAACTCTGCCAGTATAAATAAAGAATTATTATTATTATTATTATTATTATTATTATTATTATTATTATTATTATTAATATATTATTTATTTGAGTAAGATAATTTTACGCCTGTATTTTGACAATGTCAGTTGCTTCTACTAAAACAATGCTAATAAATACAATGCAATAAAATAGAATACAATACAGTATGCATCCACATTGATTTTTATGACTTAGGGCATAAACTAACAAACTTCTTAGATAATGATGGTTGTTATGATAACGAGCAGATTAATACCTTTTCCTCCACTAAAGTGCTGTTAGGGTGTTTGTTTTATTTAACCCATTGTATGGACCTCATGTTTTATTTCCTGAGGGTGTTTCTGCTCTTTAGAAACAGTTTCCAGTGTCCATTCTCTTAGCTTACCTGCCCTATAAAGAACCGTTTCCATAAGCAAATGATATCTCTTATGCCAGTGACTACCTACTAGGTCAGGCCTGCACAAACAGCGCTCAACAAGCGCGCGTGCTCCTTCGGAGCGGGATAGTGGTGTTTACTGCTCGCTGAAACTGAGAGGAAGATACGTCAGAATGACATAGACTTGCTGTAGGTAGAGGAGAGGGAAACGACCACTCAGCTATCTAGTGGAGTGCAGTGTGTAGACCTATTCTCAGTAACTGTTTCATGTTGCTTACCTACTGCTACAGTACAGTATAGAGGAATCTAAAAGACGGAACATAATATTTAACATTTAACGATTTACAGCTCGAACTTACTGATCTTCAATGTGACCTAAGAGCTAAAGATCGTTTGAATAATACTACTAGCCTGGTTGAGTTTTACAAGACTAAACATTAGCAATAATATCCACGACTACACAGACTGGCTGTGAAAATGATTGCTATGTTCGGCTCAACACTTATATTTGTGAGCAACTGTTTTCTATAATCAACTTTAATAAAGGCAGGCATCGAACATCTGTAACTGATGTTTCATTACGATCAGTAGGCTACTGTTCCTTTCAGCTGCCAACAGCATAAAACCTCGTTTTGATGTACTGATAAATAAAAATATAACAAAATGACATTGTACATTCAAGTAGCTATAGAATTTCTATTACTTCTGTAAAGTAAATATTTCTTTATTAATTAGTAATAGACCAAGATAGTTTTGCAAACACTGAACGGGAATTCATTTCATGAACACTCGTAATATTACTTCCTTTTGTGTACATTTTGTACGAGATCACCCCTTCTTCCAGTCCACCCTTATACAGAGCACAGCTAATATCTACATTCCGCTCATGAGCTGTGAGCCGGCTCAGAGAGCGCAAACCTTGTGCAGGCCTGTTCTAGATCATTACAGCTACGTTAAAGCAAGTAAACTTACCAGTTGCCTAAAACATATTTCCCATTACTTTGAGAAACTTGCATATTGAATAGGAACATAATGGGCCCAATTGTATTTGAACTGTTTTAGAGCTGTTCGTGGAGGCGCTAGGTTCAGCCAGTCCTCTGGAGGACGCGGAATCTTGTGTCTATGGTTACGGTGCCCTCAAGTTTCTCACAATGAATAACGTCCTGCTTGCTAAAGTGCTCAAACTTGGGATCCTGGAGCTCATGGTCCTACACATGAAGATGGTTAATGCTGCTGTAAGTTCCTACATTACGAATCTAGTGCTTTTCTACATTCTATCAATAAAGTTTCATGGATTATATTAATAATAATCGGCCACCTTTTTATTTCTTAATTTAATAATAGTTTAATTAAATATACATGCAGTTGGAAAAGAGTAGTTTGGCTTCAGGAAAGGAAAAGGTACGAGAGATGCAATTGGACTAGTGCGAACAATCAGCAAAAGATTCCTAGAGAAGAATAAAGAGGTGTATATAGCAGTGGCATAGCGTCAATATAAGCTAAAAAGCTCAGCTTCCCCAGTTAATAATAATTTCATAATAAATCTGCAGTCTATGGACAAAATTATTTATTAATTTTAAGAGAATTTATATTTACGCATTAAATATTGTGATGCAGCAGCTCAGGATGATTTGTGATACATCTGTAAACAAGAAGCCTGCACACACCAGCTTCCAAGCACACTGGTTTCTTACACTCATTCTTCTGTGTAACCCACCCCGCAGATTTTCCATCCCTTTCTAACCAAACTACTCTGGTCGCAAGGCTAGCAAGAAGCTAGCTTTGACATTGGAAATAAGTAGTTTCCGAGTTATCCCTTTTCGTCAGTTGTGTTCAGTTGAAGTGTTAGTGTGCATTGTGGCTGATATAATAAATAATGAGTGAAATAACAGTTCCTGACACCAATTTACTTGAATTTTTTAGGACAATTCTATTATCAAGACTGACTTACGAACAAAAGTGTGATCTAAAAAACAAATGACCGACTCCCTTGCTGTCAATGAAGGACACAACCAAAAGACAGATGCATACTTACGTAATGATACTAATACTGTATCTATTGACCGTTAATATTGTGATTCCTCTAACTATGACAGGGAGTGAGCTAATGTTATACGTATACGTGTCTATTAGAGATATGTGTAAACCGTGAAATCATATTTTACTGCATACCATTTGAGGTCATGCCTTATTGGTGTTACTTACGAGGTTCCAACCAATCTTCGACTGCTGACTTGAAATTGACTACTATTTATTTTAAGACTATATTTTTGTAATACGTTTTCTCATATTGCATGAAAGACAACTTGAATTAGCTTCCCCTGCTCAAAATTTCATGCTACGCCACTAGTATATAGTATTCGTGGATTTAGAAAAGACATTTGACAGAGTGGCTTGGAATAAAATTACGGGAATTCTGAAGAAAATTGGTTTGGATTGGAAAGAGAGGATGCCGTTCAGTAATCATTATATGAAACAATAAATCAGAGTCAGGATAGGAGAAGAAATGTCAGAAGGAAGTGAAATAGGGAGAGGAGTACAAGATGCCCTTTATCACCTACCCTGTTCAACATCTACATGGAGGATTTATTGAAGAACTGTTTTCGGAACATGGGAGGAGTGACAGTAGAAGGAAGGAGAATAAAGTGCATAAGATTTGCTGATGATATGGCGTTGTTAGCAGATATGTTCCTTATTATACCACATATCACAGCCATGACCAAAACTACGTAATTATTCAACCTACGCAGAACACGTCACAAACTCCAATCACAACTACAGCAACATACGTGAAAACACAAAAACACATCCATAGCACATCCTGAACACTCAACTGAATTTTAAAACAAACACCCACAAAAGGGAAACCAGAAGATAGCCCTGGACCTCACTAGGCTTCGGACAATGACGAATACCATTTAGAAATTAGTCATCCAGGTAAGTTTTATAATATTAACACAGTAAAGAAGTTACAACGTTAATAAGTGTTAAAAGAATGTATCCAACAATGAAAAAAAAAAAAAAGAGAAAAAGCTTAGAGGAAAGATTTATGTATGTATGTATTTATTCACACTGCAATGGGTATATACCCAGTGGCAGTGGTAACTAATTACACTCAATAATGACAATAATAAACTTATTAATTAAAAATACGATTAATGATAATACTAATAATTAATACTAATAATAATAATAATAATAACAACAACAACAGGGAATATACTAAATTAAATGAAACGATCACTTAAAATAACATTTGAAATATTCTAATTTGTATCTTAAAACTAAGATCGAACTAAAACCCACGAGTATATGTTCATATCTGCACAAGTACCTTTCAACATTACACTCATTTCGCTGTCAACTCACTCACTGCACTGGAACTACGACACATTTCACTGATTCTATCCTGATTTCACTAACACTTCAAAAACATTTCACTGTTCAAATACTTTGCACTGCCACTATAACCTATAAAGCTTCACTGACAGGAACACGTTTCACTTACACAGCACACTTCACTGACACGACATACTTCTTCACTGATACAACACTTCAATAACAACATATCATTTACACCCTTTAAGTACTGTGTATAATTACCGTCTATTAGTAAGGTCCTTAAGCCTATTTTTAAATACATTTTTGGTTGTTGGTAAAGCCTTTAGTAAGTCTGCAGGTAAAGCATTCCAGTCCCTGATAGTACGATTGAGAAAAGAAAACTTTCCAGTGTCCGTCCTCTGCCTTCTTTCCCTCAATTTATATGAGTGGTCGTTCCTTGAGTAATTTGGCGGCTGCAACCTATTTTTTATTTCTTTCCAGGCAGGCTCACCTCTGTACCAGAATTTTATTTTTATGATTTAACCCTATATATTTTCATTTTTTATTTTTTTACAGTCAACAGATTCTGCAGTCCAGCTGTTAATATTATGAGACTTGAATGTTAGACAAGGGTGCGGTCTTTCCCCTCTGTTGTTTATTATATATATGAACCATATTTTATACATTTGAAGGCAAAGTCATCATGCTGGAATTCAAATTAATCGAAACACAGTTCTCGATACATTAATGTTTGCCGATGATCAGGTTATTATCGCTAAAACAGAGGATGCTTTACAAAGAGCCATTTATAATTTGCAAATAATCGCCTCTGATTTCAATATGGAAATCTCAAAAGAGAAAACAAAAGTCATGGCATTTTCGGGAGAGAACCCAATTCCAAGTAAGATCATGATAAATAATACTTTAATTGAACGTGTTAATTCATTTAACTATTTAGGTTATAACCTCTCTTACATCACTGATGAAGATATGTCAAACAAAATATCTACATTTATAAAAATCACTGGCGTCATTAACACCGTCTTCAAATCCTCCCATGTTCAGAAACATACAAGGCTGAAGGTATATAAAACACTAGCTCGACCGGTTCTCACTTACGGTAGCAAGGCATGGACAATCAGAAAAGCTGATGAGCAAAGGCTAACGACAGCTGAAATGAGGTTCATGAGACGAACAGCGGGATGCTCTTTGCTGGAACACCGTAAAAATGTGGACATATTGCAGGAACTCAAAATGGATCCTATAGTTAATTTTGTTCAACAATATCGCCTTCAGTGGAAAAAAAACATGTCGAAAGGATGGATCGCACTAGATGGCCTAAACAGATTCTTACTTATGTACCAAGAGGAAAGAGGAAATTGGGAAGACCACGAAAGCATGAGACCGTAACAGATCCTGTAGGGTCTAATACGCGAGGGATATGATGATGATGATGATTTTTTACAGTCTTCTTCTACATCGAGAGATTCCCAGGAACAAAGAATAACAAATCATTTATTGCAAATAAAAAGAAATGAAATTTGTAATTAACAACGGTTTCTTTCAGGTTTTTATTGAATAATTTTTTTATTTTAATTGTTTATAGCGTGTAGAAGGCTCTCGTATACCAGAACAGACAAGTCACGCTCTGTTCCAACTTACTGGAGCATTGAGGAACGTTGCTGGAGAAGAAGAAATGTTTTCCCAGTTTGTAACAACAGGTGCTGTTAACGAATTGTGTCAAGCCATGGAGCTCTTCTCGTCTGACTTGGATGTAATTAGTAACATATCAAGAACCCTCAGGTATGCCATTGTGTTAACTATAGCCATTATATTAACATTATATAAAATATTCTAAAAAATGTTCAATGTATTCACAAACTAGATTTTTAAAAATAATAATTTTGTAATAAAGAGTTTTTTTAAGCAAGACGTGATTTAAATTGCTCGTATCTTCACTAACTTTTATGAAGTCCTGAAAATCCGGACGCTGTCTTTTTACAAAGAAAAGCATTCAGTTATCACAGTAATGAGTTTATTCTTAAATATATATGTTTTTTTTTTTAATTTCATGCCAATTTTCTCTTGTCAGAATGATGATTTGTCAATTCTTATTCCTGAAAAGAAATCACCAAAATGTGTTCTCTGCAAAGAAGAAGATTAACTTCAGTACTAAACTGTGAAACTATCAACATATCAGATAAAATTGTTAGTAACATCACAGATGTTTACTAACGTATTAGAAAACAAATCCATTTTGAATCTTGCGTACACTACCTTTAACATTTGAATATAAGTAATTGATTAACTAGCGGACTTACTCGTGTTAATTATGTAAGCCGCACAAACTTACATGATTAACACGAGTAAGTCCGCTAGTTAATCACTTACTTAGAAAACAAATGGAGAAAATCCAGTGTTATGAGCATTTCATTAATTAATTATAAAAGATAAGGATCTTAATACATAGCAGGTAGAGCTCAATTCAGGAATAATATCCTATTCTATCTGTTTTCCAGTTCAAGTTATTACCCAAGAAACATTGTGCTTAGAGATTCTTTGAGATACTTTCATTTAATCTAATATTGTAGGAAAACTTAGCAGTATTATGTGTGCTAAATTTGATTACATTGGTTTTATCCACATTAAGTGCTAGTTTATTTGCACTAAACCAATCATTCATTAGATTTAACTTTGTATTAGAAATGTGTACCGGTACATAGTTGTATAAAATTAACGCAGCATATAAATGGATGAAGGCAGAAATATTGAAGATTGACGCTTCTGAGCAGAAACAGAATTTTCCCTTTTATTTCTGTAATTTATGCATTTAATTGGTTGCATTAAATGTACGAACGTTGATTATTCCATAACAAACTAATTATTTCCTCTGTATTTTGTTGCAGCATTATATCAACTCATGAAGATTGTTGTACAGCCATTGTTGATTATGAAAATAGTTTCAAGATATTTGTTAAGTTGTTTCAAAAATTTCCTGGTAGACAAGACATCATAGTGAGGTTGGGTTATGCTCTTGGGAACTTAATGGCTGGTAGTGATACTGCAAGAACTAAGGTAAGATTGTAGTATTGGCTAGATTGTCATTTTAATGGATGTCAAATGAGTGAATATGTAGTGACAACGATTTTTTTTTTAAACTTTGTCATGTCTTTGGGGTCATATTGTTTCAAATAAGGACAACTTTTAAATGGAAATTTCTATCAGCTAGATTCCGTTTTAGGCAGAAAATAGTTAAATATGGTGAATAACCAGTAAATTGAAAAAATATATATTCCTTTATAATAATCTTTAATGCGTGAAAAATACATTACATCAAATTTAATGCGCGTTTATGGCATTTTTAGCTGCTGCAATGCTATTTTTAAAGCTGTTGTGCACAGGATTTTTAAAAACTTTGATTGTTATTTCGCGTAATTCATTTTTTTTTTTCAAAATTTTCTCCCCTTTAAAATACTCTCTGATATGTGAAAAATACATTACTAAAAATTTATTAGGCATTTATTGTGGTCTTGTTAGCTGCTGTGACGCCATTTTTAAAGCTCTGCTGCACAGAGTTTTTGAATGAAACTGAATGAATGAAAATTGCAGTTTCTCGTAACTTTAATTTGTTTGCTTTATTTCATACAAAAAATTATATATCTTCGAAACTATTAATGCTACGTGCATGATATTTGGTATACACATCCTTTAGTCTATTAAGAAACTTTTATCTAAAATATAAATTTATTATTTTGTTGCATTGGAAAAATATGCTTCCATATTTCTATAAAAATGCTCCTAAAATTCATTCTTAAAATGTACTGATCTCGGATTTAAGTTGGTGCAGCTGTTATATTTCTACATACAAAAAATTAAAATTGTGTATCAATTAGGAAAAAATCTAATTTCAGTATCTCACCTACAACTTTATAAAACTCTATAATATTCGCGAGACTATTTTATGTTATGGTAAATGACAGATGATAGACAAAATAGCAACCGAAAAGTCATAGGTTTTTCTTAATTATTTTCGGTATTATATAACTACTACAAATTCTGCAAACAGGTTTAGATGTTGTTATACCGCAGGCTGATTTTGGCTTACATGGGTTCCTAAAGTGACCATACATCCAGTGGTAGCATAAAAATTTTCAGCTTTTGAGGGTATTCTAATGGACAGATCCTAATTGAAACAGGCAACCCTCAGTGACGTCGCAATAGAGCTTGCAACTGCTGCAAAATGAAAATGGGGCTTTTTAAAAAGTCCGCTAAATTTCCGAAATGATTTAATTAAACTTTATTTTTAATTTATCTCTTTGTACTTATTTTAAAATATTATTAGTCTGCATCATAAAAAAAGAAGCTGCTTGAAGTGGCAGTTTATTAGTGAACCAACCGAAGTGATAATTGTCTAAGACGACGATAATAGTTGAAGCTCTCCTGTCTGTATTTATTTTCATATTCCGCGATCTCAGTAATTTTTTTTCTTCCTAATTTCAGTTCTTCAATGAAGATGGTGCTGTTGCTGCTATGCTCAATTTACTGACCATTTATCTGGACAAAGACCTGCAAATGTTGGGCTCTGCAGAATCTCATAGTGAGATAAGCTCAGATGCGGGATCTAGTGGGTCTGTTGAAGATGTTATAGTGAAGGTAATTAACTTGTATTATTCTTTTTTTATCAAGCATTTTTCATTTCTAATGCAGCACTGAACTTGGCCAGGTGTCATTTAAAAGTGTATAAACAGACATCATAACATCACAATAAACGAGTTGCTTAATTAACACTAACTAGGAAAACCTTTTGGATGTTATTCAGTTTCAAAATGACGATCTGGAATGCTCTTTTTGATAAAAAAAATTCAGTCTCTGAAAAGGTGTGTGACCAGGTGCGTTGTCGTGGTGCAGCATCCAAGAGTCAGCAAACTCTGGCTTGGTCAGAATGTCATGAACAGTTTGATGATTTAAATGCAGCTCACTTGCAATTATTCTGACAATCAGACATCGATCAGATCTCGCGAGATCTCTCAGTTTGGTCACGTTTTCGACGTGCAAGGTCTTTCACACTCTCACAACTCTCCAAAAATGCTTTATACCATCTGAAGCATCTGTACTGTCCATAGAGCATTTTCTCCACAAAAAAAAAAAATCAATCAATCTTCTTAATGTATCCAGCTGTTTGCTGGCAACATAAAGTCCACTATAATCCACTGTAGTCTATTCAGTTGTTGTTTTTCACGAGAAATGAGGGGTATTTTGATTGGTGTTCATTATAGATGCCTGTTGCTAGTAGCCAGAGTTGGGGTGTAGTCAATATATACTGCAGGGCTGTGTCTTCTGCAACTGGTACTGATGATTTTAATTTACTTCTTTTGTGGTTTATGGATGGACAGTATAGAAGAATGTGTTCTCCACAGGCCCTCTATAATTTTTCATAAATTGCAATTGCGCTTTCATTGAGTTTCATGCAAAACTTTATCGCACAATGCTGCTCGAGATTTTGTTACTCCAGTTCGTTACAACTGCAACATACACACAATTCGTTGTCGGATTAGACAGTGTTACCACTATCCAGGTGAAACTTGCACTGAACATCAAACAAGAACGTAGGTCTCAGCTGGCATTAGTAGTGTGGTTGCATTGTTGCCAGTTCTAGAGTAATTCGTCCAGTCTCTTTCTCTTTATGTTCTGCGTCTTTCAGTTATACCTCCTTTAACTGCTAATCGAAATTCGCCCTTGATCCTGTATATGTGGACAGTCGTAACACTACGAAATCCGAGAAAACCCATTTCATAAAATTAAAGTGGTAAGAGCGAAGAGAAATTATAAATCGAACAATTTGCACCGGTATATTCACCATTTGTGTTTCATTTTCAGATCATCCGCATTTTTGCCAACATGAGTATTAACCCCATGGTTGGCAGCAGTCTAACCTGTTCCTCACCTGTATTCTACAGCAATAATGTCCAACAAATAGAAATTGAGATCAGCAATATCGCCCCTGCGACAACGGAAAGCAGCAAGGTAAATATCTTTCCTGCCATTATGTATTTATTATATCACACTTAATTTACCTCTGTGATTTGTAGTTAATCCATATACAAATTGCCCCAAAAGTCACTGACCATTTAAACAGCAGTTGAAGACTTGAAAGCTTTCGAAGAAATTAATTCGGATTAGATATTGTGTGGAAAAGTACGTTTAATTATTGTTCCAGAACGTCTTCAACGATATATCAACACAGAAGAGAAATAGTTAAAAAAATAATGGATAATGACTTTTGGTCCATTCCAGGTATATACAATATAAAATCACTTCTGCTGTTTTGTACAATTGAGGGGCGTTTTCACAAAACTCGTTATGTACATTTTTTTTTTTTTTTTTTTTTTTTTTTTTTTTTTTTTTTTTTTTTTTTTTTTTTTTTCGATTTTGAGGTGTTAGCGTATCCTTATGTTTTTGGGTCAGGAGAATCCAATGGTGCTATCAGAATTAAGCTAAAGTTGGCAAATATATCAGTAAATTGATCTTGAAATAAAAGAGATTTTTCAAAACTCGGTATCTACAGTTGTGTATTTTAGAAAAGAGTTGTCTTGAAAAAAAAGAATATTTTGTAGATTACGAGTTTTGTGAAAACGCCCCTCAATTTGAACAAGAGAGATAATTTAATAAAAAGATACCAGTAATTACATAACGAACCTTTAAAATTAAATGTTATTTTGAAATGCTGATATGTAGGTAATGGATAATACTAGAAATTTCTTTGTCACTTCTTTCACAGAATTTCCCAGAGTACAAACCGCAATTTTTTTTACAAAAAATGATAGGGCATTCATCGAATCCATATAATTGCGTAAAATTTTTATGCTATTCGTAATTGTTATTGTGAGCATAGTTGGGATTTTAAGGATGTTTGTGATTTGAAGTAAAAGCTTGATATTTCTTTTAATTTCTGTCCGCATTTAAATCAAAGCTGCACTACATTTAACAACTCTACAGAACTTACTCAGGAAGGAAAAGATAATCTATACTAATAATAAATCTGTAGCCGAAATTTTTCTGGTAATTTTCGATTTTCCAAAAATAATTGGTCCTAACATATATAATTAACCACCCTGAAACCGAAAATCGCTTTTTTGAAATTTTTGTTTGTATGTCTGTCTGTCTGTCTGTCTGTCTGTATGTTTGTTACCTTTTCACGCGATAATGGCTGAACGGATTTCGATGAAAATTGGAATATAAATTAAGTTCGTTGTAACTTAGATTTTAGGCTATATGGCATTCAAAATACCTTATTTAAAAGGAGGGTTATAAGGGGGCCTGAATTAAATAAATCGAAATATCTCGCTTATTATTGATTTTTGTGAAAAATGTTACATAACAAAAGTTTCTTTAAAAATAATTTGCGATAAGTTGTATTCTTTGAAAAATTTTGATAGGACTGATATTTAATGAGATAAATGAGTTTTAAAATTAAAATAACTGCCATCTAAGGCCGTGTAATGAATTAAAAAACAAATGACTTCGTCTATAAGAGGCCTTGGACAGCAACAATCGAAAGCTATGAAAGATAGCCTACAGATAATGTTTCTGCGTTTCTATGAAGTAATATCGGAAGCTTAATTAACCGATTTGTATAATTAATTATTAATTCACCATTGGAAAGTGTAGTTTCTCTAGATGGACGTAATACTATAATGTTATCACAGTAACTTCTGAGTGAATCGAGAACAGGTAAGATTAAAATAGATTCTTATGCACAGAAAACTTGATAGGCTATTCTGTATATTCGTTTCCTGTATTTCCTAAACTAATTTTTATGACCAAATGAGTGGTCTCTGGATCAAAATGATCGCATTTTAATTTTTTAATTAAATTTAAATTAAGTAACATAATAAACGATTTATCCTTCTATCAAACACGAATGTTCCCTGGATCAAATGTCCTATTTTAATTATATAATTACTTTATATTTATTTCTAACGGGTGCAGCAGAGAGCACGGGTACGGCTAGTTTATGAATAAAAATAAACATATGACTTTCACATGTTAACTTGAACTAAGTTTAAAAAGTTGACTAGTTTTGGCATGGTTGCCTTCTTCCTAAGTGATATAGTATTAAAAGTTATGTAATCAAAATGTATAATAAAGGTGATTCGGTAATAATAGAGATTCTGTGAAATGATAAATGTCAGTGGAAAGAGAACAGTTGCACGTAATATGTATTATATTAATTTCTCTCTTTTTTTTTTTTTTTTTAAGGATGGAGGCCAGTTTTTGGATATCCTGTTGACGGTTTTGCGCCGGAAGTCAGTTGTAGAAAGTGAGGAGCTGGTGCACAGTGTTCTTAGCACGCTCAACAACCTCTCATACTACCCAACCAGTAATGATGGTGCATTTGGCGAGCGGGAGCTGGAGATCGCACAAGGTGTGTTACATTCATTTGTTAATCCTAATTTAAGTTAGCTTTTGTACAGTTGAGTAGATCAGTGCCAGAGTGAGTAAATGTTGTAACAGATATTTATGATTTCTTTAGGCTTTGAACATTTGTAGAATAGTAATCATAATCATAATCATTTATTACATCCACTGATCATATACATGATATGTTGTTGTTGTTGTTGCTTTCTAATGCCAGGCATTTGACAGTAAAGTCATTTGACCTCTTGCACTCCAATATTTTTCAAAGATATTATCATGACTAGCCATTGAAGCACAGATTTTGAGGTGTTCCGAATCCATTTCTTGGTTTGAGTTGCACAATGGGCAGTTAGGGGACTGATATATTCAAATTCTATGCAGGTGTTTGGCCAAACAATCATGGCCTGTTGCCAATCTAAATGCAGCTACAGACGATTTTCGTGGTAAATCGGGAATTAACTGTGGATTTTGATGCAGAGAGTTCCATTTTTTCCCTTGGGGTTGAGTTATCAAATTTTGTTTGTTGAAGTCTAAGTATGTAGATTTAATAAATCTCTTCACAGAGTAATACGTAGATTTAGTAACAGGTCTGTAAGTAGCAGTGCTGCCCTTCTTTGCTAAAGCATCCGCATTCTCGTTTCCCAGGATTCCACAATGGGATGGTATCCATTGGAATACAATTCTTTTATTGAGTGATATTAATTGAGAGAGCATTTTAGTTATTTCTGCTGTTTGAGATGAAGGTGTGTGTTTAGAGACGATTGATAGAATAGCATATACGTGATATGGAACATGTCATATTTACAAACTAATAATTAATTACATACTATACATAAAAGTAATAACTATAATTAAATGCAACACAAATACAAATATAAAAAACTTGGAACTTGATTGAAGAAAACTACAGGTCGGTCGATTTCGGCTATAAGTCCCGTTTGCAATATTTCTTGAAGTCAGGAGTCAATTTCAACCATCGCGTCTTTCATGAGAAGACATACTTCTCGAAGTCAGGATCTGGAAAAGAGGAAGTAAAGTTTTTTGAAGTAAGGTGTTCTTTCTATTCAGTTATGACAATTTTCAATAAATTCATTCATACTGTAAAAGGAGTTTTTGATTAAAATTTTATAAAGAGCTTTTTTAAATTTCTGATGTGCAGATATTTCTTTAAGATAATTTGGTAGGCTATTGTACATAAGAAGACCAGCATGAATGAAACTGTTTTTATATAGAGTTGTGTTAAAACTTCCAATAAAAATATTATCTTTATTTCTTGTATTGTACTGGTGTGTGTCTGAATTTGTAGGAAAGCTATACAAATTATATTTGATAAAATTTAGGGTTTCATAAATATAAATGCAGGGTAATGGCAAGATATGTAATTTTTTGAAGAATGGTCTGCAGCTGGTAGTTTGAGACACTTGAACTATGGCTGTAATAGCTCTCTTTTGTAGTTTAAATATTTGGATTGCATTGGGTGAATTACCCCAAAAGATTATACCATACGTTAGGATAGAGTGAAAGCATGTAAAGTACAAGTAAAACATCTTTTTTCTGTCATACTAATAACTTTTAAGTGTTTATAGATGAGTCCTATAGATTCAAAATCCCCTATATCCACTTTAAAAAAATTAAAGAATTTTGACAGTAATTGGTGCCAAATAGAAGGAATTTTCAACCTAACAGTGACTTTTAATAAAATTTTTGCTTAATAAATAGCAAACTTCTTTACAGTGTTAATATTTTGTATATACCTGCTTGACTAGTTTCGAAGTCTTGTGCTTCATTGTCCCTTATTCGAAACTATCAAGCAGGTATATACTAAATATTAACACTGTAAAGAAGTTTGCTATTTATTCAGTGATGTATGTATAAGTGTTAAAAGTGTATATACAAAAATGAAGAACCATTATTCTGACGAAACCTTTTGCTTTAAATTTAGTGGGTTCTTGAATTCAGACTATATAAATCATTAGAATTCTTTCTTAGCAAGCAGTATGTGGGCATGACTCAGTTCTGGACAAAATGTTCTTTAAAGGATTTTGAATCTAGAGGATTCAGATATATACGAGGGGGATCCAGGAAATAACGACCGTTTTGTTGTAATAATTAAAAAAATATATATTTATTTGAAAAAAACAAAGTCTGTTACATAACTGAAGCTTCCTTTACTTCTCTACATAATCACCACCTAGATTTAAACATTTGTCGTATCTGTTCACTAGCTTTAGAATTCCCGTGTTATACTCCTCTGCCGCCAGTTCATTAAGCCAGGTGTTCACTGTCTTCTTCAACTCTTCATCACTTCCAAAACACGTACCACCCAGAAAGTCTTTCAGCTTAGTGAAAAGGTGAAAATCGCTAGGAACAAGGTCTGGACTATAGGGCGGATGATCAAAGATTTCCCAACCGAATTGATCCAGCAATTCTCGAGTTGAAGCAGCAGTGTGCGGGCTGGCGTTGTCGTGAAGAAGCACAACTCCTCTCGAAAGCATTCCTCGCCTCTTGTTTTGGATGGCTCGCCGTAGTTTTCATAAAGTCTCACAATAACGATTTGCATTGATCGTAGTGCATTTTGGCATTAAATCCAGCAAAAGAACACCTTTGCGATCCCAAAAGACAGTAGCCATGACTTTTTGTGTTGAGAGAGTCTGTTTGAATTTTCTCGGTTTCTTGGGTGATGAGGGATGATGCCACTGACGTGATTGGCGCTTGGTCTCTGGGGTGTTGTGAGACACCCAGGTCTCATCACCAGTCACAATTTGATCAAGAAAGGCGTCTCCATCTGTGTGATATCGCATCAAGAATGTCAATGCTGAGGCCATTCTCTGAGTTTTTTGTTGGTCACTCAGTTGCCGTGGAACCCATTGTGCACAGATTTTGTGGTAGCCAAGATGTTGCGACACAATTTCACCAAGCAAAGAACGAGAAATGTCAGGAAAGGCAATATGCAATTCGTCGAGTGATGTGCGCCTGTCTTGCAAGATTCTGTCGTTCGCTTTAGTCTTCAGGTCTTCTGTGATGAGTGATGGGCGTCTGGGTCGAGTTTCATCGTGGACATTTGTTCGCCCATTGTTGAACATTTCGCACCATTTTCTCACATTTCTTTCATTCATTACAGTATCACCATACACTTCTTTCAATTGCCGGTAAATTTCTGCAGGTTTCAAATGTCGGGCATTCAAAAATCGAATCACACTCCTCACCTCACAGTCGGCGGGATTATCAATCACGTCGTTCATTTTGAAGTAACACAAAATGCACAATGGCGACTTGTTGCAACCAGTACTCACAACATTATGAGAACACATGTTAAGGAAGCCAGTTGACCTTCAAACAAGGAAGGGGAGTCAGCTGCGAGGCGGATATGCACGAACGGTCGTTATTTCCTGGATCCCCTTCATAGTTGCATTCATGAGCATATTCACAAAAACTTATCTTTCCTCACATTACCTTTGGATTATCCCTGATTCTTATTAAACCTTTCAATTTAATACGAGTTAAAACTAGTTTGTTAAAATAGAGACTTTTATTTTGAAGTGAAACGTCTATGTTCAAGATACAAAAGAGAAAAAATATAATATTTTGACTTGAAAAGTTCATTCTGACATCACTCGTCGTACCAGTACCATGGGAACAGAAGTGTAAATGGTCTTCCACACAGTCCATCTTGCTACATTCTCTATTTCATGTGCCTCAAGGTTTTAATAAGAAAGTATGAATTTCAGCTATACATGGAACGTCGTACTGGCGATCTTTCAAGTTCTTCTTCAGTGTGGGAATGAGATGGAAGTTATTGGGGTACATATTGGATCTGTACAGTAGATGACCAAATTCGTTCAAAATTATAAACATTATGCAATTCCTTGAAGTATTTTGAATAACTTTGTTCAGCTTCCACTCCACTAAAAAGTGGCTGCCAAAAGTCGAAGTATACAAAACAAGATACGTACAAGAAATGAAAGTAATTTGAAAATATATAAAACAGTAAAGATAAAAGGTATACAATAAGATATTTACATGAAGTAAATTTTAAATGTTCCCTGTACACTGTACTTTTAACGTAGATCTAATCATACGATACTGTAAACAAGAAGTTTACCTTCACATGAACCCAACAAAGGAAATCTAACCAAGATCCAATCTTTCAAATATACCGTGCACTTATGTTTTTCAATTTTGTTAAATATTTCGTAAAAATAAGGATTTGAAAAAAAAAATGTTTCAGACAAACTTTATTTTTGTGCGTGAAATCGGAATCTAATGAAAAAAGTTTGAGTTCCCACTAAAAAAAATAAATTGACCTTAAAATGACGCTCATAATTTCAATTAAATCAACAAGTTCTCATGCCATTGTTTTCCCCCTACAAACATTAGGCCTATGTTTATGTTTATTCACAATTTTATTGTAGTTTCTCAAAGGCGTTGTTTTTGAGATAAGCATCTGGAAAGTTAAAAAAAAAAAATCTCGTATATATTTATTTTATGTCAGTTTTTGGAAAGTTACTTACATATATCTGTTTAAACATTAACCTACAATTGAGGGGTTCACAATCATAGTGAACCAAGTCCTTCTGGAATAATTTTGAGAAATTGAGTCTTAAAGTTCCTGGTTCATGCTTAGCAACCTTCGCCTTCCATAGGAAATGCTGCCCTCTGTGGAGTAACAGATAAGTTATGGACTTGGTTTGATATGGCAATGAATAAATCTAATTGTATTAATCCACAAACTGACCACTGGTGGACTTGGTCCACTCTGGTTGTGAGCCCCTCAATTTTGTAAGTTAAGTTAAGTATTTTAATTTTGGGTTTATGTAAAAAATCTTTTTATGTTTAATCTGAAGAATGGAAGTTTATTTTTTGATTTGGATGTTTGTTAAATGATTTCATTAAGTACCTCTTTAGAATAAACTATGTATAGGAATGTCGTTCGCACATGATTTCTATTACAAAAAAGAGTAATTAGAAAAATGGTAGGTGCCAAATCTAGGGAATCGTGTAGGACTATTTTTAAAAAACTACAAATAATGCCCATGGCTTGTCAGTATAACTTTTCATTAATAATCTTCCTCGTATGTAATCGTGAAAACTTTGTAACTAATTCAACAGTTCATAGCATAAATAGACGTCAAAAAAATGACTTTCATACTCCATCAGCAAGTTTATCGTGCTATCAAAAAGGAGTCCGTTATATGGCAGTAAAAATTTTTAATAGCCTCCCTATCGATATAAAAATGAAACTCAAAACATAAGATTATTTAGGGCCAAATTAAAGAAGTACCTAATTTCTCACGCCTTCTATTCTGTAGGTGAATTCATGACATTCAATAACACTTCATGAAATTGATACTAAAACTATGTGTTGTACTAGTAGACTATATTGTAAATCTCGTCTGTATATATTTCATCTAGACTGTGACTATAAATTAAGACTTTATAATAGTATTAAGTTTTTTTGACTTGTTCCATATTCTAGCTGTAAGCAATGTACGAATACCATGGAATGTTAATAAATACAATACAATCCAATACAAAGTGAATTGTCGTGAAATGCTTAAAATATACAATGAAAAAAGTATTTCACCTTTGCCACACTAATTTTTAAAATTACACCAACTTTTGCTGTAACAGGGTTTAATATGTATGTTAACTCAAATCTTTCTGTATGATGGTTCATAAGTGAAAACAATGTTGTAGCTTTGTGTTCGCTGCTGAATACGGAGAACAAGAACTGCCTCATAGAAGCAACACGGGTCTATGGAAACCTAACTAGATCCAAAGACACCCGAGACTTCCTGATACAGAGCGGCGCGTGGAATCAGATACTCAAGTTCTTGGAATGGGACGATCCAGAGCTTCTGTGCACAACTGTAGGAATACTGGTCAACATGATGGCAGACTGGGACAAGCGAGTTGCATTGAAGGAAGGCCATGGAATTGAAAGGTATGATGATTGGAAAGAGTAGAGATGGGGCGAGAGGGGCGGTTATGCTTTGCTCTCGATCCGTCATATTTAATGCTTACCTCACATCAGAAGCTCAGTGACATTTTCTGTTATACGAAGCTCACACTTACTGCAAAATCTGCAGCCATTTGTACCATAGCAACTTTAGTTTCTAAAACCTGTTTAGTGGGGAAAATGTTTATAAACAACTTAAAAATGAACACAAGCGCTTCTTTTATTATATATCACGAGAAATACTGAAATTGTCCTCCATTTGCTTCAATACATTTTTGACATCTCTGAAGATTGTTCTGAAATAGTACTCGACTAACCTCTTCTTGCGAAATGTTTGAAATGACTTTCTGATATTTCTTTTCACTTTTTCCATAACAACTTAAAACTACAAAAACTTGCTGCAATATGCTATACTCCATTCTAAAACAATTAGGAAAAACATGGTAGCTTGCACTACACTACACACGAATGATTTGGTGCTTCATTTATGATCAGCTGTGTTTTGAGAACGATTTAAAAATTCTCTCACTTCAGTATCAACAAATCCTTCACAGAACGTATCCGAAATCGATATATGTACATATTCACAGCATAAGAAGTTTCACTTCTACTGCGCATAAAGGTTGCACAATATATATATATATATATATATGAAATGACATCAAGAAAAAAGTAGCGTAAAATGGAGAGTAGTGTTGATAGAATGAAATTTATATTGTTGAGGGAAACAAGAGAACCCCGAGGAAAAAAAAAAAACTCTCATCCTTCAGTCTTGTCCACCAAAATTATAATTCTAATTAGCACCAAGAAATCAACCCAAATTAGCTAAATTATAAGCCATAACTCTAGCACTAAGCTGTTAAAGAGTTAATACATGAGGCGATACCTATATTGTCTCCTGTGTAATGTGATCTGTGATCCTTTCTTTCTCAGACTGACCAAAGCGCTAAATAAATTTGGCGAAGGAGACTGGCAACTGGCTACATTGATATGTCAGGCACTCTGGAATTACTGCATCGAGTCAGCAAATCTTCATGCAGCTCTGGGAATTGATGAAACCAACCAATTACTGGGAATATTAGTGGACTTTCTCGGTAAGTGTAAGTACAGTGACTGGTTTCAGATGAGTTAACACAGTTTTGAAAGATTAATTTTTAGCAATATCCACAGTCTCAGGTGGTGGTGGTGGTGGTGGTTGCGGTAGTGGTATTCATAGGCGGATTTACTAATAGACTAAGTATGCTACAGCCTAGAGTGACAAATTTTAGGGGCAACAATGTTTTGGAGGAAATGGGTGCTTCCCAAATCATTAATCAGGGTACAAGGCCTGGTGGTGCCAAGACACTTTCATGATTTTCATATACAACCAATATAACTGCAGGACATTCATTATTAACATTATTAAGTACTACAGGACCCTATTTAAATTATACCTGGGTATATTAAGACTATTAATTGGTACTCAAATTACATTAGGCCTACTATCGTCAAATTTTGTATTTATAAAAAGTTGTATTTTATTCATATTTAAACAGTTTCATACTGAGGTCTACTCCGCAGATCTAACAACTTCTATATCTAGATTCGAACCCATGTATTTTCATCTGACATTCCATAAGTACTCCTGGGGAAATTATGATGATGATGACAATGACGATGAAGATAACTACTGCCGGTACTACACCGAAATCCCAGAGTCAGGGCACTTTTTTGTCTAGAAATACATCACTGGGTATAATATGTCTTTGCCCTTGTACAAGTTAAGTATACTGGTACTTTTTAAACATCCATATCTCAGTATCTTTCAGTGCTGGTGAAATGAAATTTGGCAAACTTACAGTACATTTTTTTTTTACTTCATTCTGCATTTTTAATATTTTCAAAGAACTGTTTTTAATTAACAGTAATTCATTTACAAAATTGTAGATGAAAACTGCGTAATTAGTACGCATTTTCCCTGATTTTTTTTTTTTTTTTACAAATCTATGACTTTTTAATTGACTCGTACTTCAAAATATTAGTACAACTACATGAACAACATAAAATAAAAACTTTTACTCATTTCTTGGAAAATATGTTTTTCTACCATTCTTTATAGCATGCATTATTATTATTTCAACATTTTCATGACATTATTTTTAAGGGCTAAAGGCCTTAATTCTACCAGACGAATAAATAAAATAAATGAAAATAGGCCTAATATATTTTTGAAAGTTTTGGAAAACGAGTACAATGAGTAAATTTAAAGGGAAATTAAAGTGACGATAGAGAAAGTTGAAGAGCATATTTCGGACACAATAAGAGATTTTTAAGAAATTCTTTTACCACAAGAAACGAGAAAAGTGTTTTCTCCCCTTAAAGGTGTAACTGCTCCCTTAAGAAAAAAAAAGGGCGGAAAATTTTTTGGTACTTAGGCAGAATTGTAAATCCGCCATTGATGGTGGTGGTGGGAGTGGGGGTGGCGAATGATAGCAGCAGCAGGAGTGTTTTATTTCATGATTCTTTGAACTGCAGATTTATTTAGGCTCAAAATAAAACGATGGCGAGAAATGGTCAGCAAATTTTACCCTGCGCCCTTTATCAGAGACAGGGTCTTTGACGAGTCGTAAATTTATGACATGGTACCAACAGACTTACTTCTGTCCTGGAGGTAGCAATGCGAAGTATTTATCAGCCTTTAAATCTGTTACCATCAGCTGTGTTTGATCCCACGAACCTTGGAAATCTTGTATACTAACCACCAGGCCATCTAACAGTGATGTGTAAAGCATAAGACATCCGTATATTGTATGTGTTTCAGATGAGGAGCGACTATTTGGTGTTATTGAAGGAACAGAAATAAACGAAGCCCTAGCAACTTCGGAACATTACCAGATGTGGGAGGAATTTGCAGGAGTAGCAACGAATTTGTTAGAGAAAATGGAAACGTTCTTAGATTCATTGGATTCACTTGAATCATTGGAGCAAGTAGACCCATTGCTTCTCAGTAATCACCAGTCATTACAACAGCAAGTGTCCATCACACATCCAGAATCACAGTATCATATTCTCTAAACATCATCCTTAAAACATGCAGGTATTCTGGGTAGATTTTGGTGTGGTAGAAGGCCGTATACTGTTTGTGGTACTAGTTATCATCTAACATCTCTACCAGTAACACTAAAAATATTGTAACTTTCTTGTAAGGGCTGTATGGTGAAAGGTAAGGTGCATTTTTATATTGTATATAGAATTTGTTTGTATATATCTTGTTTTAGAAGACATATGTTTTAAAAATAATATTTATGACACTAAAACTTGATAATTTCAATCTTGAAGGTTCTTACATTTGCAGTAATATTATACAGTACAGCTTCTATAAAAGAATTATTGATAATGAGAAGCGAAATAATAAATTAAAAGAAGTTTTATTACAATATACATTTATTAATATGAATAGAAAATTATATACTGTACAACATTTACCAGATTTACTATACCTAAAAGAATTTTGTAAGGATTTACTTGTTTACATATATACACATTACAGATTGCTGCAAAACTAAAAGACACTTCAATTCCGTCCAGGTCAACATTTTTTACAAACTATCTGAAATACTATAAATAAAATCAGATGTTTAATATGTTGTTGATAAGCATTTAATGTGATATTGTATTTGAAATGGTGTTATATATATATATATATATATATATTAAAACACTGTCTATAATTAATATAACTCCAATATTTCACATAATTTTACAAATGAAGAACTGAAACATAAATTAGTAGTATTGTACGAACTGTGTAAGAATTTTATTGTTGCTAAAATTTCAATACTGTTATTGCTATTTGTCTTATTTATTATCACGATCTTTAGGGAAAAAAGTATTTTTTTTTTTTAAATCAAGAGTTTATTCTTAAGATCAATGATCTCCACATGTAAATAACTATTGCACGGGGTATAAGGAAGTATGACAACTTAGATACATATAAAATATTTTCTTTATAGTTAGCATTCCTGGTAGATTATTCCAGTAGCCTTTGTAAGTGGTTCAATATTGGACACTCCTGTAGCAGGAGATTTTATCTGTTAATTGCTTTGTAAAATAGAGATATTGTTGTAAAGATTTAGCCATTTAATTTAGAAATATGTTTGATGACAATGTCAATAACTGTTATTAGTTAGTTATGGAATTCTACTAATTGGGTGTCGTCTGATATTAATCTGAGTAATTTATCTCTCATTAATTATCTTCCCAAGTTAACACTGTAGTATGTGTGATACAGTATAACGAAATTGTAGATAAAATGGAATTTCACAGTGTTTATATGTATCTGTAATAGTGGTTGTGTATTGTTAAACTCTTTAAAATATTATAACATTAATTTAAAGTTGAATGTTTACATGTTTAAACACAGAAAATATTAATTAAAATGGTTATAATTTTATACATTCGAGAGATAAATTTGAGAGCTATCTCCTTGAAAATTGTTGATTAATTTTTTTCAATCTTGGGAAGACATTTTAGGTAAATAATTCATTTTCATGAACCCTAGGGTTGGTCGCTATTATGAGCATTTTACAAAGTATCAAATCCAAATGACAGACAAAATTTTACTGGAACGGGATGCACTATTGTTGGCTATTACTTGCTTGAAAGATTTTTTTAGAACATTACACAGTATTCTGTATAGAAAATATTTGTCAGACCAGTACAGGTGTAATGAAATAATTACTGTCATGTCTTTGTAAAGTCAGTGGACTTTATTATTTCCCTTTAAAAGTTCTTAAACCTTTCCATGAATGCAGGCCTTTCGCTAGACAACTCAACTTTTCCTAAAATTAAATAAAACACTTTGCAGTACAAAAGCCAGTTGAACATAATAGGGCCAGGAAGTATTAAAGCAGGTATGGGCATTCTTTTCAAAGTAACTATACAGGGTGTTTCAGAAATAAGTACCGAATTTCTTAGGGATCTAGGTGATTATGTTTTGCATAGGAACATGATATCCGCGATGACCCTTTCTCTTGCTATCCAATATCAACATCTATCTACCTAGAAATTAGAAAGCTGGCATTAAAAAGAGCACCGTTCATTTGTTTACACTGCTACGCCACCTTTCGACTATTTAGTGTATCTGCTGACTGCTCTCCAATTAATGTTGTGTTTCTCATGTCACCGGATATCATTTATCTTGATTTTTATTTGTGAGCAAACATGAAGGCTTTGGTATATCAGAACCCGATAGACACTAAAGAAGACCTAGTGGCACTAATTGACACTGCTTCAGGCGAAGTTCGCGATAATGCACACGATGTCCGACGGTCCTTGGTCTGACGAATGGAATTGTGTCATCAGGGCAACGGCGGACACTTTGAACATCTTCTGTGTGTTATGTTCAAGTAAATGTAAATAAAACTAATCTTCACCTCTCGTGTCTTTTGTTTTTAATCAAAGTAGACATCTTGTGCTTGGAACCCCATACCATTGTGGGATGTTAAAAAGTAGCCTACTCTGTACGTATTGTTCACTCTTTCATTCCAAAGCAACTCTGGCTGCCTGTTCCTCAGGGTACAGCTCTGCCAACTTCAGCATCAAGGAATAAAAGCGACTCATCAGGCACACCAGGTTCCTATCCTTAAAATGAATAACCAGACCCAACTTATCATCTCTCAAAAATTCGGTATTTATTTCTGAAACATCCTGTATATTACGATACATAAAAAAAAGCCCCAAGTCTTAGGAAAACACGTGTTTTCACTTCAACTCGGTATTTCTCTTCTCTCAAAAGTTATAACAGGAAAAATCCAATGCTATGCTAACCATGGCAAAATGCCAGGTATGCGACCACCCAAATGATACTCTATATAATGACCTCTCCATGGTTAATACACAGTCTCACGTTTTTCACACTAATGATATTCCTGTGTAAGCAGTTTTCTTCCTTTGTCCTATAATAATGTAAATAAAACACGTTAACATTATTAGACTACTGTATTTATAAACAAAGTAGTCATATAAAGTGCTCATATAATAGAGAGTTTTCGCACCCTTTAACACCCACTAAACATCTAACACTATGTTGATGTCAATAGTGACGCATTTGGTGACGTATATTCATGTTCGCAAAACTTGTTTTCCTTTAACATGGCTTTTGTTTCTTGTTTCTATGATACAATATTTCTCGTTCTGTTAACCTTTACCGTGTCGTAGCTCCTATTGTAGTCAATCAATCATGCTGTAATTTTTTTAATTGATAACTTAATGTCTAAGGAAAACGTTGAAAAAAAAATCGAAATGAATTCTTGAAAAGTGAGAAAAAAATTAACTGCGATGTAATCTGTTCAAAATAGACATTTACATCTTCAAAAGTTGGTAAGCAGCAAACTTTTTTATTTTTCACTTTAGATGAGAATTCAAAGCGAAAGAAATGTTGAGAAACAATGGAAATTACTTTTAAAAGCGGTTACTATTCAAAATCTTTATTGGTTTCCTAGTTACGGTAAATTAAACAAAGAAGTGTTTTTGCTTGATGGAGTATTAATGACTCAACTTTTGTCTGTTGGAATCTCGACGAAAATTATTATTCTTTCCCTAGCCTTCTTGTACTTTGGCCTGAATAATTTATCTTTCATCAATGACGTCAAAATAGCGTTAAGCATTTAGTGTACGGCAAGGATGCGGAAACTCTCTACTATATGTTTACTGTAGAAAAGGACATTGTCATCACAGTGTTTGTTACAGAGATGATATTTTCAATCGAAATATTACGTTTCAATTTTTTGACGTAAATACGTAAATGCAGAAGGGTTCTTCGAGAGATAGTGTGTTAAGATCCAGTATTGTGCCAACTTGAACTGTCAATTGCACAGTAACGGACCTCACAGAAAACAGCTTACTAAACTATTGAATAACAACTCGCGATAAGTTAAAAATGGTAAGAAAAGGGTAGTGAATCCTGTATGAAAAGTGATTACAAAATAAAGACGTTTAATACTACAGTAAAATCCCTCATAACCGGCACCCAAATAACCAGCAATACCAAAACAACGGCACTTTTGGCTAAGCAAAAAAAAAAGTTTAAATCTGCCACATGTTGTTGTTGTTGTTGTTATCTAATGCTGGGCTTTGGCAACGAAGCCATTAGCGTTCTTGCTCTCCAATATTTTTCTGTGGTGGATCCATTAGGTAGAACTTCACAGGTTATGAGATGATCTTCAGTCATTTCTTCTTCTTTGTTGCATAGAGGGCAATTTGGATTTGTGTAAATTCCTATTTTATTCAAGTGTTTGGCCAAATAATCGTGTTCTGTAAGCAGTCTGAATTTTGCTACTGCAGATTTACGTGGGATTTCTGGAATAATTCCTGGTTTTTTTTTTATGAAAATGCTCCATTTTTATCTTTGGCTTTGGTACATAGTGCTTGGTTTTGCTTGATTTTATATTTATTTTTAATTAGTCTTTTGATGGATGTAAAAGGTAGGCTTGTATTTATATTCTGAATTAAATTGGATCCTTTTTTGGCAAGAAAGTCAGCAGTTTCATTTCCAGCAATTCCGCAGTGTGCAGGTATCCATTGCAATTGAATTCTTTTCTGTAGTTTTTGAAGTTGTTGGATCATTTTGTGACATTCTTTAATTTGGATTGACATCATTTTATATGAATTTGTTGCATATAATGCTGCTTTAGAATCAGAATGACAGCATTTTGAAATTATCTATTCTGTATAATAGGTGTTGGAGTGAGATATGAGTAGCCAATATTTCCGCATCAAAATTTGTTGTATGATGTCCTGCTGGTTGATAAAATGAGAATAACGCACTCGTAATTCCTGATTCTGAGTTGTTATCGATAGTAGACCCATCTGTGTAGATATGTAACCATTCTTCTGGTGGGTATCTATTGTTCACAGCTTCTAATGCCAGCGCTTTTAGTACAGGTTTGAAAGTTTCAGATTTTGTAACTGGTTCTTCTAAATCTAGTTGAATGTTAATTGGTTCGAAGGTTAGAGGGTTTTCTCTGCTTAAAATGTTTTCTTTAGATTTAGGGAGATTCAATTCTGCCACATTGCCGCAGTCTGATCCGTCAGTTTTGTCACATTAGGAAGTTCGCAGGAACTTTCATTTTCAGTGAATATTCGAACCCAAAATTAGTGTATTATTTGCGTTGTGTGATGTGTTTTAATAAGGAAAATCCACACAGTGTTTATGTTTATTTAATTATGTTTGGGCCGTCAGTGTTGCCACATTAGGAAGTTCGCACGAACTTTCATTTTCAGTGAATATTCGAATCTAAAATTAATGTATTATTTGCGTTGTGTGATGTGTTTTAATAAGGAAATTCCACACAGTTTTTATGTTTATTCAGTTATGAGCAAGTGATAGATAAATAAGCTTCACATGGTTGCAATTTCAACATTTAGCACTATGAAATAGAAACTTCTTTTTTTATACTGTACCTGTATTTATTCTGCAAAATCTCGTATCAGGAACTAGCCTGGCCCCTTTTGTGCCGGATAAGAGGGATTCTACTGTGTATACTTCATACGCAGACTTTTATTGGCTTTGTAATATTACAACCCTCATGCAAAAAAAAAATGCTTGTTGAATCGCGTTTAAATATGTGCCAGTAAGTATGGAAGATAGATCTAGATATGCAGTGTACAATATATGTGACAAACGAAAGCCTTTTCAAATACGTAATTAGATCCTAGGTTGGGCAAATAGTTTGGAAATTATAGGCATTTAATTGTGCAAATAAAGGTGCTTGCTGGTTGTTAAATATGAGAGTTTGAGTGTTGCATCATTTTATGTGAGATAATATCATGGTTTTCCTTGATAACAAATTATTTCTTTGAATTAACTTGAGAACAAAAACGTATTTACGTCAATATAATATACCCGTACAGGAACCGTTAGTTCCACTGCTACTGTTTTTAATAATTTACAGTAAGTTAATACAATTTACTTTAATAAGCCTAAACTTGGTGGCAGTCGACTGAAAAGAAATCATCAATAAAGTTATACTTTCAATGCATGACATTCTTATGTGAAGTCCGTCAGAACTTTTACACAGTTATTCTCACAGAAAACTTTTTGTCATAACAGAGTAACTCCTGTACTGCAAAATTTGTTACAAACTAATTAATAAACGTTTCTTAAAATTGTTTTTTTTTTCTGTAACTTAATTGCTCGATGCTTGTCAATACCTCCAGATATGGCAAACCAACACCTTTCCTAACTCCTCTAATCCAGTGGTGTGAAGAATTCCCATGTCTGAGATGGGGACAGCTGTAAAGTGAAATTCATTACCGGTACCTTAATTTTCGCATGATTGATGACTTGATATCAAATGATAGACGACATTAAGATACATGAATTGTATGCAGAGACTAAAAGGAAGGCAGAAAGTAGGAAAGATTGGAGAATGGTTTGCAATGAAAGACTTGCCCTCGAGCGCACTATGAATGAATGATGAATATAAATGGGTCCATATCATGGTGGTAGTCTCTGTATGTTTGAAATTAATATACTGTTTGCTACATGTCATAACAAAGTGAAAAGTGCAATGGAGAAATGAGGTAGTACACGTCAGCCTAGATCATATATGTAACAGATAACTCCTCGCTACGTTAAAATCGGCAGCACTTTGAAGAGAACAACCGCCAGGATCGCCACTCGTCCGCCGTAAACGAACACGAGATGGCAGTACAGTCGCTAATGCAATTCAAATGGGTATTATGACGTGACTCCTTATGTAACAACTAGATGGCAGCGTAGTAAACCTGACAAAAGTTGTTAACCTCAAAGCCTATAACCCCGACATATCTGTTACATATATGATCTAGGACGTCAGCAAGGCAAAATAGTTTATTTTCTGGGAATGCTATTAGCTTGGTGCTGTTTGGTGTCTGCTTGATATAGAGAATCCTTAGTAAGTCCTAATTTACAGGACAGCAGAAATTAATGTCCAGGATCCAAAGGTTTCAGACAGTGATATTTCATAAATACTGCAGAGTTGTATATCTGTTGACCTCCAATACTTTATTCCTTTTTTCCAAGTTATTTTAGTGTTGTTATACAGAGTGTTTAAAAAATACGGGGCATAATTTCAGGTATGTATTTCCCACATGTAGACAATCAAAATACTTCATTACAACATGTGTCCGGAAATGCTTTATTTCCGAGTTATGGCCTTCACAACATTGAAATTCACCGGAACGTTTTTCTTTCCGCAGGTCGTTGCCGTCAAAGGAGACATTAAGAGGGCACTCTCACAGTTCATTCCGAGGTGAAGGTTACATTCAGTGTTGTGTAGACGTTAGACTGTGCGACATGTATTCAAATCAAGAGCTGGCAGAGATACACTTCATGTACGGTAAGGCGGATGGCAATGCTGCGCTGGCTTATCGTTTGTACCAGGAGAGGTACCCACAGCGACAATGTCCAGATCGGAAGACATTTGTACGTCTCCATTACCGTCTGTGCGAGTATGGAAAATTTAACTCTCCTGGTTTGGGAAGGGGATGACCAAGATCTACAACTCCAGAAGTACAGGAGGAGATTCTGGAGGCTGTGAACATGACTCCTTCTATCAGCACACAAAGGGTAGCGTTGCAAGTCAATGTTCCTCATACGACTGTCTGGAGACTATTGAAAGAGTATCAATTGTATCCTTATCATTTGCAACGTGTACAGGCCCTGTCACCAGCAGATTACCCTGCACGAGTTAGGTTCTGTCGGTGGTTCTTGCAGCAGTGTGGTGTAAATCCGAACTTTCCTGCCTTAGTATTATTTACAGATGAAGCACAGTTCACACGAGATGGCATAACAAATTTCCACACTCAGCATGTATGGGCGTATGAAAACCCACGTGCAACTGTTCCATCTCATCACCAGGTGCGGTTCTCCCTCAACATGTGGGCCGGTATCATTGGTGATCGATTAGTTGGACCCCATGTACTTGTAAACAGACTTACGGGGCAGGCGTACACAAACTTCCTGGAAAACACCTTACCTCATGTTTTAGAAGACACTCCACTGATCAATCGTCAACACATTCACTTCTTGCATGATGGCGCTCCTGCACACTTCAGTCGTACGGCTCGCCGGTACTTGGATCGAAGGTTTCCTGATCGATGGATAGGTAGAGGTGGCCCAATTGCTTGGCCTCTACGGTCACCTGATTTGAACCCTCTCGATTTCTACTTGTGGGGCCATTTAAAATCATTGGTTTATTCGTCTCTGGTGCCTGATTTGGAATCCCTTCGGAATCGAATTGTGGCATGTTCTGAGGACATACGCAATACTCCTGGAGTTTGGGATCGTGTTCGCAGGTCAATGAGACATCGATGTGAGGTCTGTATTCAAGTAGGAGGTGGACATTTTGAACATCTTCTGTAATGACAACGACCTGCGGAAAGAAAAACGTTCTGGTGAATTTCAATGTTGTGAAGGCCATAACTCGGAAATGAAGCATTTCCGGACACATGTTGTAATGAACTATTTTGATTGTCTACATGTGGGAAATACATACCTGAAATTATGCCCCGTATTTTTTAAACACCCTGTATTGTAATTACTTCACTGAATTGATCAAATTCAGAGGAATTTTATATTCTTGTAATATTTGCCATAACCTCTTGCAATCTACCCTGTCATATGCTTTATTATAGTCTAAAAACAGTAAACAAGTTTTTAAATTGTATTCGTGCCTTATTTATAAAATTGTTTGACAGTAAAAATGGCATCAATACACAGTATAGCCTTTCTGAAACATTTTCCTCTTCACCCAATATTATCTCCTTTCATTATTTTAATACATATTTTTGAACCTTGATGAATTTTTTTAGTACCGTAGATTATTTAACCAAGCTATATCAACTAGTATATTGATTTGTGATTGTATAGCAAATTTAACTAAAAAGAATTGAATCTCCAGTGTTAATTCTTAAGAAAGTGGAAGAGAGATAGAGATACCGATACAAATGAGGTTTAGCCCAATTTTCTGTAAATCATAAGTAAATCATTTATAATATTCGGAATTCCTACTTCGATATAACACAAGACACACAACACAACTCAGCTAGAATGGAATCGCCATCGATAACATTGAAGTTTCGGGTTTTTTTTGTGCCAACAGGTCCACTTACAGTTTGTCAAACCTGCTAAGAGAAAATGTTAAGGGGTTGATTAGTCACCGAACAATTCTAGTGTTATGGAACTTTCCTAGTGGCTCATGGGGAAAGGGTCTTGGCTTTTGTGAAGAATTATTTTATATTAAATAAAGACCACAAACCACAGAGCTTAATATCTCCTCAAGTGCTAGCAGATTTTTTGTTGGTTATTTCATGACGCTATATATACTACTAAGTTATTTAGCATCGATGGAATTGGTGATAGCGATCTGGTATTTGGCGAGATGAGGATGAGAATTCGTCACACATTACTGACATTCGTCTTACAGTTGAGGAAAACCTCGTAAAAATCCTATCAACTAATAGCCCAAGCGAGAATCGAACCAACATTCGAGCACAGCTCCGGCTACTAATTTTAAAAGAGTACAACCTCAAGATAGAACTATAAAACCTTATTTCATAAGATTTTTGTGCCCATTCCTGCTGAAAAAAGAAATATTTTTTTTCTGTTACTATTTTGTGGTGACAATTTTCAAGGCATCTGATCTTGGTTTATTAAATTATATGTATTATAACTTGTATTTTTCTTTCCGCATGGATAAAACAAAATGTGTGGCATTATCTGGCCCCTGATGGAGTTCTCTAAATTAAATTTGGCCTTCGAGAGATATTAAGTTGGTCAACCCTGGTCTATTCTATTGACTGTGACTGTGACTTACGTGTAGCACACTGTGGGAGATGGACAGTGAGAAAAGACCTGAAGTTGGCGTATTTTATGGGGTTTACTTCAAGTTGATTTGTGAGCAAATATATAATATATAACATGATAAAGGATGATATATTTGTGAGCAAATAATATATTATACGAATATCACTCTTATCGTATTCTAATATTAATTTTCATGATATAAGACAAAGGAAGGTGACTTGAATGTGTCTCATTCAAGGATGGTCAATATTTTTCGAGCTGGGACCAGAAGATACAGTGATATAATATCAGGAACAATTAATGATACGTTAAAATAGTCAAGAGCGATTTAAAGAGAAACGTAAAGAATTTTGTAACGTACCTTACAAATGCTCGGCATTGTCTTCCCTCATGATATGGCAGATGTCTGTCCTATAACATAATTCAGTCCATACACATTGCACCATTGCCATGTCCTCTTCTGTGATACCTGTGGTAATGCAGTCTCGCAATTCTTATAAGTCTCGGAGTGAGGGCGGCACATAACTTACATAGTGTCTTTAACAAATCCCCACAAAAAAATTTCATGGAAGTTAAGTCCGGTGATCGAGAAGGCCAGACGAGAAATGGTTGACTTCATGAAGCTATGTTGAAAGGCTTCTCTTACTCGCTCGACTGTTTCCTCCCTTGAAACTTTTCGATACAATCATGAACACACCCCACCACAACAGGAAACCAGAAGATAGTGCGGAACCTTCACTAGGTTTTGAACAATGAAGAATAACACTTCGAAACTAGTCCGCGAGGTAATTTTCTATGAAGTTAACACGGTAAAGAAGTCGTAAAGTTAATCAGTGTATTTATTTACCCTAATTGACCAATGGCGAAGCTCTTTTGAGGCTTAGCCTATCCAAAAAATTTTAGATATACCTAGTAACAGTAGGCCTATAAGTTCGTAATAACGATGTATCGTAACACTTGGTTTAACTACCATCCTTCCACATATTAAGTTCACTGTTGGTAGTCATTTCAAGACCCGAGACTTCAGTGCAAGGCGAGGCTTGTGGCCACAAGCCTCTAAAGGCATGGCTACGATCTTGACTCGTAAGCTTGAGGGGGACCAGAGAGGGGATATCGATTCACTACATCTCTGTGCTAAACGAGGCTAGCTTTGTAGCCTATCGTCACAATAATATGTCGCGCTATATTGATGTTCTATGAATGGACTGTGTTGTTGAGCGTTAGTTTAATCGAAAGTGCATGCAAGTGTATATTATATATTAATTTTGTGTAAAATGGCTCATACTGAGAGAACATTGAGATCATTGTAGAAATGAAAGAGAAACCGTTTGAGTTGGACGTATGAAACAAAATGTACTTACAAAGATAAGAGATCGACACTATATCTACATATTGAAATAGCGAATGAAGAAAGACAACATAAATTTTCAATTTTCGTGGTATCTTGGCTAACAGGGTGCTCTGAGATAAATAAGTTATATTGTTATACCTATATTCTGTTTGGGGGTGAAAATGAGTGGTCATCATCTTTTTGTGGGGATCTGTGTCACAAAAAATAGTTTGATAAAAAAGCCGAGAAATATCTGCTCTATAAAAATATATAAGGTAAGGAGATTTTTCTAGCCTATCCACCTTAGATTCGCCACTGAAGATACGACATGTGGGAGATTCGAATTCTATCAAATTTATTAACCTTAGCATACCTTTCTGGTGTTTCACAAGTGCATCCTTTCATAAATCTCATTTCTTCGCTTTTTTATCATGATAGTATTGTTCAGACATAGGAAATTATGAAAGTAGTACAGTACTGTAATAATATTAGCAACATAAATTTGTTTCGTGTTTCATAAATCGTACACCTTACCAACTGATAGGAGGTGACATTAATAATATATCACAAGTATAAGTGCATAAAACTAGCATGTGTTTTCTCTGATAACATATCTAAATGTTACATGCACTTTTCGGTAGTAATATTTACGAATATAGTTTGTGGTATAAAACAGACTACGGAAAGAACATTGTTACCAGTCAAATTTAGTGCTGTCCACTGTCATCGTGATTTATTTTGGACTAGGCCTAATCTTGTAGTGTTTGTCTATCACAATGATTCTTAAACGTATAATTGCAATTAAGGGAGTTTCAACTCTGCTAAAACCTTCAGCAACAGGAAGCACTGTTTTTAAAAGATATTTATCACACTATCCAATAGATGATAATATATCCGGACTTTCTGAAGAACAGCAACAGGTATGGCCGTCCTTGTTGAAGTTTTGTTGATTTGAAAGTGCGACAAATATAATCTGATACACATAAATACTGCAGTATGATTTGTAGTGTGTCACAGAAGTGCCGTGCAATGTTTGAACATGAGAGGGGATATCAAGATAGTATAAACATAGGCATTCATCATTATGTGTAGGTAAATCTGTTGCGAACTTAGGCATTTAATGAGTCATTCATTCAATGTTCTGCCCAAGGGTGGGTCTTTCATTGCAAACCCATCATTCTCCAATCTCCTATTTTCTGCCTTCCTCTTTGTCTCCTCTTTATTAAAATTTATCTATTTTCAGTAGTTATATCACAATCATTGACCACTAGAAAGAGGCAAAATATGAAATTTCATTAATTATTTTCATATTTCATAAAAATTCTTCTTATCGTTATAATTTTCTTATTTTTCTTCTACATCGTAAGCATGAAGGCCTGTTCTGGCTGAGAGAGAATCCCTCCATTTGGTTCTAGGACGACCAACATCTTCTGGTTTATAATGTAGAATTTTTTTACTTACTGGTATACTAAATTATGATTCAATAACAATATGTGATCATACTAGCTATTTTTATTTAAAATAATTTGTTTCATTTAAGTTAAATATATTTAAAGACCTGACATTCTAAATGTGCTAAGTGCCAAAAACAAATTTCTGAGATATTGATTAAAAAAACACCTGCGCTATGCATGTTGAGATACCTACAACACCATCTTTTGGCACACGAATGAGTCACTTACAGTTGAGCTATGACAAGGACAATTTAGTATAATATTCTCATATGGATGTTCATACCGTAGATTGAATAAAATAAAATTTGAAAAATTGGTACTTAGCACATTTAGAATGTTAGTTCTCCATTTAGTCTGTTTCTGATTTCATGATTATTCACTTGATCAAGCAAAGTAAGATCAGCAACCCTTTTTAAAAACTTAATTTCGTTTGTTTCAATTTTCCTTCTGTCAGATCTATTTAGTGCCTAATTCTCTGAACCATACATTAGCATTAAGACAGCCATCACTGTGTGTTGATTCGGGTTTTGATTCTGAGTGTTCTGTGTACTATATATTTTTATTTGTTCATATGTAGTTCATTTGTTCATATCCTTCACGATTGTTCCCCCTCCATCAATATTTCTATAACTATCGGTACCACTGAACTGGGCTTTCCAGATAGTATAAAGGAGACAATAGAGATGTTTTCAAGGAAACACTCGAAATCCCAAGCCACCCATTCCACCAACATTCCGGGATTCCCAAGGATAAATGGAATCTTCAAATTCCCCTTTAGAGTCAGTCACTGAACTCGTAACATCAATGAATTCGAGAAACCAAAACAAAATAAGTGGATCCTATTAAATCTTTGCTCATTCTTTCGAACCCAGTGAAACTCTTTTCAACATTGCAATGTCTGCTTTTTTTATACGTGTAAATTAATGTTTTAAACGCGTTTCAACTATTACGAACAGCATAAATATTTTTACAGGATTCGATGAACCCTCTGTCACTTTTTGTTATGAATTCCTGTTTTACTTGTTTGGATTCTTTTTAACTTCATTATTTATTATGCGCAGGGAGTAACAAGTCTTTTGTCTACAATGAGCCGAAAATAACATACAGTTTTGAAATTCATGAGTTGTGTGTAGGAAACACAACATAAAAAAGTTTTCATGATAAATAGAAGCATTAGCTACTCCATTTTACATGGCATGTCCATAATTTAACCAACCTGTCTGTCTTTGTCACTGTTCCACCGGTCATTATACGCTGCTTATCCTAACCAGGGGTGAAAATATCGCCTCACCTCACATACTATACTGCATTTTCTTAGAGTAGAATGTGTACTTTCAGGCGAAATTATATTACTACGTATTCTCTATTTTTCTATATACACTTTTAACACATATGTAACTGATAAAATTTCCAACTTTACTGTGTTAATATTTAGGATTTACTGGCTGACTAGTTTCGAAGTCTTGTTCTTCATTGTCCAAAGCGTAGTGGAGATCCTATATTACTGAAAAGCCTATTTTTTTAAGATTACGGAGTTTTTAGTCTTCATACACTGGGCTTTTCTGTAGTATAAACAGGTAACTGTTATGTATTGATGACATAAGTCCACAGAGTGTCCCATAATCTTTGGGACAATCCCGTAACTAGCATATTTTAGTACAGAGTGATTTATTTATAGAACTAACACCTTTTTTTCCTTCTTTCAAAACGAATGATGCTAGCCACAATTTGTTATACCTCAAATGTAGAGTATGGTAGGTACCTAAAGGAGATTACTAACCTCTATAGCAAATGTTGAAAATTCTTTATTTATTCAGTTCGAAATTCACCTACTGACCAGTTTTAACGTCAAATTAAGGAGTTTTGATTCCCTGTCACGAGATATGCAGATGTTTATTCTTTATTCCCTATTGTTGGCAGCTGTTTTCGACATTTTGTTTTAATCACTAAAAAATGTAGTACACATTATCAACGGCTCTTCCTTATGAAGCAATATTGGATTACAAACGGAATTCAATTACATCTACTCAAAGGGTATACCAGAGAAAATTTGGTGTTCGTAATCCCCCAAAGAAACACAATACTGGGACTGCTAAACAAATTTGAAACAACTGGATCTCTGGTAAGTGAAAAAGGCAAACATCGTAATCCATAATCATAAACATCTGTGCGTCTCATGACAGGGAATCAAAACTCCTGCTTAATTCGACGTTAAAAACTGGTCATTAAGTTAATTTTTCAACATTTGCTGTAGAGGTTAGTAATCTCCCAAAGATACTCTACATTTGAGGTATAACAAATTGTGGCTAGCATCATGAAAGAAAGAAAGAAAGAAATGTGTTAGTTCTATATACATCACTTTGTATATCTAAACATAGTTTTGTATTTACATTCTAGGGTTCACCAAAGCCTGCAATCTTGAGTAGTTGGCAATTATACAGTGTATAATAGAAATTCGTATATATTTCATTCCATAAATTTGTTGCATTCTTCATTATGATTGAAATGATATAAGCTTGAAGTATCATACTTTTGTATTCAGGTCATTAACAAAACAAAAACACAATTTAAAGATCTTGTGTACAGTACGTACAGTTTTAGCTATTTCTTAAACAAAATATCTCTGAAAAAATAAATTTCAATACAAATATTCAAGTTTCTTCCCTCACCTTTTTTGTAATACATTTTTCAATTTTTTTTTTTAGTTCACTCTTGTGACATTACGCAATACTTGGGAAGGAGCACATCTACATGTTTGCATGCATGTTAGCAAGGAACTTTAGCTGCCACCGTACATATACCATTTCTTCAGATTTCTCTGGATGATTTTTTTTTCAGAACTACCTCTTCAAAAGAGACTTAAAATGTTCTTTCAGTAGGATGGTTTGCCAGCACATAATGCAGAAGTTATTTGTGAATATCTGCACAAGAAATTTCCACAAGAAGTATTGCAACAAAAAGATGGCCAGCACGTTCTCTAGATTTATTTTTGTGAGAGTTCTTAAAATCATAGGTTTACGATACACAGCCAAAAAATGTAGAGAATCTGAAAAACAGGCATGCAGACATATTCCTTTCTGACTACATAACATCACAATAGTGACATTGAAAACGATTTGTTGTTTATACAAATCTGTTAACGAGGCACGTGACTTACGTAAAATATACTGGAACAATAAATTTATTTCGGAATATGTATGATACAGTGTTAAAAGTTGTGTAATCAAGATGTGTAATAAATTTATTTTTGTCATTATACAAACAAGATACAACACTTGGATTTAACATTGAGTATATTTACTGATGTTCTCATATAGAATTGAACTACTGCTACAGACATGTAAGAAAATATTTATAAATGTCATATTCATTAATTAATATTTTCAAGTAGTATGTTAGGGCTAAGTAATGATAAAGTTTGTGTAAATGTGTAACATCTTCATGAGAATTTAAGAAGTAACATGTGAAAGAATAGTGGAAGTAAAACAGCTAGTGCACTACAAGAAATTAGTCTTATTATTATTCATGTCTGTTGTTAGTTTAATTTTTTCAGTCTAATCATTATTTTCGTTTTTGTTAAATAGCTAAGACAAACAATATTCAACTTTGCACAAAAGGAATTGGCACCTAAAGCTTATGAAATTGACAAGAAGGATGAGTTCTCTGAATTACGTGTAAGTACTATATATTACTTATCTGTCCAGTTTAGAGTAATGTAACCAAATATGCTGGACTGTCTTTAATGTAACGTAATATTAAAGTGACAATAGATTCGTTTTATAATCTTGTTTCATGTATCCACATGGTTTGTCTCGATTTAATTTCAAACGAATTTCGAATATAATCCTAACTACCATGATTCTATGAAGATAATATCACATTGCTAAATGAAAACAGAAGCATTGTTTCAACACTTTACATATGTACGTACCGTATGTTACATATGTACTTATGTAAGTGTGTGCGTATGTATGTATGGCGTATATATGTGTGCTCGTGCATGTATTGTGACGCAATCGAATTTCGTGATAACGAAGTTATTGTTATCAGGTTTTACAATGTCCTAGGACATCTTCTTGCACCCATTTTCAGGATTCTGTTCTATAGCCTATGATAACCAAGTACGGGCAATATAAACAAGATACCGGCACACTTAGAATTGGTAGTTTTGCTGTTGTTAAGGTAACTCTACCAGTGAGTGCTATGTTGAGATGTAGGCTATATATTGTATAATTATACCTGGTACAGTAATCCTTCCAGACATCTTTGCCCCACTTTTTATGCAGTATACTTAGGCTTCAGTAGTAGTAGTAGTAGTAATTTATTTTCCATTATATAGGTAGGGTACAGTGTGGGGACATTAAAAATAGATATTTTGAAGTAACATAGGTAATTATTAATAGGGTTCTTACATTAACAATGGTTTTACAGTAAATAATTAGGATGCCTACATGAAGTAATAAAATACTATATATACAAATATAAGGGTTTTCTCTTAACTAACATACGGTATGTGATTTATTTTCTGATAATTGTAAAAGTATATTCATTAGTATAATATGTGATTGACCTAAATGTTCCATCATTCTTCTAGTTATATGTGCCCAAATTGTAGATTATAACGTTGTTATTAAACTTCAATTTTGCACTATAAATTAAGGAAAACGTAAGTCCCTCCTCTGGCAAACTAGCGAAAGTGACAAATTAGCGACTCTGCACTTTCGCTAGTTTGCCAGAGGAGAGACATTATCACTTATTTATCTGCACAATATGAACAAAACAATAAAAGAAAGAGACAATTGAGTTTCTATTTAGTCATTCCAAAGGGATATCCTTTACTCCCGATAAATCTCCATCTGAATCGCTAATCACTACTTCTTCTGCTTCTTCTCTTCTTCTTCTTCTTCTTCTTCGCTGATATTTTGTGTAAGTTTATTATATAAATTGCTGCCTCTATGTGATATGGTGTTAAGACTTCTGGTAAGCCTCTTATCAGCTAAAGTAACCCTTTTCTTTATGTGAATAAATGCACAAAGACCCTCATAATATTATAATATGTGCTATGTTGTATTGTTTTCAGCCATTTTGGCGGAAACTTGGCGATTTGGGTACTTTGGGTCCAACTGTTTCCAGCGAATTTGGAGGTTCTGAATTGGGATACTTATCTCATATAGTCATCATGGAAGAATTAAGCAGAGCTTCTTGTAGCATTGGTGCGAGTTATGGAGCACACTCCAATATGTGTGTCAATCAGATATACAGGAATGGCACTCAGGAGCAGAAAGAGACGTATTTACCAAAGGTATGAATTGCTTATGTAGTAATAATAATAATAATAATAATAATAATAATAATAATAATAATAATAATAATAATTCCTAAAGGAACTTGAAATGAACTCTGTACTAGCAGACATATGTCACTATCAAGATAACTGGCGTCAGCATGTGAGGCATATATCTAGGACTAAAATCCCTCGTGCAATCCTGAATTACCAACCTAGAGGTAGATCAACTGGACGTCCAATGAAGAGATGGGCTAAAAACTTTTGTGGACTGTAGCAGTCTTTCTGGGACTATAAGCTGTATGAGATGATGATGATGATGATGATGATGATGATGATGCAAGATTAATTTGGAGATTATCTTTGATGATTTGACAAAATATTCTACTCCTATTTCAGGCTCTTATTTTGTAAAATATGGTAAGAAACGCTCTGATTTTTAGGGTCTTTAAATATATATATGCTTTTGAGCTTAGTGCACATAAAAATATACAAGAAAAGATACAGTACGGTACTTGATACATGTTTTGTTTTTACTGTTTACAATTTTTTTTGCTAATTAGGCTAATATCTCGACAATTTTTAAGGTTTCCAATCAATTATAACTTTTGTCTATATGATAAAAATTGTCAGCTTTCGTGGTTGATCTTTTGAATCACTTTTCAAAATTTTATATCGTCTACAAAGTGTCCTCTAGGATTAATACTGTGTACAAATACTGTAAGGTAGAAAGTTTCTGGTTTGCATATGCTTAATTAGTGTCTGTTTTCTATTACTACCTGTACCATCTGAAGTATAGTATAACTCACTTCCGTGAAAAAATTGCTAACTCATTGTGTTTGTACTGTTCAGCTACGTAACGAAAAAATGTATAGTGTCTGAAGATCAGTCTTTCAGGTACCTGTAATATGTACAACCAGTGCTGTCATTCTAACTTTTTAACAACCGGTTCTTTTTACCAATTACAACAAATTTCATAATTAATGCAATATCAAAAATATTAAACAAAGACGACTGATGCAGGTAAATTATGCACATCTATACCACATGAAAAGTCTAAAAGAGAAGAAGAAAACATCTCTCAAATGCGTGAAGATTTCTCCAAACAGCGTCTCACTCCTCAAACTACAGGAAAACTTCTCAGGGAAGTTCTCAGAAAACGATCGTTCGAATCATGGTGCCAACTCCCACATAAAAGCAAAGGTGTTTGGAGAATGCCTCAAAGCTAACTCCTGGATCACCTCTAAAAAGTGTCTTTCTTCCTCGGAGTAAATCTGTGCCCTCAAGATGTCTTACAACACCACAGCAGTGAGAGCTATTCCTGACAGAACATTCAGTACTGCCTGTTGCCTGGCTGCAGTGAGACTGAAACTCTTGGCCACGTACTGGGGTTCTGTAAGAAGTGGAAGCTACTGTGTAACAACAGACACCCTCGAGCTTGTACAGCAATTGCCAACCTGCTAAGAAATAGAGGATGAGAAGTACATGAGGAGATTCATTGTGTGTCTGAAGATGATTCAAGTTTTGTTGATACGCCCTTCTGGCATGATGCCCTCGATATTATTTACGATAATTTTTTTATTTATATTAGTGCATGAACTCTCCCATATCAATTACATGGGTTCGAATATTCATAATTTCATTGTTGAGTTTATAATGCATAAAGATGGAGCATTAGCGTTTCTCCTGCCACCTTTTTTTAGTAATTCTTGTCCGTTATAAGAAATAGAATAACAAAGTCACACTGTGATTGTGGTATACCAACAGATTTGATTGTCAGTGGCAGGCAGTACCATTACCATTTATTCGTATAAACTAGAAAATAACAACAAAAGCAAATTATTAAAATCAACTTTACAGGGAGTTATACCTGAAAGCTTGATTTATATAATACACGTCATTGTACATTAACAGAAAACCACAATTTAAATCACACAGAGTTAGTGTGCACTCAATGTTGGTTGCTTGACGGTTGTCAGCCCACTTTGAGGTCTATGGATATAGAGGGAAAAATTGGATCAGTGTCTGGTAGAGTTCCCGGGTAGCCCAGTTGGTAGAGCGTTGGTACGTTTAACCAAAGGTTCCAGGTTCGATACCTGCCCCTGGAACAATTTTTGCCTCGAAATTAAACAAAAGCAACCGTTTTTTTATTTATTGATCAGCACCAACACCATCACCATCATCATCATCATCGTCATCATCATCATCATCATCATCATCCTGGTTGAGATTTTTTCCGGGGTTTTTCCTTGACCCAATGTGAGCAAATGCTGGGTAACTATCGGTGTTGGACCCCGGACTCATTTCACTGGCATTATCACCTTCATCTCATTCAGACGCTAAATAACTTGAGATGTTTATACAGGTCGTAAAATAACCTACTAAAAAAAATACTCATCATCATCATCATCATCATCATCACCATCATCATTATAAAACTATAATAGAATTAGGCTGTATGACTTGTTCCAACCTCAGTTATCCAGAAGTCTCTTCAGAGACATCCTTGATTTCTTACGTCCTATGTCTGTATTTGAGAATTAAGTATAGAATTCTGTCCCTGTTCATTCTCCGTACATGTTCGGTCCAATTAGTTTTGTATTTATTCATTTTTGTCAAAATGAGTTCAGTTTTTAATTCATTGGGAATGTCTTCATTATGTTTGTGATCATAACATGTGTACTCGTATTTAGCTATTTTCCTTAAAAATGTCATTTCTTCTCCTGTAATTCTTGATTTGTCTTGTTTTTTGAACTTATGTTGCAGTCACATTTTAATACAATAGCATTATACTATTGACTGTTAATCCACATTGATGATAACCTTTGATACAAGAAATGTAAAGTATGGCACCAGTAAGTTTAATAATTCTTTTCAGGGTGTGGTATGATTGAAAAATATTTCAATTTGTTTCAGCTGTGTTCAGGAGAGCATATTGGAGCACTTGCTATGTCTGAACCGGGCTCAGGTTCAGATGTAATGTCGTTAAAACTTAAGGCTGAAAAGAAAGGTGATTACTATATTCTAAATGGAAACAAAATGTGGATTACAAATGGCCCGGATGCTGACGTATTAGTGGTAAGTTTGATGTGAGACTTTAATGTTGTTCAGCATGAGATGTTAAGATCTTGGCACCATGTTGTGGATGTAAATTCAGTGTCCCGGAGATTTGCAAGAAAGGCAGGAAAATGGGAAATCCATGTGTTGGATCCGTTACCAGAAGCTATTCTCCAGGACTACTTCAACTCTTAGTAAGATTTACACAGATTGTATGAATTGAATGAATCACAGTTGTAAAGAAAAACTTTTGAGACTGCTTATACATGTTTCTGTAAAGATGGGACATGACATTAGCACTGCAGTCTGGAAAACAACTGAATATCACATAGCATGGGAGGCCTGTTGCTGAGTTACTAATGTTACAGCTCTCCCGTGATAAGAGCCATCATTGTAAAATGTGATCAAATAGTCTGTTTACACTTAAACAAACCAAGTGAGAAATATTCGAGGTATTCCTACAAATGTAGGACACCCTTGCCCTTCAGGAGTTATCAAGCTTTATTTATTTACTTAGTTATAGATCTGTATTTCTTTTTTTACAACTCTAGGATATAGGTAAGTAGCTAAAAAACCGTGGTGCAATATTGCGAAAAATCAAGGCTAACTGTACAGAAAAGTTTGTAAAGTAATCATTTCAGGAAAGTACTCCTCTTTCATTCACTATTTCTTTTTTTTTGTTCAAGGGAAAGTACATTTTTTAGTCCAGGGGAAACACTCGTTTTTATTTGCTGATTAAACGCATTAGTCATTTTAATTTAATATTCTGTAACAACATATACTAAGCTAGCCAAATTCTTTGGTCCAGGGATAATTATTCGGCATACATTGCATAGCATCTTTACTGATTTTCACTTGTATCTCCTCTCCTTTGGTTCGAGGCTCGACACTGCATGGTCACTAATGTTGGAACAGTTTGCTTACCTGTATCGTAGAGTTTAGTATATTAAAAAGAATAGTCTTCTTGATATAAAACTTTTGTTTAACACAGGTTTATGCTCGGACTGATCCAACTGCAGCAGAACAACAGCATGGTATATCTGCTTTCATTATAGAGAAAAGATTTGAAGGTTTTAAAGCAGGCAAAAAACTTGACAAACTTGGTATGAGGGGATCGAACACTTCTGAGTTGATATTTGAAGACTGCAAAGTTCCAGTTCAAAATCTTCTTGGAGTCGAGAATAAAGGTGCCTACGTTTTGTTCAGTGGGTTAGATCTGGAAAGGCTGGTCTTGATTTCAGGTGCACTTGGGTAAGTCGATTACACATGCCATACATTCAAGTTATTATCGGTGGTGTTATGTGAATTCACTTTTAAATGTTGGGGAAAGGGGATTATGCTGTGGAATTCCAAAAGTTATTGTATTCGTCATAGTGTTACATAGATTATAGACCTCTCCTTCAGTAATCACGACAAGATCGCCCTTAATTCTTTAATAGTGAATTATTCTGAGCTGTAGCTCTCCGTGTAGATGAGAGTAGATTGCGTGATAGCAAATCACGTGACAAGTCAAAACCAATAACTGGATTAATCTTGCACAGGATATGGACTGATGGTTGAGCTTATGTGAGGGCGGCAATGAACCTCCTTATATGCTGTGATAACAGACCACTGATAAATGCATAAAATCATTTTTATTTTGGTCAGCTGACACAGCCTTGAAATTGTTATCTTTGCTTAATAATTTTAATGCTTCAATATATTGATCCACAGACTCACCCTGAAATTGACATCTAGTAGAAAGTTGGTACCTGTGCAAAAACTTCACTTTTTGGTTTAACATACAAGGATTCCAATACTGCGATAGCAGCAGAGTAGGTATACGCACTTCGCTATGCTCGTATACAGAGAGAGCAATGTAATTAGTGAGCACCAAAGTTTCTGTTCATCATTAGCGCTTGTAGATTCCACGAAATTTTTAAACATACAATACTAGTGCTTCCACTGCTGTTCTGCGCCATCAGTGTTTGCCTCTACATCAAGTCTTATAGGACGTATTAATTTATCTATAGTTAGTTTATTATTTCATAGTTTCTGTTTATTAAATTGTAAAGCTTTTAGAATTTAAGGCTTTAACAAGCATAAAACCAATACAGATTGTTACAACAAACAAACACGTTACTATGACACCTAATAATTCATTTTTACTACAGAAATGAGTTTTGGTTTAATAGAGTTTAAATAATTCAGGCTTGTAAATTTGCATATTTGCTAAGAAAAATATTTTTTAAACATTTCAAATAGTGATTGCACGAAAAACATTTGACATAAAGTTTTGCAAAATAGCAGTTTCATTAGTTATTGTACAGAATGTGTAATGAGAAGATGTACGTATTGTATTATATTGTATTGTATTTATTGCTACATACTAAAATACAAAATTAATACAAATCATAAACATAGCACATACCCGTCTGAGCAAGCTCATGTTCGGGGGGCAGTTCCTGTAAATACCAGTAACATTTTTGTACTAAAATACAATATAACAAAAATTCAATAACATTACAAAATTTAATACAGTAACTACAAACAGAAATTAAGACAAAATCAGATAATCAAATCTAGAACAGAATATTTGAATCAATAAATGTATTGATAATAAAATAGAGAAAAAATATTAAACAATTTACTTAATTTTATTCTTAAATTTATCAAAATTAAAATTACCAGGTTGTATAACCTTGGCTGTGATTTAGTCCAGTGGTTGTGTAACATTTAGGTTCAGGTGAAAGAGATGTCAAATTTCTTCCAGTAAAATAAACATGCGGTTCTTTATATTCTTGATGATTTTTATGGAAATATTTTAAGAACATATATTTACAAATGTAATCTTCATCTTTACGATGTTGGTGACGTATAAACGTCCGTTGATGTGACTTATTAATGAATTTTTAAATACTATTATAGTCACAATCATGCCAGGAAGTCGCAGGTTCGAATCCCGCTCGAGGTTATGAAATTTTTCTTTCATACCATGGCATGATTGTGACTATAATAATATTTAAAAATTCATATATTTACATATTTGTTCAATTTCAAAAACATTAAAATCGGAATAAATCCAATTTTTTGGATGATCTATTGACTTCTTTAAGCAAATTTTAATTACCATTATCTGCTTTTGAAACATCAGTAGAGAAAGTGTAGGCCTACATGGCAGCAGTTTTTTATTCAACCTTTCCTCAACAATATCTACCTATGTGCGACTTTTAAAAAAGTATTTTGATCTAATGATCTTTGAGGTTCCTTTGTTCGACTTGTCTACTGTGACTAAAAATTTTTAACATTTCGTAATTATTACTTGTAGGATAATGCAAGCTTCTTGTGATGTTGCCTTCAAGTATGTCCATGAAAGAAAACAATTTAATAGAAGAATTGGAGAATTTCAATTAATACAGGTATGTTGAGAATTAAATACCAAGTTACCAATTTCTGTTAAATAATATAGCACATAATTATAAATATGGTAATTTTACGAGAACCGAAGGTTAATTTTTATTCTTGTAAGTTCTTCAATATACAATATACAGGGGAAGTTAATGTAGTTCAAGCTTGAAACGCATCATTTTATTGCTCTCTACTATATTGCATTCAGCCTCAGTGCCTTATTAACTAAGTTTCCATATGACCTATATTTTCAGTTCCTGTAATAAATACTGTACCATCTCTATTAATATGCCACATCGATGGCATCTGTTCGAAATTCACGTGCCTGCATTCTGCTGCATCATTAAAATTTCACCTTAAGACCATAGCACAGCAGATTCCGCGGATTCCCTGAGATTTGTGCAGCTCCCCCAGACAGATGTCACTCATAGGCGAATCACGGAACCATGTCTGCTATGATCTCCTGATCGTCCTGAACTATTAAAGATGATGCATGAAAAATTGAAATTAATAAATGCGAAATGAGTTCGAGGTCCAACGCAGAAAGATACCCAACAATTTTACTTCAAGTGAAAAACCTCGGAAAAAACCCAACTAGATAACTTGTCCCAAGCAGGATTTGAACCTGGGCCTGCTTGTTTCACGGTCAGGCATGCTAACCATTACTTCATAGTTGTGGACATACGCATTGTTACATAAACATTGCTTCTGTAGTGGAGATGTTGAGTTTCTCGAAAACTACCATATTATATCTGTAGTGCTCGGGAAAAGTGACACAAGTCAGTTTCCACAAACCTTTTTTGATCATTTATTGACAACTTACGGAACATCTGTTCGCTTGGAAAAACATACATAGGTATTCCTCCCATTACAATAATTCATACAGAAAAAAATCAAATCGACATAAACCAGTGTAAGTTGTCAATAAATTATCAAAAAAGGTTTGTGAAAACTGACTTATGTCACTTTTCCCAAGCACTGCAGATATGTAAGCCTTTATTGAATTTTAACTGTGAATTTTATATATAGTAGCCACCGGCGTGGCTCAGTCGGTTAAGGCGTTTGCCTGCCGGTCTGAAGTTACGCTCGGGCGCGGGTTCGATCCCCGCTTGGGCTGATTACCTGGTTGGGTTTTTTCCGAGGTTTTCCCCAACCATAAGGTGAATGCCAGGTAATCTATGGCGAATCCTCGGCCTCATCTCGCCAAATACCATCTCGCTATCACCAATCTCATTGACGCTAAATAACCTAGTAGTTGATACAGCGTCGTTAAATAACCAACTAAAATAAAATTTATATATAGCTGCACTCATAAGGATTTCTTGTTGTTAAATTATAATGAACTGAAATTTAGACTAGTTGTGATTTGTTTATATGTGATTTGACCTGTCCCATAACTTGTACGAGATGAATGAATATAACACCAATCAGGAACAATAATAATAATAATAATAATAATAATAATAATAATAATAATAATAATAATAATAATAATAATAATAATATAATATACACATAAATATACCCCAATAATTATTCGAAAGATATGCCTTCTAGTAGCTATTCCTAAAAATAATAACAGAATTGCTGTAATACTGTACATTTTCTAAAAAAAATAACAAAATAATCTGGTCTTATAAATATTATAAAATGATTTACTTTATGTAACATAACGTCAAAGTACAGAGCTAAGTTACATTAAATTATTGAATAATTCTTACCTTTCAGTGTTCTCTCTGTCTTTATGATCCACACCCATGATCTTGGTGAGTTCAAATTCATTCATATTGGAATGATTACTGCTGTTAATTACATTTGGGCTATTATTGGAAATGTAACATTCTTTTTCATTCATTACTGCCTGTTATAATCTTCCCACTGAATATAAGCTTTAATAATACAAAGATGTGTTTACATAGAAACTTCAACTTTAAACTCTCTAATATTATACTATTGCAGGGTTCTATGTATACATAGAACTTTACAACTCAAAGAGAAGAACAAATTCCATATACAACTTAGTAGCATCAGCTGTTATGATCATCCTATTGGCTGTTGTCATCTAATTATGATATTAGGAGATACATACCACTGCATAGAATCTTGCAACACTAAAAACTCAATTTCTGAATTTTTCTGACATACAACCTTGTAATATTCAGCCAGCGAAATGTTGTTCCTTCTCAGGGGAAGATAGCAGACATGTACACAACATTATCCGCTTGTAGGAGCTACCTGTACAATGTTGCGAAAGCATGTGATGCAGGACATGTGAACAGGAAGGACTGTGCTGGTGTGGCTTTGTTCTTAGGTACAAGAACGACCCAGGTTGCATTGGAAGCAATTCAGTGTCTGGGTAAGTTTTCATGTTCATGTCTATTAGTTTATAGTGAAGCAGGTTTAGCAGGTTAAAATTTGTCTCCTCACTCATGAACACAACCTGATTCTATTTTCTGTTTGTCTTGTGTCGCCTCAGATGAGAGTTTGATGTCATGTTGACTAGATGATAAGAAAACCCGTTACTTGGGACAGTCTGGTTGTGTTGCATAAGTAACATTGTAGAGTTCGGCTTTTATGTAATTACATTTTTTTTTTTAATATGCCTGTCTGAAAGCTCAAAATGTTGATGAATAATGGCACTAAGGCCATTATATTTAATTTCTTCTCACAATACTACATACTTTTAAGGCAATTAAATTTTTTGTCACAAAATTAATATCCTTAATGTCGTTTAATCTATTATCAGGCAGTAGGCCAGTAGGCCTACATCTCTCTTGATGTTATGTGTCAGAGGAAGAACAGTTGTTTGTATAGGCTACATCTGAAGTCCGATTAGTGTAATATGTAACTAGTTAGCGATGTATTCAGTGGAGGGGGAAAGGAACTGGCCATCCTACCCCATTGTCTCCTGGCTTAGTTGTCACATGAGCAATGCCTTATTTGTGTCACTTATTAGGTTCAGACCTGTTTTTGGACAGTTGACTAAACAACAACAAATTTTAATTCACGAAAACAATATGAAACATGAATCATTTCAAGGGAAAAAATTGTTCCGGGGCCAGGTATCGATCCCGGGACCTCTGGTTGAACGTACCAGCGCTCTGCCAACTGAGCTACCCGGGAACTCCACCCGACACCGTCTCAACTTTTCCCTTTATATCCACACAACTCGCATGGGCTGACGAAACGCCAGAGACCCACATCGAGTGCACACAAACTCTGTGTGACGGTGTCGGGTGGAGTTCCCGGGTAGCTCAGTTGGGAGAGCGCTGGTACGTTCAACCAGAGGTCCCGGAATCGATACCCTAGCTCAGTTGGGAGAGCGCTGGTACGTTCAACCAGAGGTCCCGGAATCGATACCCGGCCCCGGAACAATATTTTCCCTTGAAATTATTCAAATCTCCTTTACAGGGAGCTTCACCTGAAAAACTAGATTTGCAATATGAAACATTTTTACAAAGCTTTGTGTTATAGGGGTTGTTTAAAACGTTCATAGCCTGACATAAATTAAAGTAGGGTTATTCTGAAACAATCTTTCTTTATCTAGCTCGTTGGTTTAAGTATAATAAATCACAAAAGTAAACTGTCACTCGTTTCTTTTGCTGTTAATAGATGGCAGAGCACAACGTAATTTTTAGATGGAATATTACACAGTGTGACATTTGTGAATGATAATAAAGTAGTACATATTTATTGTACGAAATAAGAAATAAGAATTAAAATCAAGTGTTAATTTCCAGGTGGGAATGGCTATATCAGTGATTATCCAACTGGCCGACTGTTAAGAGATGCAAAGATAGCTGAAATAGCAGCTGGAACAAATGAAGTGAGAAGACTTGTAATAGGACGAGCTCTGAATTCCGAGTATGCGTAATAGTCATGCTCAGACCATTTTATTTGGGATGCCTCAAGACAGTTCATAAAATGCTGTCAAGTGTGAGTTTCAAACTAGCATGTTATGAACTCTCGTATGGCATAATATTGTCTGGTTGACAAACATAATCAATAAAGTAATTATAAATAAATTTTTATTTTATTACGTATGGTACTTTTGTATTTTACCCATAACAGCAGTACCAGTAGATACAATTGTAAAAAGCCCTAACAGTATAGTATTTCAGATCTTTTACTTTTTTTGTTTAAACTTGCTTAAAACTACCATTTGGAAATTATTTTCGGTGAAGATTACAATATTCTAGCTTAACAACAAGTGAAGCATGTGGCTGAATAAGGATTGTATGTTTTATTTTTCCTGATGTTGAGTTTATAGTGGAATAGAGGTCTCTGGTTCTACTTCTGTCATTTTCCATGGTTGAAAGTAGGCAGGATGGATGAAGATGAAGCTGATAATGACAGCGAAATGAGCCCTGGATCCTGCACAGAAAGTTACCTAGCATTTGCTCTTAATGAGTTCAGGGAAAATGCCGAAAAACATCACTACCAGATAATATTACCTACTTACTTACTTAGCTTCTTGTCTATGCGGATGATGTGAATATGTTAGGAGAAAATCCACAAACGATTAGGGAAAACACGGAAATTTTACTTGAAGGAAGTAAAGCAATCGGTTTGGAGGTAAATCCCAAAAAGACAAAGTATATGATTATGTCTCGTGACCAGAATATTGTACGAAATGGAAATATAAAAATTGGAGATTTATCCTTCGAAGGGGTGGAAAAATTCAAATATCTTGGAGCAACAGTAACAAATATAAATGACACTCGGGAGGAAATTAAACACAGAATAAATATGAGAAATGCCTGTTATTATTCGGTTGAGAAGCTTTTATCATCTAGTCTGCTGTCAAAAAATCTGAAAGTTAGAATTTATAAAACAGTTATATTACTGGTTGTTCTGTATGGTTGTGAAACTTGGACTCTCACTCTGAGAGAGGAACATAGGTTAAGGGTGTTTGAGAATAAGGTGCTTAGGAAAATATTTGGGACTAAGAGGGATGAAGTTACACAACGCAGAACTGCAAGCATTGTATTCTTCACCTGGCATAATTAGGAACATTAAATCCAGACATTTACGATGGGCAGGGCATGTAGCACGTATGGACGAATCCAGGAATGCATATAGAGTGTTAGTTGGGAGACTGGAGGGAAAAAGACCTTTGGGGAGGCCGAGACGTAGATGGGAGGATAATATTAAAATGGATTTGAGGGAGGTGGGATATGATGATAGAGACTGGATTAATCTTGCACAGGATAGGGACTGATGGCGGGCTTATGTGAGGGCGGCAATGAACCTTCGGGTTCCTTAAAAGCCATTTGTAAGTAAGTAAGGAACCTAGAGGTTCACTGCCGCCCTCACATAAGCCCGCCATTGGTCCCTATCCTGAGCAAGATTAATCCAGTCTCTATCATCATATCCCACCTCCCTCAAATCCATTTTAATATTATACCAGATAATATTATTACTTAAAAATGTTGTTGTTTGTTGTTAAAACATGCCTTTTGTGTACACACATCACGAGTACGCCGACATAGTTTATGTGTATGAACTGTGTGATGGCAAAGTTCTATAGGTTTGGAGTATTTGTACCCCAAAGTTAAATATTTTGAGTTTAATTTTATCGCTGAATACTGAAAGAAGTAACACCAATTTCCGAAAGTGTATAAGTATATGCCAAAACAGCTGCTGTTGCATTGCCATCACACAGTCATGTGATTTACCAATTTAATGTAATCTACAGTATAGTTTACATTACATACATTTGTTGTGAACCTTTTCGCCTTAAGTCCGGCATCTTCAGACAAATGGAAAGTTTGTGCTGATATTTTTTTTTTCATTTGTTAATTCCAAACTTTAATTGGATCTAAAGTATCTAGATGTGTTTTACTTACTGTAAAAATCAGGCATGGACAAATTCTGGGTGCCAGATAGCCATGGCGACTAAAAATTGTATTTGGCGTCTGAACTGTTTATTGAGTTCAAAATTTTTTAAGACTTCGATTTCTTTTATGTTTTTACGACTAATATATAATGTTAACAAAGGCGGTTGTAGGAAGAAATTCAAATGTGCTTTTTAAATTAATATCAATACATTTGTTACACATCTCAAGATATTGTTCGCCATAGCTTCAGGTTGTCTCTGAGAGCATGTGTTTGCATTGCATAGATATTTAATATTGTTTAGTAAATGTACCTTTATCTTAGCTCGAATAGTTTTCTCATTGCATGTCTGGACGAAATGTTGTGGCTCTTGAAAATAAAGGTGCTGGCTTCTGATTTTTTTTAGTTTCGTCTATCCCTAGTACAAATTATCTTTTATTGCTTATCAGCTGCCTTTAAAAATATATTTCGTTATTGTTGTTGTTAAATCCAAGTGGTATTCCTGTTGTTCCCCGGTTTACACACACACACACACACACACACACACACACAGGTGTGATGAATAAACAGACATGGACAGCACACAGTACTGGTGCATAAGGAAAGATTGTGCTTGGTTCACTGAAGCATGAACTGTTGACTTGCAAACTTGCTCTCAGTACGAAGCTAGTATGATTGATGTACACCTAACTTGTATTCAAAGTAACCAAACGCAAGAATCTAGTCATTATACAGGGTGTAACAACGTTAATGTTTAGAATTTCTGGAACATGTTCCCTGACACGTTCTACGTCAATTTAATCTAACATACCTATATCCAAAGTTCTATAGGTTTGGAGTATTTGTACCCCAAAGTTAAGTATTTTGAGTTTAATTTTATCGCTGAATACTGAAAGAAGTAACACCAATTTCCGAAAGTGTATAAGTATATGCCAAAACAGCTGCTGTTGCATTGCCATCACACAGTCCATACACATAAACTATGTCGGCGTACTCGTGATGTGTGTACACAAAAGGCATGTTTTAATGGTCAGAACTCAATAAAAAGACTAGTCACAATACGGTTTATTTTTCCCACAACTGTTATTTTAAACTGTTGTCTGTTTCGTTTCCTTAGCAATCTAAACAATTTTAATTTAATTTCTCTTAAAAGTAAAATTTCTTTCATTCACTGCTTTTCAAATATTTCTTATGTATCTCTACTTAGTAATGCCATAAAATAGGCCTTGTATGAACGGTATAATGCTTGGAGCTGCAAGAAGTTCTATTTTTTCCAGCTCTGTTATCTCTGTAATCTCTCAATTTCGGATATAGGTATGTTAGGTTTAATCAACGTAGAACGTGTCAGGGAACATGTTCCTGAAATTCTAAACATTAAAGTTGTTACACCCTGTATTATACGAACAGTTCAGAAATTGCTGGTAAAATTATGCATTCCTTTGAATTCAGTATGCTCTCGTGAATCTGTATTTTCAAAATATCAACTTAAAAAATCGATTCAGTTCAGGAATAATAAATGAATACCTAAAGACTTAATGTAAATAGCTTGCACTAATTTAGATCCAGATTTCAGTCAAATTTTATGTCTAAAATTGTCACTCACACTAATGGAATGAGTAGTGGTTTTCTTCCTGCAATATGTATTGTAAAGTTTACATATATGACAGGTAATAACTTTGTAGTGTTTTTTTTTTTTTTCAGTACGTAATTTATTGTTAAAAATTGTGCTTTATACAATATTTATATAATTGAAGTTGAAATTATTAATTTTACATTACCAGTATCGATTTTAAGAACATGTATATAATTATTAATAATGAATTTAAATACTATTATAGTCACAATCATGCCTTGGTACCGGTATGAAAGAAAAATTACATAACCTCGAGCGGGAATCGAGCCTGCGACTTCCTGTTCTCCGGTCAGGCGCTCTACCACTGAGCTATCGAGTTCGTCTCACGCCAAACACTCGGAATTATCCTTTCATACTGGCGACTCTGTTATAGAGTACTGTCCATAGCGTCTGATCTAGTCAGCACTGCTTTTGGGTGTGAAGAAACTTTTTACAAATGTAATCTTCATATCAATTTCCTTTAACCACTTCGTATGTGTATTGTCTCCGACCCCAGACTTTCTATAGGCTTTCTAAAGTAACAGTAGCAGTGACATAAATTTGCTCTGTGTTACAGTACGCTATTTTTACGGCATTACCCAACTGATAACTTAGAAGATAACAAACAGCCAGACAAAACAAATGTAACAGCTTGTACTATCTTCCTCTGTTAAAATTAATGTTATATACAATGTAGTACATGCGTAATATACTTTTATCTTAGTAGTTTTTGGTATAACACTGACTTCGTGGAAAACAATTCTATTGGTGAAGTTAACTGCTGTCACATAGTTTGTTTTAGACGAATCTTGTAGTGTTTGTCTATTACAATGATTTTTAAACGTATAAATGTAATTAAACGAGTTTCAACTCGGTTAAAATCTTCAGCAACAGGAAGAGCTGCTTTTCAAAGACATCTATCATACTATCCAATAGATGAAAATATATCTGGACTTTCAGAAGAACAGCAACAGGTATGGTTATTCTTTATTGAAGGTTTCTTGCTTTAAAGGGACGGACTACTGAGTTATGGTCAATTTTGACCATTGTTTTTTTTTTATGTGGTGCTAAAACATCTACGATTTCTTGAGAGGAATACTGTAGTGAATATTAATCGCGATATAGCTTTCGTAGATTTCACTAAAGCATTCGATATGGTAAAAGAAAAACCCAAACTTTTTAAAATTCTACATAACTGGTATATATCAAACATTCTACTTCAGAACATCTGTAATATTTGTGAGAACAATACCATACAAATTAAATTCAACGATGCTATTTCAGAATACAGAACTGTAAACCAAGGAGTAAGACAAGGATGTCTCTTGTCATCAACATTTTTTAATATACGAGATACAGGCCTATGTATAGGATGGAGTGAATCTATACATGAAATTGTTTTTTTTTTTTTCTAAATGTAATAGTTGCAAAAATATGTCTTTTCGCTTAACTTAGGAATGTGAAAAATATGGAGTTTCTATATTTAATTTTTGAGGTGCCCCAAGGGCTTTGAACTTTCTTAAAATCATACTTTTTTTTGCCTTCTTCTATATTTGTTCTATTATTTTGTTTTTCATTATATAGCTAGTGAATTGCTGTAAGATCACATATTTAAACTTTATTTGGAAGACTCTAAATTGGAATTGCAGTATACAGTACTTTTCTGCATTCATCATGGTAAGCACGAACCAGTTGTACTATTCTTGTATTTTTTATTTTATTGTAGTAGGTTATTTTACGACGCTTTATCAACATCTAAGGTTATTTAGCATCTGAATGAAATGAAGGTGATAATGCCGGTGAAATGAGTCCGAGGTCTAACACCGAAAATTACCCAGCATTTGCTCGTATTGGGTTGAGGAAAAACCCCGGAAAAAACCTCAACCAGGTAACTTGCCCCGACCGGGAATCGAACCCGGGCCACCTTGTTTCGCGGCCAGACGCGCTGAACTGTTCTTGTATGATTGACTGTTGGAATAGATGCGTTTACCAAGATTTTTTTTTTTTTTTTACCAACTCTTTCTGAAATCTCTCCAACAGTAGGTTCTTTTGATTTGAAGTCAAGTTTTAATTCATTTTTGATCATAGATAGGCCTGATATTTCATTACGTCATGATAGGTAGGTAATTGTGATGGGTTCAGCCCCTCCAGCATTCCGAATACAGGGCAGAAGGTCAGATTTCTTGTCTTAATTAGAGCCATTGTTCTAATTTAAATACCCTGCAACATAAGAAGAATGAATTTCCATTAATTATATTATTTATATAAGAGTTTTGTGATTATGTCCAATTTTCTTATAAATTGATGTTTCTGTGACACTTCAAGATAAAATAACAGGGGATCAAAAATATGCAGAGTCTTTTAACATGTATTTTTTAAGTATTTTCCTGGTACCCTGTTCAGATTAAACCACTGGAGAATGTGCTGTCACTAAAAAATCTGAACCTCCAAATTTTGTGAAAATTTCAAAATATAGTGCTCTTGGGGCATCTCTAAATATTAAGCTAGAGAAAAAATATTTTACACTGTTCTTTATGATATTAAATCACAACGTTTCACAGGCTTTACATTTTGATTCCATAAACTTCATATTTTCATTTCACTCTAATATATATGGATGACATATTGAGGCATTGGCATGAAGAATACAAGCTAGGAATTAAAATTTCAAACAGTACAAAAATTAGCATCATATTATTTGCTGACGACCAGGTTGTAAATGCTACTTCTGAGGATAATTTGCAGAAAGGTTTATTTACACTAAATGATATAATAAATGAGTATGGTATGAAAATTTCTACAAGTAAAACTAAAGTTATGGCATTTAGAGGTACAGATCCAATATGAAGCAAAAGAGTAATCGAAAATATTTTAGAACAAGTTAATAACTTCTGTTATCTAGGATGCAATATTTCTTATGAAGGTGAAAATGACATAAACAAGAAAATCACAAAATTTTTGCAAATATTATAACACTAAAACCACATTTAGTACAACAACATTCCTGATTAAAATTATATGAAACATTAGCCCTCCCGACTCTCCTATATGGAAGTGAAATTTGGGTTCTGAAGAAGAAAGAAGATAGTCCACAACTGTGAAGTAATGGTTAGCACATTTGGCCGCGAAATCAGGTGGCCCGAATTCGATTCCCGGTCGAGGCAAGTTACCTGTTTGAGATTATTTCCGGCATTTTCCCTCAACCCAATATGAGCAAATGTTGGGTAACTTCCGGTGCTGGACCCCGGACTCATTTCACCGACATTATCACCTTCATCTCATTCGGACGCTAAATAGCTTAAAATGTTGATAAGGCATCATAAAATAACGTACTCAAAAAAGAGAGAGAGAGAGAGAGACATCAGTAGATTAAGAGCTGCTGAAATGAGACATATGTGCCGAACAGCTGGATATACTCTGCTCGACCATCAGAAAAATGACGAGATTTTAGAGGAACTCCACATGCAGCCATTAGAAGAAAAATTTTCAATTATAGGGAAAGATGGCTCCAACACATAGGCGGAGTTATGAGGGGACACTGCCCCCCCCCAAACTTGGCCGAACTATTTTTTTTTTCTATTAATGTTAAAAATATTGAATTCAAAGGTTTTTCTTCCTTTTGTTTGTGATTAAGTTTCTATGCTTAAATTGACGAATTAATGTCTTCAGATCATGTGTCTGGACTATAATATTTATTTTAAATTTCTGAATGTATAAGCATTGCTATACCTCATTTGAGGAATGGAAGCACTGTAATGTTTCTTTTGTAACAGCCTGTACTCATGTGTTAGAACTCTGCAGGTGCTCAAGCTGCCACTTGGAGAAATATGAATAACATACTGCACAATAATGCAGAAAAAGAAAAGTGATCTCGGTATGATGTGTAAACTTGAAGACGAGATTAAATAAAATAATTAGAATTAACATTTCATTAGTATCTTGCTTTTTTAAATATACAGATGAAGTAAATGTAAAATTGGTCCACTGCTTTGGAGTAATAGTTAACACGTCTGGCAATGAAATGAGCTGTTTGGACAAGTTACTTGGTTAGGGTTTTTCCTCAATCAATTGAAGCAGAATTGCTGGGTAATTTTCGGTGTAGGACCTCGGACTCATTTCGCCATCATTAATTCACTTATCATTATCAATACAATAGCCCAGTTAAGTTCACGGTGTTGTGTGCTATACTTGTACAAGATCACGGTCGTTCGGCCACCCAGTCATTCACAGAAAAGGAGTGGTAAGCACAATAAGCCTCAGGCTGCATTGCAAGCCTTCGGATCCCTCCTCCATACAAGGAAAAAAAAAAAAGTAAAATTGTCTGTATATTTTGTTACAATTTTACTTCATTTTACAATACATTTATTAAATGATCATATTCCGATATACTGTACCACGGTCAAGCTATAACGGAGGGAGGAGATAATCCCATTATATGGGGATTCTATGGTTTTGCTTTGCCCCCTCCCCCCAAGGAAACTGTTCTCTCTCCGCCTATGCTCCAACATGCGTCACGAATGCCACCAACTAGAATATCTAATGCTGTATTACATTACCATCCCCGTCCACAAAAACGAGTCTTAGATCCTGTCTAGCTGAGACCGAAACAGGTCAACTTACGGCCTAAATTCGTGTTTGGTGAATGATGATGATGATGATGATGATGATGATGATGATCTTTATTCCACATTCGAAATTCAGTTTGCCCCGTATAAGTGGCTACTATATTCAGAATGCTTGCCATTTGAGTCAGGATTGCACCATAATACAGTGTTTAGAATTCTGAAAGACAATAAAATTTCATTCATACCATATTCATCTCCATCAGGAACTTGGGGGACATGTCTTCCACACTCGTGTTGATTTCTGCAAATACCATATTCATCTCCATCAGGAACTTGGGGGACATGACTTCCACACTCGTGTTGATTTCTGCAACTGGTTCCTAAACACGGACTGTGATTTCGAGCTCAGAATTCTGTGGACTGATGACGCAACTTTCAAAAGTAATGGTCAGATGAATCTTTACAAATGACTTTCTCTTGTGGAAGAGAATTAAAGACATGTTCTACCAGGTGCGTCCAACAACTAGAGAAGACATGAAACAAAGAATTAGAGAAGCCTGTGAGTCTCTCAGCTGTGCTGAAGTGCAATCACGGATGTTAGGAGGTCATAAGAACATTGTTTAGCACAGGGTGGCGTACATTTTGAACACTTACTATGAAGAGTGTACGTACATAAACAGCAGACAGCATTTCTCAGAAGGTACCATTTTTGTTGCTTTGTGAGTAAACAATGAAAGTTAGAAAAAAAAAAAGTTTCAGTAAAAGTTGTTTCTTTTTAAAAGTAGTTTCCAGTGGTACCTACAATGGCCCATGTTCTCATTTGAAATTTCGAAGTTGACCACAGGTAGCGCTACTTTCGGTTTGTTACGGGAAATGGTACTACCACCAATCGATTCTTTACATAGGTTTTGGTTATCAAAATTTTTTTATGAACAACCAGTATCACATAGTTTTCGAGAAAAAAGTCTGATGTGGGTGGTCTGAAACACCTGGTAGAGACCCGAATTCTTGGCTGCCTGCCTTGAGAATGGGAGTCCTGTGTCCGAGAGCTCCCAGCTACTGGGACTAGACTAAGGTTTTCTGCCTGTGCAACACATCTAATGCCAATAGGAAGGTCCGAGTCCAAAGTATAACGAACACAAACGTGTGAATGCCACTATGAAAGCAGCTCTAAGAGTTTGCCCAAAACTTTTAAATATATTCATTTATTCATAGTGTTCTGTCCAAGAATTTGGCATTCCCAAGAAACTAGTTCGATTAATTAAAATGTGTCTTAGTGAAACTTACAGCAGAGTCTGTATAGGCCAGTTTCTATCTGATGCTTTTCTAATTCTCTGCGGGCTAAAGCAAGGAGATCCACTATCACCTTTACTTTTTAACTTCGTTCTAGAATATGCCATTAGGAAAGTTCAGGATAACAGAGAGGGTTTGGAAATGAACGGGTTACATCAGCTTCTTGCCTATGCGGATGATGTGAATATGTTAGGAGAAAATCCACAAACGATTAGGGAAAACGCAGAAATTCTACTTGAAGCAAGTAAAGCGATAGGGTTGGAAGTAAATCCCGAAAAGACAAAGTATATGATTATGTCTCATGACCAGAATATTGTACGAAATGGAACTATAAAAGTTGGAGATTTATACTTCGAAGAGGTGGAAAAATTCAAATATCTTGGAGCAACAGTAACAAATATAAATGACACTCGGGAAAAATTGGATCGATGTCGGGTAGAGTTCCCGGGTAGCTCAGTGGGAGAGCGTTGGTACGTTTAACCAAAGGTCCTGGGTTCGATACCCGGCCCCAGAACAATTTTTCCCTCGAAATTATTTGGATTAATCTTGCTCAGGATAGGGACCGATGGCGGGCTTATGTGAGGGCGGCAATGAACCTCCGAGTTCCTTAAAAGCCAGTAAGTAAGTTCTGTCCAAGAACAGATCTTTCATCCACTCTTTCTAGACAATATATATTTTACAGACAAAAAAGTTTAATACACTTTCGTTCGTTTTTGCATCCTTTTCCAAGACAAAAATTGTTTTATACGAAACATTTCATAGTGTGTTTTGGGAAAGTCATTGATTTAATTCCAAATATGCTCAGTCAATTTAAGAGGGCAGTGGATTATTTTTTATTTTAGTAGGTTATTTTACGACGCTTTTTCAACATCTCAGGTTATTTAGCGTCTGAATGAGATGAAGGTGATAATGTTGGTGAAATGAGTCTGGGGTCCAGCACCGAAAGTTACCCAGCATTTGTTCATATTGGGTTGAGGGAAAACCCCGGAAAAAACCTCAACCAAGTAACTTGCCCCGACCGGGAATCGAACCCGGCCACCTGGTTTCGTGGCATACACGCTGACCGTTACTCCACAGGTGTGGACGAGAGAGCAGTGGATTAAGATAATAAATGATTAAAAGAATTTTAGAATTTGCCCTATATATATTTATATTTATATTTGTCCTTTAAATGTGCATAAATTTGATCCGAACAAATGTAGCTTTTCGTTTACAATGCCTAGTGTCTTCCAATTGGGACTTGTTCATTTCCAGCAGCTCAAAACTTTTTTTTCAGCACTATACATTTCATGCACAATTAACACTGAAATATGTTCCTCATAGTGACAGTATGATTTAGCACATGTGTTTTTATTGGGATTATTGTGATTAGGCCTAATTGATTAATGAAGAAATTGCAAAATGATGGAGAGACAGGCATATATTAAATCACTTTTTCATTGTAACTCCTGTTTTACTTGTCGACATTTTTTATGTTCCTTATCTAGCATGAAAGAATAATGGTCAGTTTTTAGTGCCAGCGAACCAGAAATAACACGTTTATTTATGATAGTTACGGGCATAGGAAAGCAATAACAAAATATTTTACATGATAAGTGAACACATTACTCTATTATCATATCTCTCATGCCTATAATTTCTCTAAACTATTTGTCACGTCACCTGTCACTATTCCACTCTTCATTATACAGTGCTTGTGTTAGCCAGGGATGATAATTTCCTCCTCCCTACACATTTCATCGAGATAGCTCTATGGTAGCGCGTTTGCCTCCAGAGTAGCTGACCCGGGTTCGATTCCTGGCAAGGTCAGAGATTTTCGTGTAAAATTTCTACCTCAAGACTAATAGAAGTGGCGGTGCACAACTTCTAATCACTAGATTGTGCACCAATATGCCTGGGTTAAATCCCAAATCTTTCTGCAGTTCATATGAAGAGAAGGCATATGTCACTGTTGATAGTGATTCGCCCAGGGACATTAAGCCTGGCGGCCACCTTGGTGCTAATGTACAGGAGTAGGCTGTGTGCTGGCACTGGGTTTCCACATCTTCATCATCATTCTCAACCATTCCCTACACCCTACACTTACATTCACTCTAGTACACAACATAACTCTCCAAGATACACATCATGCACAGCGTGACCCGCCATCTATCCGCAATATGCAGAACCCGAATCACGTAAGTGAAGTGAGTAGGCATTGGATACATAGACACACACATACACTTCATTTAGAGTCGAATTTGTGAATATGTGTATTTTCAGACAAAATTATATTGTTACAGTTTATTGAATACCTGTGGCTTATTTCTTTTAAATGTTTCCCACTTCCATTCAGCTATTATCTGCTTCTCTAGTATAGACAGGTTACTGTTACTTATTGATGACATAAGATTTTTATTTCTATAGCTGCTTTAAATTGAAATTCATATAATAAGCACTATCAAGATTTCTACTTATCTGTTATCCTTCTTATCTTCTTACTTACTTACTTACAAATGGCTTTTAAGGAACCCGAAGGTTCATTGCCGCCCTCACATAAGCCCGCCATCGGTCCCTATCCTGTGCAAGATTAATCCAGTCTCTATCATCATATCCCACCTCCCTCAAATCCATTTTAATATTATCCTCCCATCTACGTCTCGACCTCCCTAAAGGTCTTTTTCCCTCCGGTCTCCCAACTAACACTCTATATGCATTTCTGGATTCGCCCATATGTGCTACATGCCCTGCCCATCTCAAACGTCTGGATTTAATGTTCCTAATTATGTCAGGTGAAGAATACAATGCGTGTAGTTCTGCGTTGTGTAACTTTCTCCATTCTCCTGTAACTTCATCCCGCTTAGCCCCAAATATTTTCCTAAGCACCTTATTCTCAAACACCCTTAACCTATGTTCCTCTCTCAGAGTGAGAGTCCAAGCTTCACAACCATACAGAACAACCGGTAATATAACTGTTTTATAAATTCTAACTTTCAGATTTTTGGACAGCAGACTGGATAATAAGAGCTTCTCAATCGAATAATAACACGCATTTCCCATATTTATTCTGCGTTTAATTTCCTCCCGAGTGTCATTTATATTTGTTACTGTTGCTCCAAGATATTTGAATTTTTCCACCTCTTCGAAGGATAAATCTCCAATTTTTATATTTCCATTTCGTACAATATTTCGTACATATACTTTGTCTTTTCGGGATTTACTTCCAAACCGATCGCTTTACTTGCTTCAAGTAAAATTTCCGTGTTTTCCCTAATCGTTTGTGGATTTTCTCCTAACATATTTATGTCATCCGCATAGACAAGAAGCTGATGTAACCCGTTCAATTCCAAACCCTGCCTGTTATCCTGAACTTTCCTAATGGCATATTCTAAAGCGAAGTTAAAAAGTAAAGGTGATAGTGCATCTCCCTGTTTTAGCCCGCAGTGAATTGGAAAAACATCAGATAGAAACTGACCTATACGGACTCTGCTGTATGTTTCACTGAGACACATTTTAATTAATCGAACTAGTTTCTTGGGAATACCAAATTCAATAAGAATATCATATAATACTTCCCTCTTAACCGAGTCATATGCCTTTTTGAAATCTATGAATAACTGATGTACTGTACCCTTATACTCCCATTTTTTCTCCATTATCTGTCGAATACAAAAAATCTGATCAATAGTTGATCTATTACGCCGAAAACCGCACTGATGATCCCCAATAATTTTATCTACATACGGAGTTAATCTTCTCAAAAGAATATTGGACAAAATTTTGTACGACATCAACAAAAGTGATATTCCTCGAAAGTTACCACAGTTGGTTTTGTCCCCCTTTTTAAAAATAGGTACAATTATGGACTCCTTCCATTGTTCTGGTACAATTTCTTTTTCCCAAATAGCAAGTACAAGTTTATAAATTTCGCTATATAATGCATCTAATATCTGTATATTTAAATACAGCTTTCCTGTGCTGTATTGTATTGTATTTATTTATTCCCTGTACAATCTATTAGAGAGTGTAGGTTCGTCATTAGGTATTACTCGATCGAGTTGAGTGGAGCTGCAGGCCTAATGTGAACTATCGCGATGATGTATTACAAATGCAGGAGAAATACAAATGGCACTCCGGGCTGCAGGACTTCACTGGCCTCGGTCGAGTAATACCGGTATTCACATAAACACACACAAAATAAGATTCCTAATATGAATTTAATTTAAATTTTATTCTTCTTCTTCTTCTTGCGGTTTTTATAGCATCTTTAATGCCTTTCCGCCCCTATCTCCATCTCTGCCGATCATTGCAGTTTGTCTTCTATGACTGCTGAAGGTCTGAGATTTGCATAAGTTAGATGGTGGGGGACGCAACATTTTTTCGGGCTTTGGGATACACTACCAGTACCGGAATACAGGGCTGCGTGTGACTATATAACAACATTGAGTATTTTGCACAAATGTTCTTATGTATAGAATTCAACTGCTATAGTGCATGGCATATAAAACTTACCATCATTATAACCAGTTGTACTGCATCTGTACAGATGAGAGATCTGATCGGTGTCTTGCAAGTAGGAAAATGAATCACCAGTGAATGACGTGATTTAGGCCTATAGTCCCATACAAATAATGCGTCGGTAAGAGGTAATAAGGAAGCAATATATTAATCTCATCTTTTAACAAAGTATATGCTGTATTGTACATGATATCCACCTTTTTTGGATGCAAGAATCACACCAGGAGAACTTGCAGATATTCAGGCAAGAATACAGCTAAGCCCTAAGAAACCGTCACTCTGATTAGCACAAGACTGCGATGTAATGTTGGACTTAAAGTAACGAGGTAACTTCGAGAAAAGGTTTTATTTCAATTCGTTTTTGTTGTCAGTTTATATTTGTTCTATATATGAATTAAATACTATTATAGTCACAATCATGCCATGGTATGAAAGTAAATTTCACAACCTTGAGCGGGAATCGAACCTGCGACTTCCTGTTCTCCGGTCAGGCGCTCTACCACTGAGCTATCGAGTTCGTCTCACGCCTTTGGCGTGAGACGAACTCGAGGTTGTGAAATTTTTCTTTCATACCATGGCATGATTGTGACTATAATAGTATTTAATTCATTAATATGTCACATCAACGGACGTATATACGTCATCCAAACACCGTAAGATGAAGATTACATTTGTTCTATATATGTATTGTTTTCTTTTCTTTTTATAGCTAAGACAAACAGTATTCAAATTTGCACAAAAGGAGTTGGCACCTAAAGCTTATGAAATTGATAACAAGAATGAGTTCTCCGATTTCCGTGTAAGTATATCATCATCATCATCATCATCATCATCATCATCATCATCATCATCATTTATTGCATCCACTGATCATATACATGATATGGAACATGTCATATTTACAAACTAATAATTAATTACATAATATACATAAAAGTAATAATTATAATTAAATGCAACACAAATACAAATATACAAAACTTGGAACTTGATTGAAGAAAACTACAGGTCAGTCAATTTCTGCTATAAGACCCGTTTGCAGTACCGGTATGTCTTGAAGTCAGGAGTCAATTTCAACCATCATGAGAAGACATCCTTCTCGAAGTCAGGATCTGGAAAAGAGGAAGTAAATTTTTTTTTAAGTAAGGCGTTCTTTTTCTATTCAGTTATGACAATTTTCAATAAATTTGTTCATACTGTAAAAGCAGTTTTTGATTAAAATTTTATAAAGAGCTTTCTTAAATTTCTGATGTGCAGATATTTCTTTAAGATAATTTGGTAGGCTATTATACATAAGAAGACCAGCATGAATGAAACTGTTTTTATATAGAGTTGTGTTAAAACTACAGCCCGCGTTAATTTCACTGTGTGGCATGCTGTACTTGTACAAGAGCGAAGCCATTCTGCTACCCAATCATTCACAGAATAGGAGTGGTAAGCACAATAAGCCTCAGGCTGCAGTGTAAGCCTTCGGGTCCCTCTTCCGATAAAAAAAAGTCTCAGTTTATTATTACAAAATTTACGTCATATTTATTATAATAGTGAATAAATCTCTGCTTTCATTCATTCAGTGTAAGAACTCACTTCCCTTGCTTGAAACTAAAATCTAACATATGAATTAATACATAGGACCTTCATTATAATATGTATGTTCTACTCTTTTCAGACATTTTGGCGGAAACTTGGTGAACTGGGTACGTTGGGTCCAACTGTCGCCAGCGAATTTGGAGGTTCTGAATTGGGGTACTTATCTCAAGTAGTCATCATAGAGGAATTGAGCAGGGCATATGCTGGTATTGGTATTAGCTGTATAGCACACTCCAATCTGTGTGTGAATCAAATACACAGAAATGGTACTCAGGAACAGAAAGAGAAGTATTTACCAAAAGTATGAACTGTTATAGTAATAAAAATAATAATATAATAACAATAATATTATAATAATCTATTGGCCACGCAACAGGACCAATTTTATTACTACCAGTCAATTGCTGGTCAAACTTTTCAGCAAGAAAATTTCTGACATTAACAGAACCTGACTTACAACATTGGCAGGGGCAGGGTCTTACACAAGGAGGGAGGTATTGAGTTTGAACCCCCCCCCCCCTCCTTGAACTTAAAGAAAAATTATGTATTTAGATTTGAGTATTTTTATATATATTAATGTACCGAAGAACATATGATATTTCCATGCAGATATTCTGCGTCATCATACGATGAAAGAGTAATGGAACGGAGAAAAATCGTATGATGACGCAGAATATCTGCATGGAAATATCATATGTACTTCGGTACATTAATATATATGATATGCGTAAATCACGATTTAAGACGGCGCTTATTCCGTCGGATCCCGGCCAACTAGTCACTCATTACGAGTGCACCTCAGCACATGTGTGGACTTCGGTCCTAGGTTCATAGATATCTATGACGTAGTGCAGAGGGCGGCCACTAGAGGGAACCTAAGAGTTGGAACTTAAAAACTGAGACGATTCTTCCGACGCCGGGGTGGAATCTGGTGTGGCTTAGTGGATAAAGTGTCAGCACGTAGAGCTGAAAACCCGGGTTCAAATCCCGGCGCCGGAGAGAATTTTTCTCCGTTCCATTACTCTTTCATCGTATTGAGTATTTTTGTTATCCATAATTGTTTTCCCTTCTCTAATTTTTCACTGTCAGAGTAACAAAATCTACATCATCATAAGGCATAGTCCTCCTACGCCTCCTTCGGTACAAATCCTGTGCTTGGTGTTGCTGCACGTTCGAATTATAACAGTGCTATCTTTATTATAGAGAGACCTACCGCCTAGTACCAACCTTGTAGTAAAATGAAGCTGAAATGAATTTGTTTGTTAAAAATTGGATGGCTGTGAAAAAATTACGTTTCAAAGATTTTATAAGGATATTCATGAATATGTTCTAATAGAACATAGTACAGTAAAACCCCGATAAGACGCTGTTCAAGGGACCAGGTGTAAACCGTGTATTAACCGGGACCGCGTATTAGGCAGGTATACTAATTTTGACTTATATAGGCTACAGTATCTATTAGCATTTTTCTTTATTAAAATATCCTACATGATTCATGAAATGTAATACAGTATTACTCCATTATGTAATATTATTGTACTGTACGTTAAAGACATTTATGATACTGTATGTATGTACCGGTACTGTACTTAATTCTTTCGAAAAGAGTCATTTATAGTTGTTTGCCATGTGCGTGTTCTCCAAGTCCTCATGTTTACCACACTTCACTTTCCTGTGCTTACACTCTCCAGACGTCGCAGCTGCAGTGATTGAGTCGCGATTTTTTATTATCTTTCTTAATATCGATGATGGAATTCCTAATGAATCAGGCAGTTGTTTCTGATTAAGAGTACTGTTTTCATCGTATTTTCGTAAGATTTCCAATTTTTCCGAAATAGAAAGCGTTTTTCATTTAACACTCATTGTAATCACACTCAAAGACACTTTAATACACTAAGGACAACAAACTGATCAGCAAAAATTTCCAGAACTTTATTACGGTCGAGTGAGGAACGTTGTTTGAGAGAGAGGGTTAACAATAGGGTGGGGTATTGTATAGTATGAAGGTTTAAATGCGCAGGTAAAGAGTCGAATACCAATACTTTTCAGGTTAATGGCACCAGTAAGTTCAATGGCCAAAATGTTTCATTGCTGTTACAGTACATTGCTCAAAATTACATCGAAAATATTCCACAAAAATAGCGTATTATGCGGGACTTGAGCATAACAAATGGGGTATTTTATAAAGGTGTTATATATGAAATGTCCAGGGACCGGACAAAAAAAGCATATTACAAGGGATAGTGTAATAAGCAGACGCGTCTTATCGAGGTTTTACTGTATAATATTAATAAATATACCGTAGCATAGTAATAATAATAATAATAATAATAATAATAATAATAATAATAATAATAATACACAGAATTTAAAATATCGATAATGTAAATTGTTACCAACTTAAAAATTCTGCGTATGCCACTAGACAGAGGTAAATATTGATGGAGATTAATTTTATCGTTTGTGTTTTTAATATTGGTGTTGGCTGAGATTGTTTTGTGCCAATATAATATCAATTGTGGAAAATATAATTCCTTTGTAACAGGAGTACTAAATTTAAGTTACTTAGTGTGCAAACTTTCCATGACAAAATGACCCCAAGTACCAGTGAGTTCATTGCTGAATGTATGGTGAATAAAGATGGAGTATTAGCATTTTTCTCATGTCGCCATTTTTTACAAATAATAATCCATTATAACAGAGTAATAAAGGCACACTGTCACTGTGATGTACAGACAGATGTGAATGTCAGTGACAGGCAGTACCATTATGAGCTTATTGTTATGAACTAAGAAATAAAAACAAAAGAAATAAGTTTAATATTTATTGAACATCTGTTGCAATCCCATTCTAATACAACTAGTGGCTTGTGCAGCAAATGCTGCGAACTAAGTTCATTAGACGTTCAAATAAACATTTTTCAGATTTATTTTCAGTGAAGAATGCCAGACATTTTGAAAGTGATTTGCTTCCATAACAATGAAAGATACTCTCTCCCGAGCCAATATTGAAGAGAACCACGCATATAAATATCTACACCACACCGCCACTAAATATATGAAATAGACCCAACCCCACTTCATTAATAATTCATAAAATATTTGATTTTTAATAATATTATTATATTACGTAAGTTTTATAGCTTTCAGTAACATATACTATATATACTACTGTATATAGCCGCCACTCAGTAAAATATAGAAATCAAAATCGAATTTAAGTTATTCTCTACATCTACTTATATAACCCCAAAACCTTTCACTTTCATATCATCAATATAGGATTAATATGTATAATTAATGAAAAATAGTCGCATCATGGCATTAACTACAATAATATTTCATTTCTAATGGTAATAATGTCATCAAACCACCTCAAGTTTTGTAGTTTTTAATATCCAATACACAGCTGTACCCAGAAAATTACACACCACAGAATCGAACCTGTAAATTATTTTTAGTAAGTTAAGTTTTTAATAACCAATTTAATTTGAGCTCTAATTATGTCAGCATTCTTGCAGATCATGGCCTTCGTGTAATATTGTTTATTGTAGTATGTGTTTTGTTTTATTCTGAAATGCAACACGGCCGACTTGATGCTCGCTTCGCTTCTTCTTTACAAAAAAGCGAAGGGAATACCAAGTCGACCGTGAATGCTATTAGCTAGTTCTCAAAACTGACGACAGATGGATTTTGGAAAATAGGAAAATTATGTTTAAAATTGACATTTCACTGAAAACTACTATTTTTCCGAAAAACTTTGAGTTCCAAGCTTCAAAATGAGGGGTCATTTATTAAGATCCGTCCAGCCGTTTTCCCGTAATTTCCATTACCAGTTCAAATTATATATATAGATAGTTTTTCTTTATTATTTTTACTGTTATTCTCGTTTATGAAAACTATTGATTGAAGGAATATGAATAAATATGAGAATGTAATCATTCTTCTTTTGGCGTGATTGAAAAATAGTTTAATTTGTTACAGCTGTGTTCAGGAGAGCATATTGGAGCACTTGCTATGTCTGAACCGGGATCAGGTTCAGATGTTCTGTCGATGAAACTTAAAGCTGAAAAGAAAGGTGATTATTATGTTCTAAATGGAAACAAAATGTGGATCACCAATGGACCGGATGCTGACGTATTAGTGGTAAGTTTAATATGAGCCTGATTGAGCAGATTACCTGTTTGATTAAATCAGATCTAAACAAATAAACTGATAAACACGTAAAACACGAAACAGCATGTTGAGCGCCTGGCTTCAGCAGTGTTGAAGCTGTTTCTGAATTTGTTATTATGGTGTTCTGAATCACAGATAAAAAGAGCAATCCATTTCGTGTAATTGTTACAATGGTTCGAATTTTGTTATTTTTGTTATTATAGAAAAGTGATTTTGAAGCTCTATCATCTCCTTAAAATAAATTATAAATTTTAAATTCAGATCACATTCTGAATAAATCTATACTAGATACCTCTCTTATATTTTAGGAGGGTAAAAACTATACTGTTTACCTCTCTGAATTTTTTCAGGACCAAAACTTGCCCTTACCTCCCAGTTGTTTCGCCACTGTTCGTGTAATTATGCAGTACCAAACAGAATAACTTCTAAATACTGTGACTTGAAGATTTTGAAACAATCCAATTTTTCCTCAGTATCGGTACTTCCTTTAAGTTAGATAGTTTTGTAGCATATAAAATGTGATCAAACGAAACAAGTGAGAAACATTTTAGTTATTCCTACAAATTCAGGAGACCTTTCCCCAGATTCATTTATTTATTGAAACCAGTACTTATTCCTTAATATGAAATCAATAAATGAAGAAATAAAAAGATACAACAAAATAGTATAAGCATATCCAAAGAATGTACGACTTGCTTTTACTGTAAGTCACTTGGAAGGAGATGTGTGTGTAGACCACAAAAAAAAAAGGTGGATGGATTCACTTTGAGGATAGAACAGGCAGAATGGAGTGAATATGTTGATGACGACAACAATGATGATAATTTATTTACTTGTTTATATATTTTTATTTCTTTTATACAAGTATTTATCTTCTTGTAAGTCACTTGTCTAACACAGGTTTATGCTCGGACTGATCCAACTGCAGCAAAACAACAGCATGGTATATCTACTTTCATTGTAGAAAAAGCATTTGAAGGTTTTAAAGCAGGCCCAAAACTTGACAAACTTGGCATGTGGGGATCAAACACTTCTGAGTTGATATTTGAAGATTGCAAAGTTCCAGTTCAGAATCTTCTTGGAGGAGAAAATAAAGGCGTCTACATCTTGTTCAGTGGATTAGATCTGGAGAGATTGGTTTCGGCTTCATGCAGTCTTGGGTAAGTTGATTATGCATGGTGTACATTCCACCTACCGGTACTAATGATACCGTTACCTGAATTCTCCTGTAAATGTTGGAAGAAGACAGCAGCGGATTTTCAGGGGAGGCAAGGGAGGCCTGGCCTCCCTAAATATTTTGTCAGAGCCCAGCTCTCATGAGTTGAAATGGCAATATTCAAACTGATAGCGTTTCTAGTCTTAGGGAGGAATATGTAATTCATGCTGCTAGCAACAGGAAGCGCTGCAGGTAGCACTATGGGGTGGAATACACAGAGCACAAGCACGGAAGTTACTGTACTACAATGACATCTAGCGACCTTGCGTTCTAATAGTTGGGAGTAGGTAGGCAAAGCAGAACTCAGCTCCTGGAAACCATGACAACAGCTGTTTAGCCAATAGGGAAGCTGTCTTGTTCGCGCGCTTCATACCAAAAAGGCGCCATGAAAGGAGTTGGTTTTGGCTTAGGCTCCTCGCTTCAGTCTGATGCAGTGAGCTTTTTTTTTTTTTTTTTTTTATTGAACAACATGCTCCATTACAGAGTAATACTACATGTTTTAGATTTTCCGTTTCCTACGATAAATATACATTTGGATACATTGATATTACCTAAGGAAGATAGAGAATTAATACAAATATATATATATATATATATATATATAGGGCTTAACCTAAATAAAAAGAAAAGAAAGTATATATACATGATTGGAATATATTGCAATTGGTTTTTTTTAACAAATTGATAATTGTATAAAAGTTGAATGATAAATGTGTGTATCCTAGCTATAAATGCATTGCTACAATTGTTCGAAATCTATTGAATTGATGGAGGCAATGAATGGTTGAAGATGAAATTTTATGAGTTGATATTTGTTAGGTGGCCAACTTGCTGTCTTCAAGATGCGGTTTCTTAGAATTTCCCTTTGTTTCCTTAATATTGTGCAATCATACAGCAAGTGATCTATAGTCTGACCTCCACTATTACACGGACATTTTGCACTCTCCAGTAACTTGAATAGATGGAGGTAGGCTCTAGTCATCCCGTGTCCTGTCACCATTGACGTGAAGATGGCTGTAATATTTAATTCCATCTTAAGCCTCTCTTTTACATTAGGAAAGTAGGATTTTGTTATCGCTGCCTTTGTGGTGTCATCCCATTCTTTTTGCCATTTTAGTTTTCCTTCTTCTTCTATTTCACTTAGAATTATACTTTTTGGAATTTTATCATAACATACTGCTGCATTCTTGTTTTGTGCCGCTGCCTTCGCTAGTCGATCCGCTAGTTCATTACCGTATGTTCCGACGTGGGCCTTGATCCAGAAGAATTCTATTGTCCAGTTTACCTTCTCCAAAATTAAGACTTTCTTCCTGATTTCTTCTATAAGATATTTGTGGTTGTGAGCTTGTAGCAATGGATGTGAGTGATGATACTGTGGTTTCACTGTTGGAGGTTCCCTTTTCACGACGAAATGAAATCGACAGAAGAATTATACTACAGCGAGGTAGACCTACTCCGAAATTTTAATTTCTTCAAAATGATAAAGGTAAGACCAGAACATTTAAATCCTCGTGGTACGATCAACACAAGTGGCTGTGTGGTAGCAGTACAAAGGAGAATCTGTTTTGTTGGCCATGTAATAACAAAGGCGTCTGGTCATATGAAGGCTACAGTGACATGAAAAACTTGTCTAGGGCTGTAGTTAGGCATAGCTCAAGTAGAGACCACTTGAATTGTTACGTGGCATTTAAAGGACTCTGTAAACAAACCCTTAATATATCGGAAATGTTGAGCGAACAGAATAGACTGTTAAAAATTAAATACAATGAAGAAGTGAAACTCAACAGGGAAATTTACAAAATTATAATTGATGTCACGTGTGCTCTGGCTGCGCAAGAAATCGCGTTCTGAGGCCATGATGAAAAGGAATGCTCTCTAAACCCTGGAAATTTTAAAACTACATTTCTTCTAGTTCTAAGTAGGGATGTGGCATTAAAAAAACATTGGGAGAATATGGGATACTTTAGAGGGGTATCGAAAACAATTCAGAATGAACTCATTGAGTGCATTGAAGAAGAAATACAAGATTTCATTGGAAAAAGAATTAATGCGGCCCCTTTCTTTGCCTGTATTGTTGACGAGACGACTGACATCACTGAAACATCTGTGTTCTATCGCTGTTAAATAAAATAAAAACTATTTAAAAATACATATACCGGTACTCACATTACTTGAACAGCAAATTCACTCGACGGTATTTGACGAGATGAAGCCGAGGATTCGCCATAGATTACCTAACATTTTCTTTACGGTTGGGGAAAACCTCGGGAAAACCCCAACAAATATTTGTAACCCTTCATCACGTGCTGGCCTCCCCAAGTTTTGAACCCACCGTCCGCCACTGGAAGAAGAGTGATGTGATATATATGGGTTGATTTTTTAGTAGTGGCAACTATTCTGCAGTGATGCCGTGCAAAGGAGCCAGGCAATATCGTTTATACTACAGGTTGCTTACATGCCTTCCCTGCCTCAGCGCTAATGAACTTGCCCTCTCCCTCCATGTCTGTTTACAGTGACAACAATAAGACGAGCAGTTGTGAGCAAGCGGTCGCAGAATACAGTCGCAATGTTTTCACAGGAGGAACAGAGAAGCTGGCTAAAAATTCAATATGTTAGAGGTCGCATGGCATGACAGTATCATCAAGGACTGCAAGAGGCTTGCAGTGCAGCTGCGTTACCTTACCGAGTGGTAGCAGGTGGGTTAGAGCCTTCAGAAAAGGACGCGAAAATGTGTTGGACATGCCTCGATCTGGTCACCCACCAGTAAGTGACGAACATGTACAGACTGTGTCCGCGTTAGTGAAGACAGACCAGAACTTAACGATTCGTGAATTAGTGCAAGATAAAGGATTGGCGCCTTCGACTGTGCTTCACATCCTGAAGGACTGCCCGAAATGCGGAAAACTGCCTCAAAATGAGTTTCACATGATTTATCAGACAGTCCACACTTGTGGAGTAAAGGTTAGCGCGTCTAGCCGCGAAACCAGGTGGCCCAGGTTCGATTCTCAATTGGGGCAAGTTACCTGGTTGAGGTTTTTTCGGGGGTTTTCCCTCAACCCAATATGAGCAAATGCTGGGTAACTTTCGGTGCTGGACCTCGGACTCATTTCACCGGCATTATCACCTTCATCTCATTCAGATGGTAAATAATCTAAGATTTTGATAAAGCGTCGTAAAATAACCTACTAAAATAAAATTTATCAGACATGCAGAAATGGAAGCTTCTCGTAGTCTCTTCCAGCACTATGAGCGCGGAGGAGAGATCTTCTTACGGTGTATCATTACAATTGATGAGACCTGGGCCAGATCTTATGAGCCTCAGCTGAAACACCAATCGGACGAGTGGCGTCATCACGGGTTGCCACGAAAAACAACAGTTCGGCAGACCCCCACCAATGTGAAGGCTATGCTTATTCTTGCCTATGATTAGGATGGTGTGATCTTAAAGCATATCATTCCCCCAAGGCAGAATGTTAATGCGGAGTACTACTGTCCGTTTTTGCGAAACAATCTGCGAGCAGCTCTGAGAAGAAAATGGCGACACTTTATGGATAACCCACACATTGTTCTGCATGACAGTGCTAGGGCGCATACAGCAGAAGTTGTGTCTGGATTGTTCAATCACTGGGACTGGGAAGTGCTGTATCACCCGTCATATTCTCCAGATTTAAGTCCCTGTGACTTCGATCCAATCCCTAAGATGAAGGACCCATTTCACGGGATTCGCTTCCGAACCCTTGAAGACGTTGTAAAGGCAACTGACCCGCTCTATTCGCACCATTAATAGATTAGACAGTGCCAACAGGATTCAACGGCTTCCTCATCGCTGGTAACGCGTACACAACGCTGGTGACTACACCGAAGGCTTGTAAAACTTAGAACCATGTAAATATGCTATATAATCGAGAAAAAAAATAGTTGCCACAACTAAAAAATCAACCTATGTATAATTCCAAAAGTTATTTTTTTGCAGGGACGATTTCTCAGGGCATGCTATGCTTGCTGCGCAAGCCCAATATTTTCGTAGAATGTGTATTTCTCAAAATGGCGTTACGTACATTAAAATTTATTTTGATTTTTGGAATACTGTATAGACGTAATACCATCCGCAGGTTGCACACCGCAAGTATTGCAACGCTTGCTCGTTTCTCGGAGCTACAGGAAAGACGCAGAAACAGCGAAAATATGATGCGCGCGCAAGTGCCTTCCTCCTTGGTCCGTCCTAGGCACACATGCTTCTGCTGTGTGTTGTTTGAAGCTCTGGTCCGAGAGCTACACCAACGACTATTTAACGTTACACAGACCAGTATTGACAGCAGGAATGTGCTGTGATTTGCGAGTGCAATGTAATTGTATGAGCGGAATGCATATGTTAGCTACCGCATGTATTATTAATTCTTAAACATTAATTTGAAGTATTGCAATGAGTTCGGAATTGTGTGTCATTGAAACCTTATTATTAAATCAATTTTCCCGAAGGACTATTCAAGAGAAGACAGACATTATAGAGAATATGTGCGCTCGTTCAGTGCAGCTCAATACAACAATGTGCATTGGTTGGCAGGGTCGAAAAAACTAAATAAACTGTTTTGTTGGCCATGTTTGTTATATTATATCGAACTTCTACATCTGATAAGCGAATATGATCCATGACTCATAATGATTTCATAATTATAAAATAAATTATTTATGTGGGTCTGATTATTTTTATTAATTTTGAATTATTATATCCTCCCATCTTCCCCTATGAATAAAAGAGCAATAAGCTTGCGTGACTAGCATTCGCCCCTGTTTTTTTGTTACTTTGTACATAGATTACAAATATCTTCTTCAGTAGCCACACAATAGTATTCTAAACCTAGTGAAATGGCTCAATGATAATGCACTGGACTTCGCAATGGAAAGATTCTGGGTTCGATCCCTGGTGCCGATCAATCTGGTCGAGCTTTTTCCGTGGTTTTCCTCGGATTAATGTAACTAATTTTTCGTTAATAAAAGCTAATGCCGGATTAGACCCCAATTACCTCGAAATAATAGACACGGCACAACAGCGACAGCATTCCGAACAGTAAACTACAGAGTTGTAATATGACTTTGGAGCTAAAGCGACTATAAATGAATCAATAAAGCTAAGAAAAGATTGTTTTGAATGCTGTTATGAGGAAAGGAGCATGAGAAGTAACCATTATTTCTTTTATAAGAATCCTTATGTTAATCAGTAGAGGTTTATATAATTTCTCCTTTCCACCTTTTTCTCATCCTTTTCCACTCCTCCTCTAGCTCCTCTTCTTTTACTTCTCTGATGTTCTCTTTCTCTTGTTGTTAACATGGAAATTTTAAGTGACACCTATTCGGAAAAAATGTCCATTACCAATTGAAGAGTGATTTTCCAAATAATGCTAAGCCAGTTATAAACGATTTTTTATTTTATAGATTAACATTGTTATTTCCCACGCATTTATACAGGAATACCGGTACACTTGAAACTTTCCGAACAGTGTTACGTTCCGTGGTATTCCCATTATAATCTCTCAATTTTTTCCGAAATGTGCTAAGTCAGTAGTCTGAATGTTCCAAACTGTGCTAAGTCAATGCGCATGTGATATTAAAATGATTATTATTAAGACCTTGACTACTTTCAGTTTTACATGTAATGCAACATATTCAAATAAACATACATAATACTAAACAGGTTCACAATTTTTTTTTTCCAAGGCATGTTAAGTCAAGTGACTTAGCACATTTTGGAACATATTAAAATGTTAGCAGCATTGTTACCTAGCACAATTTCAATTTCCAAAAATTAAATTCTATCAATAAATCTCACTTTCCATATTGTTTTAACTGCCAAAGTCTCATTTCAGTACCTTTTCCATTTATAAAAAATCATGTTTCCTGAAAAAGTAGTTTTCTTGACTTAGCACCATTTGGAAAGTCATTCTTCATTTTTGTAATGGGCCTACTCTACAAGCAACTTGCCTCTTAGCATAAGCAAGCTGAAGCAATCTACGACAACATCACATAAAGGATAGAAATAAAATAACTCCTAATAATGCAACTAGCATAATTTTCTTTAATTCATTCTATACATAACATAACCTACAAACGTCCAAATCCCTAGGCCTACACTCAGACAACCACCAACTGCTTAAACGTTTCACGGAATTATAGGGATTCTACGGATCCTCTGCTATATTTTTCTATTCTTCTTTTTCTCATTGTGTCCTTTTCTTTGTTATCTTTTTGCTTCATCATAACTATCATCTTTTCTTCCCCCCCCTCTTTTTCTTTTCTGTCTTGTATTTATTAAATCATGTCATGTGCCCTGTTACAGTCTTTTGAAAAATAATTAGCCTATAAATTCTTTGACAAAAACAATAATTGAAAGGTACCCTAGTTTATTGCTAGTGATAAAATAATGTTATATTTAATGAGATCTGATGATTTTACTTCTGCGAATTCTTTAATTTATTAGTGATCAATATTTAAACTAACAAACCACAAACTGAACTGACAAAGTTCCTGTAATTGTGTGAAACGTTTATGCTCTCAGTTGGGTGATATTGTGACAGTATTTTGATTTTTAAAGAACTGGTTCTTATTTCTAAGGATTGTGAATATGGTTGAGAGTGAAATAAATTTAATGTAATTTATGTATCAGTATTAATAATTATTTTTCCTTTATTTTTTATTGAATATATACCATATACTTGCACAAATATTTACAATGTAATTACTGTGTTTCATCTGATTTATCCATTCCTAAATAACTGACATCACAATAGTATAACATAACTTATTGCCATTGCTAAGCAACTGATGTCAGATGTTGAAATTTTAATATTTTAATCATTTTGACACTAGAGTTTAAATCATGAAGATGACACATACTTTCTCATTATATGTTCATGTGTTTTGCAACATTTCTGTCATTCAATCGTATTGCTAATGTTAATAAAATTTATAGTTTATTTCCTTTAACTATAATTCAAAATACCGGTACCGGTACATGAGAAATGGAGTCGTTTGCCATGTAGTATCCAAATAAGGAAACATTTCGTTTTGTGAATATATATTGACTAACATTTACAAATTTTGCAGTTTGGGTAGATATTATGTACGGTAATTATTAATTTTGTACAAATTTGCTTATGTAACGCAGTAGCTAAGCTTATTCATATTTTGTAATAATTTATAATAGCCTAAGCCTTTTCCTGTAACTTTGGAGACCAGTGTCCGATTTGTTTTAGTCTTTATAATAAAATTCTGTTTTGATGTGTACAGTTGTCTTCGTTTTCATGTACATATGAAAACAATGACACAAAGCTTCTATGCAAGATGATATTCCACATACACACTAGAATAATTTTATTATAAGTAACCGGGGATTTTCTTCTATGTAAATACTAAATATATTAGTTTTCTTTATTAATTATTAATGAATAAACACTTAACGAATCACGCAAATAGTGTGTAATGGTCATTTTGTATTGTATTGTATTCATTAACATTCCATGGTATTCATACATGCTTACAGCTAGAATATGGAACAAGTCAAAAAACTTAATACTATTATAAAATCTTAATTTATAGTCACAGTCTAGATGAAATATATACAGACGAGATTTACAATATAGTCTACTAGTACAACACATAGTTTTAGTATCAGTTTCATGAAGTGTTATTGAATGTCATGAATTCACCTACAGAATAGAAGGCGTGAGAAATTAGGTACTTCTTTAATTTGGCCCTAAATAATTTTATGTTTTGAGTTTCATTTTTTATATCGATAGGGAGGCTATTAAAAATTTTTACTGCCATATAACGCACTTCTTTTTGATAGCACGATAGACTTGCCAATGGAGTATGAAAGTCATTTTTTTGACGTGTATTTATGCTATGAACTGTTGAATTAGTTACAAAGTTTTCACGATTACATACGAGAAAGACTATTAATGAAAAGATATACTGACAAGCCATGGGCATTATTTGTAGTTTTTTGAAAATAGTCCTACACGATTCCCTAGATATGGCACCTACTATTATTCTAATTACTCTTTTTTGTAATAGAAATATATTGTTACTATCTGTGGAATTTCCCCAGGATATTATTCCAAAACTCATTACCGAGTGGAAGTATGCAAAGTATATTGTTTTTAAGGTATTGATATTTACTATCTTTTGCATAGATCTAATAGCAAAACAAGCTGAATTTAGTTTGGGGGTAATTTCTTTAATATGATTTTTCCAATTTAACACATTATCGATTTTTAAGCCAAGAAATTTGGTTGTTGTTGTTTCTAATAGGGATCTATTGCTAATTATTACGCTAGAAATTTGCGACGTTGAATTTGGACAGGATTTAAATTGAATTATGTTAGTTTTGTTACAATTTAATACTAATTTATTGACTAAGAACCAGTCACATATTTTGAAGAGAATTTCCTCTGTTGAAGATTGGAATGTGTTGGAGTTATTGGCTGTAATTACTATACTTGTGTCATCTGCAAATAATATGGGATGACCTGCATCTTTTATAAGGAGGGCTAGATGGGTACCGCACAGCAGGCTTTCATTTAAAGTTCAATAGGGTACCATAGGTATACATGACTGTTTCTCAACCCAAAGGAAAATATCACTCGGTACCTCCAGAGAACCTTGATTTTTTTTTCTTTAATTTGCTTAATTGAAATGATTATTTTGGTATAAATTAAAATAATAAAAGCTTGTGAATCTGCATATTTGAAAAAAGAAACAGTGGTTGCGCAAAATTAATTTTACACAACGTTTTGTAAAGTAGCAGTTCAACAATTAGTCCTTATATAGAATAATATGTAATGAGAAAATATATGTCATTTGCATGGCACTGATTTTATTTATTTATTTAATCTTTCCTTAACAATATCACTCGTGTGACGTTCCAAAGGGATTTTGATCTAATGGTCTTGGGAAGGTTCTCTTGTCAGAATAATCTCTTTACTGAAGAGTATTGATGTTTTGTAATTGTTACTTGTAGGATAATGCAAGCTGCTTGTGATGTTGCCTTCAAGTATGTCCATGAAAGAAAACAATTTAATAGAAGGATTGGAGAATTTCAATTAATACAGGTATGTTATGCATTAAAAAATCAAATATCAATTCCTACTGAATAATGCAGTACATGTAATTCATATCACGGGAACAGAAGGTTCATTACAATCCTCACATAAGTTCTCCATTTCAAGAATGGACTCCTCATATTATGTTGAGAAGGAACAAGTTATCACATTATGGGTTGGAAATTCTTGATTTATGAGTTAGCAATAATTTTATTTGTTGCTAGATGATATCCACTGTCCTGCATCATGGCGTCATGGTCTAAGGCATCCTGCCTAGGACTCGCATTATGAAATGTGCGCTGATTCCAGTCCTTATGGGGGAGAAATTTTCTCATGAAATTTCAGCCAATGTATGGGACCATGTCCACTCAATATCGTGATGTACTTGGGGAGCTGCAATAGATAGCGAAATCCAGTTGCAAAAGCCTGCTGTAACGGCTTTGATCCTTTGAAAAGGTGGAAAAATTCAAGTACCTTGGATGAAGTTACAGGAGAATGGAGAAAGTTACACAGCGCAGAACTGCACACATTGTATTCTTCACCTAACATAATGAGGAACATTAAATCCAGGCATTTGAGATGGTCAGGGCATGTAGCACGTATGGATGAATCCAGAAATGCATATAGAGTGTTAGTTGGGAGACCTGAGGGAAAGGCGTAGATGGGAGGATAATATTAAAATGGATTTGAGAGAGGTGGGATATGATAGTAGAGACTGGATTAATCTTGCTCAGAATAGGGACCGATGGCGGGCTTATGTGAGGGCGGCAATGAACCTGTGGGTTCCTTAAAAGCCATTTGTAAATAAGTAAGTAATACGAACTGCATGTCATCCAGTAGTAATTCAGCACGTAACAGTGAAGAGTTACAGATGTTGTTCCTTCTCAGGGCAAGATAGCAGACATGTACACAACATTATCCGCTTGTAGGAGCTACCTGTACAATGTTGCGAAAGCATGTGATGCAGGACATGTGAACAGGAAGGACTGTGCTGGTGTGATTCTGTACTTGTCTGAGAGAGCAACACAGGTTACCTTGGATGCAATTCAGTGTCTGGGTAAGTTTTTTCTCATTAATAGTCAGTTTCTAGTGTTTCAGGTTAAGATTTATTTTCTTTCTCAAGGACAAAATTTGGTTCTGGCCTTTGCACATCGTGTATAAATTGAAATTGACAGTCTGCTACCTTAGTTACCACATAATAAAATAATCCATTATTTTTTATAATCTGATTGTTGCATAACTCTAATTTCTGTGGAAACATAAAAAGTCATAAGGACTGTTTCCAGTAATAGCAGTGGCAGTGGCAGTGAAAGTGTGATAATGGTAATAATTATATTATAAATAATTGATTAAATGGCGATCTTACTCGTGTTAATTATGTAAGCATGTGCGGCTTACAGCTGTTTCGATGCTTCTTCACACCATCCTCATAGCCTACTAGATCTCGGAGTCATTTGGAAGTTCGAGATGACTCCGAGATCTAGTAGGCTCTGAGGATGGTGTGAAGAAGCATCGAAACAACTGTAAGCCGCACATGCTTACACAATTAACACGAGTAAGATCGCCATTTAATCAATTATTTATATTCAAGTGTTAAAAGTAGTATACCAAAGATTCAACATGAATTATATTATTAACACTTTTATCATTTTTATCAAATATAGTAGGTCTGTATTTTTTTTACCTGTTGCTAATAGCCTCCTTCCTTCAACACATTTTTTTTTTAGAAGCATCATCAAGTCATGTTAATAACAACTGCATTCAATCTATGGCCTTCCCCTTTTTCTTTTTACTTCTACTTTCCAATATAATTTTCTTTGGAATCCTCCCATACTACAGATAAATAGAAAATTTACATTTACAAAAATAATCAAAAGAAAATTGGGCAGTTACCATGAGGATAAA